>NC_132848.1:66263897-66574397 GCF_048164855.1 Canis lupus baileyi | reverse complement strand
TGAATTACCTACTTTGTCAAGTGATCTTTGGAAAAAGTTATTTGAAATAGTGATTGTAATGTCTCCTTGAAATGTTAAAATTACTATATTGCCAAGCAACTCGAAATCTTTTTTAATTCATGATATAATTGAATAACCTGAATCCTACGTGCCCATAAAGTTGTCCAAAGCTTGAATCATGAGGGACAGATCCCTAGGTAAAGAGACAGTAGTTGAATTGGGCTAGCTGGACAAGGACAAAATAAGGAATTTCCCACAAAATGGCTATCAGAGATCTGCAGTATGTAAGAACTCACAGCAGGGATGGGCTCAGGGGCAGGTGAGGAGCGGTAACGGGAGGAATTTCCCACTATGGTCTTAGGATCCCTGAAGTAATTACTTCCAAAGCTGAGTGTAAATAGGGATTAAGGATAGGGTCAGTGATTAGAGAATTTATTGTGCATCCCCCTCCATGAGAAGCCATAGTAATTATTATCCACATGTCCAGGTGCGGAAATTATAGGAAGGAATCATAACATCAAGAGATTGGCAGTTTCTTGGAGCTCTCTGCCCCTCTGTCTCACACCCACACCCACCAAACAGCTGCTTCCCATTTTGGAACGAGTATAATCCTCAAGATGACTTTTTTGAAAGAAATAGTGTTCACTTGAGTGTGTAAATTCTAACAAGTTTGTTAGTGTAATTTCTATATCAGTCCCACTGCAGGAATGCAAATGTTAATTATATTTTTGATTGATTTTATTCAAAGAACTCAATTATGGCAGGAGTTCCTGAATGAGATGTACTATGCAAAGTTGGTATTTAGTTGCAGAGGCAATCACTGTAACTATGAAGTGATACCTGTGATGCGATGAAAGTCAAAGAAACTTACTCTTGAGACGTGGCCTTTTGCAGAGAAGCACTAAAAGACTGTTTACCACTTTGGCATTTTGCTATAGGAGTTTAAAGGGTTGAGAGTTTACAACCAAGAGTTTGTTTAAAGGTGCTTTTATGGTTTCATTATTACTACTGACTTCAAATATGCTATATTTATTTACCAAAGTGTTTTAATTCCTCTTTAAATACAAAAGGACCATTGAAAATGTCTGGGTGGAATTTCATAAACACAAGGAACTCTTCAGACAAGGCATGTGTCCAAGCCTTAATCCAGTCTGGCCCCAGACACCAGTCTTTAGATGTTCTTTTATCAGAGTAGGTAACAATGAGCAGTTATTCGCTGTAAATAAACTAGAGACTGAGTGAGGGGAGTTTGAAAATACTGAGATAAGGAGTCCCCCTTTAGAGAGGATCCAGTTATCCTGAAGCCAGCATTTCCTGTAATTTTGTAACATACTTTTATGTTTAGGTCCTTGGCTCTATTGTGGTTAAGAATCGCATTACCTGCTAACCTATGGGAACATGATAATCCAACTCTGGCATCAATGAATTCATGCCCATTTGACCTCATCTTAGTCCCTTAGGACTTTGGTGCTGGTTCTTGGTGTGGAATTAGACTTGTCAGAGCAGATGGTCCCAGACTAACAAAACTTCAGTTGAAGAGCTCAGTAGTCTCTTTGAGATATAACAAAACCAGAGAATCTTTTTTTTTTTTTAAACCAGAGAATCTTAAAGAAATGATGAAATAAAAAAAAAAAAAAAAAGAAATGATGAAATCATCTTCAGTTTAAGTATTTTTTAAATCATTCAATGGCTAGTGGAAAGGATATTCCAAATTATTCATAGCTAAAGCACTTTGAAAGGGTCTAGTTTGAAGGGACACAGTTCAGTGCAGTGATGCAACATTTGAAACCTCTTAACAGACTCTAAGGAACTGTCCCTATGAGCCTGTCTTGCAGTTTAGTTATATGTTGATCTGTGACACCAGTTTGAATATCTTTTTGATCTGCAGAAATGTTTGGTTGTGATGGGAATTTGAATAGATAATTGATCTTAACTTTTTTGTGTATTTCTTCATTATGATGAATTAAGCCTGCTCACCCATGAAATATACTACAGAATGGGAGAGACATGAATGAAAGAATTGGTATAACATGTAGTAGTTTAAATTTTTACTGAGAATATTACATAAATTTGATTTATGCCATTATTGTTGCTCATAATGGCTGATCCTTTGAGCTACCAGTCAACGCTCTGGATTCTGAAATATCCTTGGTTTGATTTGTAAGTACACCTGTAATCACAGGACCCAGCATTCACTAGGGAAGATTTACACACAAACAAATGAGAACATTCCCCGAAAATCTATTTGTGACTTTGTTTTTTTACAGTTTCTCTTTCTGTGGAAAGGTGATAGAAGTCTTTATTTGGAAAACTAGGTATAATTATACAAAATGGAATCTTATGCAATGACATCATCTTCCTGGCTGGCAAACACACAGTGACTTTAAAGGCCCTCTTTCATTTGCTTCTGTTTGCATGCTTTATTTCCAGCTAACAGCATTTCTGAAATGCCAGCATTTGCTTTTTGTTTTCTAGTGTTGTATCTAAGCAAACTCAACTTATAAAGGTGCTTACAAGATGATACCATATTTTTTGGAGAATTATAGGAGGTCAGTTCTCTAAGTGAAGTTGGAGATAGTGGAATTGATTTATTAATAACTCTTAAATTTCTGGTCCTTTCTGAACCAATTATTTTCTCATGGAGAAAAACTATTTTATGACCAGCAAACATATATCAGGGACTGATAGATACAGATCTTCCTCGGCTTTCAATGGGGTTGCATTCCAATAAACCCATCAGAAGTTGAAAATGTCTTAAGTTGAAAATGTATTGAATACTACTGAACATCAATAGCTTAGCCTCGCCTACCTTAAATGTGCTCAGAACACTTACATGGGCCTATAGTTGGATGAAATCATCTAACAAAACCTATTTTATAATAAAGTCTTGGATATCTTACCCTTATAAATTACTGAATACTTTACTGAAAGTATGGAATAATTGTATGGGTACAGCGTGGTTGTAAGTGTATTGGTTGTTTACCCTCCTAATTGCATGGCTGACAGGGAACTGTGGCTCAATGCTGCTGCCCAGTGTCCCGAGAGAACACCAAACTGCCCATCACTAGCCTGGAAAAAGATCCAAATTTAAAATTCAATTCAAATTTAAAATTCTCTTGAATGTGTATCACTTTTGAACTATCATAAAGTCAAAAAACTGTTAAGTCAAACCAGTGTGAGTTAGGGACCATCTGGAATGACTGGATCCAAGCATGTGAGTAGTGCAATGCTTTATGATCAATATGGTTAGAAAAACAGCTCAGAGCAAAATTCTCTTTGGTGTCTTAAGCCTGTAATGTGATTTGGACTTGGATGACTGTGACTGAAACTATTTCTCTGATTTCATTCTGCTTCTTGAAGGCCAGGAGGCCTTTCATAATAGAGTGAAGGGAGATCTTCAAGAGAATAAAATACTTGCAGAAGACAAAAGTTTGATCTTTCATAAAACTTGAGGTTGTGACAAGAGGGTAACCGACATAGAGTCAGCATTCAGTTAAATATTCATTGAATATTTGACCAGAAATGGACCCTTCACCCTTCATGAGTGATGAAGGCTATTTTTAATTTTCTAGCAACCTTGAGATCACAAGATAGGAGAGAAGAACTCCACTCCTGAGTGGAATAGGAAAGTAATAAGAGTCTTTGCTGACAGTTAGATACACCTTTTCTCTCCTTGTCCTGTGGAACTCCTGGGGAAACCTCAAAGAAGGAAGCCTGTTGACAGCTTAATTGGAAAGCAAGAGTTGATTTTAATTTGATCTTTTGTCTCTGAATGAGCATCACAATTTACAGAGCTTTGTTAAACTTAGTAATTAAAAAAAAAACATTAAATAAAAACATCTAAAGAGAATGATTCTGTCTTTTCACTCTCCATGAGAATTGTTTCATTGAAGATCTCTTAATTGCCTAACTAGTCAGACGAGTTTAGTCACTGAGAAAGGGACACAGATATTGAATACTGAATACCTACTTTGGATTCATGTATTCACTAAAAATATGTTGAGCATCCAGTAAGTGAGGAACACCGGGGATGTAAAGATGAGTAAAATAGACATGGTCCTTACCCTCACAATGCTGAAAATCTAGTAAAAGGAAGTGGATGAATAAACAGAATATGATGTATAAGTGCTATGACAGAAATAAAGATCTCAGTCTTTGTGGTTGGCAGAGAGCACATAGGAGGTGTATGGAACCTCTTAGAGAGGTTAGAGAAGGCTCTCTAGATGAAAGTGATAACCATCACAGACCTGAAAGAAGGAGGAGGCAGCCAAGGATGAGGGAGGATGGCAGGTGAGGGCAGTGGGAATAGGATTCCCCGCAGAGGGAGCAGCTCAGCCTGTTCAGAGGCTCAGCACCAATAGAGAGGAGCATGTATTTAGGAACTGAAGTTGAATGTGGCTAAGTGGAGAATAAAAGGAGGGAAATAGCAGGAGAAGAGGCCAAAGATACAGGCTGGAGACCTATCCAACAGCTTTTGTAAGAAAGCCAAGGCATTGAGCTTTATCCTAACGGCCATAGGGAATCAGGGAATGCCGAGACCAGATCTGTACTTTTGAAAGATCACTCGGCTATACTGTGGAGAATGGGTATGCAAGACTGGAAGCAGAGCAAGTTTTAGAATAGCCCAAGTGAGAGACAATGGGAAACCGTATGAGGGAAGTAGCAGTGAGAATGGAGATAAGTGGATGGATCTGAAACATTTAACATATTGAGGAGTAAACCTGGCAAGACTTTATGATTGATTAAAGAGGACCCATGACCATCTTGGGCAATTAGACAGATGGTTGTTCATTTACCATATTGGAATAACAGAATAGCAGGTCTGAGGGTGAGGGATGAATGTAGTTCGAGATCACCATAAGGTATCATATCAGTGATGGCTGCTCTGTTGATTGTTGAATTTATGACTCTGAAGCCCCAAAATGAGATCCACCTTGGAGATAGAAATGACAATTTGGGATCACCAGCCTGAGGTTCTATAAGGGAATGAAACTTCCCAAGAAGCCATGATCTAGACAGACAGAAAGATTAACACTTAAGTGATAAAGTAAAAGAAGGGGGAAAAAAAATAACAAAGGCTGAGAAAGAGATGTCATTGAAAAAAAAATACAAAACCAGAAGAGATAAATGATATGGAAGCCAAGAGAAGAAAATGCATTAAGAAGGGGTGGTCTATAGAGTCACATTACTGAGGTGCAAAAATAAGCTGAAGACTGAGAAATAGCCGTTGATTTGGCTACAGGAAAGGTGTTGGTGATCTTGGCAACAGCATATTTGCAGAGTGGTGGAAACAGAAACTATGCTCTGGTGGTTTGAGAAGATCCTGAGGGATGAAGAAGTGGAGACCTGGAAAAGTCAAGGAGTTTGACTGTTGATGGGGGAGATGTGAAGCGAGTAAAGAGGGAAGAGGGAGGAGGGGGAACAGGAAAGAAGAGAAAACTGGATAGGGATGCAAGGTTGAAGGGAAGTTTTTCTGTGTTGGTTTTGTAGATGAGAACTATTTGAGGATGCTTGATACTGAAAGGAAGGAGCCGGTGAAATAAGGGAGGAAGATACTGGATAGTAGTAAGGTAGTCCCTGAGTACGATGGAAGAGACTGGATCCCTAGCACAGAGGAGAAATTAGCTTTCAAAAACTAATCTCATTGTAATTGGAGGAAAGAAAAAAAAAAAGAGTGCAGGTATGAGTAATCTTGGAGGTGAGTGATGGAGGAGACAAGTTCCTATCTAATGTTTTTTTTTTTGTATTTTCCCTCTGTAATAAGGAGAGGTCAGCTGCTGAGAGGGAAATGGGAGAAGGAGGAAAAGTCTGAAGAGAATGAAGGAGGTTTGAAGTGGCTACTGGAGAGAATTGGACACACAGCTAAGCAGCACTGAGGGCCCAGGTGAGGTTGGAGAAGGTACTAGGTATTGGCAGTGATCTGTGTAGTCATATAATTTGACCACCAGCATGTAGAGCCCCCAGGATTGGTGTGGGGAAGTTAGAATGATCCAACTTTGTTATATTAGTTCTGTTTGGTTACAAGTGATGGAAAAGCCCAAATAACAGTAAACATGAAAGACGTCAATTGCTCTCTTACATAAAAACCCAGGTAGACTAATAAGGCTAGACTAGAGCACCAAGGTGTCAAGCAAGAATCAAGAGTCTTTCTAGCTCCTAGTTTTACTATCCTCAGGATTTGACTTCCATGTCCTGATCCAGCAATTTCTCCAACACCATCCTTTTGGCTTGCGCTCCAGTCAGCAAGAAGAAGGAAGGCTCAGGAGAAGCCCCTGTGCTACTAATATTTACACTCATTGGCCATAGAACATGGAACATCTAGTTGCAAGGGACACTGACAAATAGACTTTATTATCGGTGACCCTGTGCCCAGTTAACATTTTAAAGCCTTGAACCCAGACCATAGGAGATATTAATAGGGTTTATCAAGGTAGGTACAACAGGAGGGGAATAGAAGTCAGTGGCACCCCTCATCATAACCTTCCCAAATGTTCCTAAGGAGGCATTTCTGCTCACAGTTGAGAACCACTGGCCTAAATTAATCATGGTAATCCTGGCTCCCTTGCCACTGTGACTGGCTCAGAAGTGGACAGCTTAATCTAGAGCCGAGTGAGTTTAGCACAGGGCAATCTCCTACTCACCACGATTGCTTCACGCTGTCCAATTAATGGAAGGTCAGGATTTTTGTTTGATGCTTAGAGACTCACTCCCTTTCAGTCCCTCCAGACAAAATGGGGAGGCATGTGGGCTCAATTGCTGCTGACATCCAGCCTATAGCCAGTAGGACAGCCTGGTCCCAGAATGAAGCCGATCCTAAGGGTGGTTCAGTAGAAAGACAGAAACGTGGTAACTGAACTGCAACCAACCCCAAAAGCCTGGCCACTGCTGAATCTTCAGTTAGTTGAGCCACTGAACACCCTTAGGGTCTAAACCAGTTAGACTTAAGCTGACTGTTACTTACAATCTAAAACATTAATAAGAAAGGAAAGCAGAGGCAGGTTGGGTCAAGGGAGTAAAAGTACAGGGTAGGATGTAGATGAGAGTAACAGATATGACAGATGAATGGAGGGGCTTATGATTTAGGAAGAAACCAAGAAAAATGGGAAGAAGGGCTGTGCAGAATCTGGGAAGATGCAAGATTTTTAAAAAATGACTCTCTATGCTGTTGGCCTGGGGGTTGGGAATAATCAGAATGGTTGTAGCATTGTGTGAGGGTAGGCCACGGAGGTTTGTATCAAGTCCACTGTGTGGAAGAAGAAACGCAAGACTCACCCAAGAAACCAAAGCTGGCGGGGCTCAGTTCTGGTGAGTTTGACCCCAGTGCCCGAATTCGCTCCACTACTTCCACACTGCTGTTTGATGCTAAAGGAATAGAAGTGTCCAGTGTGGAGACAAATACCCCTCATCAATCCTTTCCATGCTTCAATCCAGGATGGGAGGCAAGACTGAGTCAATAGGATTGTTTCCCCCTTTAGAAAGGATGGCCTATACCACCTGGGTGCATACGGTATGTGTTTGAGATACAAAGCACAGGTGGCAAAGGCAAGCTGGAGAGACAAGATGGACAGCCTACAAAACCAACATCAGTGCACATGAGAGGAATAACCACACGGTGCACAGAGAAGAATCCTGGCCAGAGGAAAAACACTTAATTGTCAAGCATTCACTATCAGATTCCATGCATCTGTATTTTTTTTTTTTTTTGCTGTTTATTTTTATTTTTTAGTAATCTCTATACCCAACATGGAGCTCAAACTGTTAGGGTTGTCAATGCTCTACCTACTGAGCCAGCCAGGTGCCCCTGCATTTTTTCTGTTTTCAGAAACTTTTCTTTATCCCATTTTAATTTATTTTTTGAAAGTTAATCCTTGGGACACCTGGGTGGCTCAGTGGCTGAGCATCTGCTTTTGGCTCAGGTTGTGATCCTGGGGTCCTGGGATCAAGTCCTGCATCGGGCTCCCAGTAGGGAGCCTGCTTCTTCCTCTGCCTATGTCTCTGCATATCTCTCTCTCTCATAAATAAATAAAAATTTTTAAAAAGAAAAAAAGTCAATGCCTGGTACAAATGCAAAAGGTACAAAAAGTATACAGTAAAAAAATATGTCTTTCTCCCTCTTCTGTCCCCAGTTACCTTCCCTGGAGGCAACCAATGTTGAGAGTCTACCCTTTGCCCTCTTCTTTCCTTTCTCCCCCTCTCCCCATGATGGGCTGAGGTGCATCAAGCTGAGCTCTCTTCATTCAGTAATCCTAATCCGAATGGAGCAATCTTGAAATGTATGCACTAAGATGAGATATACCAACAAAACACTTCACTGTCTATAATGACTTCTTGCTAAAAAGCCCCCATTCCTGGTGTAGGGGAAAGCACTGGATTGTTGCTGATTAAGGACAGCTCAGTGTCTTTAGGTTTGAAACAGCCCACCTTGGGAAAGCACTCAATCCTTCCTCAGGGTTTGTCCTTCATCCCAGGTAGAAGTGAAGCTGCAGGTTGGGCACAGGGAACGTCTGTCTGCCGACACCCAGGACTTGGCAGCTTCCTTCAGTGAGAAGATTCTTCTCTCCAGGCTGTGGGCCTACATTGATCCCATCTACTGACAGCCACAGCCCTTGCCACGGCCCTCAGGGGTAAAGACTCTTGTACCTTCTTAGCCCAAAGCCAGCCTCTGCCAGCCCATTCATCCTGTTCGCCTTCGCCCTTCTCTCCTAAGGAAAAGACGCCAGGCCCCTGTGAACTGGAAGCACCATCACAAGGCCTCTTGTTGCCTGACCAGAGCACTCCCACTTCCGTGTAGTTGGCTTGGTTCCAAATGGAAAGCAGGGTAGACACCCTTCAGCTCAGGACTCCCTCACCGCTCACCCCTGGCAACCCTGTGCTTATACCCTCTGAATCTTCCAACTTCCTGCCTGCTGCTTCAACTTTATCTTTCTTTCCCTCTCGTGGGGAAATGACTCTGACATCATATCCTGTGTTCTTCCTGGCATGATCTACGATCTGTTCAGGGCCAGTCCTCCAAGCTCTGCCTCCCTGGTATATACAATTACATTTTTTTTTTCCTTTCAACACAGTCTGGCTTTTGCTAGTCAAAAGCACTTGATTTCAAACTATTGTCTTGCCGTGGATTTTTTAAAATCCTATTTTTGAAACACAAAGCGAAATGGTGACTTAACCCACTCTTGACTGTTTTTATTTCTCTCTGTGACTCAATGCATGCCATTGACTCAGTTGGGTGGGGGCACCATGGGGACAAGGGCTGACTGGGAAGGCAACATAAATTGGTTGCGTACCTCACAAATGCTATTTCCATTACGTCAGCATAAGGTTTCCGGTGCCGATAGAAGTGGTAACTTCCCTCCACAGCCAAACTACTTGACTTTTCCAACGTCAGTGTGGCAGTTGCTACTAAGCTTGCATGTTGTGAAATGGGTGCACCCACTTCCTGGTCCTTTAAGTGAATGTGACCAAAACTGAACTAGTGATTCTACCACAGTCCACCCAATTATGCAGGTGCAAACCTTAGTCATCTGGCTTCCTCTCTTCTCCAGACCCCACAGTTAATCCACCTGGTATTGGGAGCCACTAAAGGGAAGGGGAGATTTCCTAATTTTCACAGAAGCACTGTACAGGCCAGCATGTCCTCTCTGCTGAAACCCTAGGCCAAGCCACCAATCCTGCAAATATCTCCTCCCTGCCATCGGCTCCCCACTTCTATGTTTAACCTCCTGCAACCCATTCTCCATGAAGCAGCAGACTTATTTTTTTTAAATATAAAGTAGATTATATCACTTCCCAGCTTCCCTGCTTTCAACCCTCAAATAGCTTCCCATTAGCCTTTGGCCTGGCTCTGGCTCTGCCTCCTTCTTCAGTCTCATCTCCTCATCCCCTTCTAAGCTGTCACTCTCACTCTGCTCCAGCCATACTGCCCATCTTCCTGCCCTCAACTACACCAGGTTCAGTTCCTTTTTTTTTTTAAGACCGTATTTATTTAATTGAGAGAGACAAAGAGAGCACGAGTGGGAGGCAGGAGGGGCAAAGGGAGATGGAGAAGCAGACTCTCCGTTTGGGCAAGGAGCCCAATCAAAACCATTAGTTGGGAGCTTAGGCATGTGACACATGGGTCCAATCAACCAACCATCACAACAGAATCCAGGAATAGAGATATGGTGTAGGGCTCAATCCCAGGACCCTGAGAGCATGACCTTAACTGACTGAGCCACCCAGATGCCCCACACCAGATTCATTTCTACTACAGATGCTTTGCACTTACTCTTTCTTTGCTAGCAGAGCTCCTCCCTAGGTGACCACACTGCTGCCCCCTTCTCAGCCCTCAGGTCTCCACTCGGATGTCACCAAGTAACCACACCACACCTCAGGTTCCCTCTGCCCTATTTACCCTATTTTATCTTTTCATGACACTTAGTTCCTGAAATTGTGTTTGTTTATTTCCGTGTTTATTACCTATCTCCCTCTCCTCACTTGGAATGCAACACCACAGGCAAGGACTTGGTTTGCCTTCTTCAGCACCGTCATTTTTTGCAGTCAACAGTGCCTGGCACATAGTAAATATTTATGGACTGAAACCAGCTAATTTCAATCAGAGGGGAAAAGAAAAGAGACTATATATTTTTTTAACTCCACAAGCCCTAGTGGATACCTTTTTTATTAGCTTACCATTTATAAGAAATCATCCGATTCTACTGATATCTTTGTAAGGGAATCATAAGATTAATGTGGCTTTCTAGTAAGAAAAGTGATTGCAAGACAGAACTGGCATCTATATTTATGTCACAGAAAAGCAGTTCTTTTTTCAAATAATCAAGTCAGATCAAAGTATAAATTGTTGGCCTTGTTTGCCAGGTAAGAAATTTGAGTGATTACATGTGTGCTGGTGTGTGCCTAACCTGCTGCGGGCTGCCTGCTATTTTAGGGTCTCTGATTGCTGGAAGTTGTTTACTTGATTTCTTTCATTTTAAGTATGGCTGAAGAGGCAGGGCTGATCAGAGGCAAGATATACAAAAAGAGGCAACATGAATGATTTCTCAGGCACACTATGAAACGATTACCAACAATCTTTAGGTATCTCTTATACTTTCAAAACTGAAAAACTAGGCTCTCCTTGATAGAGGCTACGCATTTTGAAAAACTGATACACTGGAAAGTCTTGAACAGCTGCAGAGAACCTGAAGCAGGGACTTTAAAGTTCTGCTCTAGGTGATATGTGTTAGAACAAAGATAGAAGAAAGGCCTCCTCATGGTCAGGATAGATGAGGTCAAAATCCTTCTCCTACCCTAGTGTCAAAGTCTGAAATTTCTACCTTTAGAGCCTCTCTTTTTATCCTGGAGTTCTCTTTTAAAATACATATATTCCTGGAAATAGGGTAGACTGATCCTTGAAGATACCGGAACTAATTAGAGCCATGTTCCTTCACTGGGAGAGATTGCCAATAAGAGAGCCTGAGAGAGAAAGGCAGAGATGCATTGGAGGAGACTAGAAGCACCAACTCTGGCTCTTCTGAACATAGAATGGACCTTGTACAGTACAGTAGTTGTTAAACTACTTTGGATGATAATATCATGGGGCAAATGATTTGAGAGTGAGTTTTGTGAAGTGAGTTAATCTGGGAAAATGGATTTTTTAAGACTTTAAGTGTTGCTATGCAATATGAATTTTGATGGATTTTTTTTTTCCAGTTAGGGTCTCAACAGGAAACAGATGGCACACTTAAATTAGGATAATTTGAGGAGAGTTTCTTTTCAAAGAGACAATTTACAAAGGGCTGCTGGGGTATAATGGAAACCCACGGGATAGTCTAAGAGTAGGAGTTAGAAGCTGCAGAGTGGTTGGTGCCCTTTGGCCCTAAAGGGGTGATTTTCAAGGCTTGGAAAGAGAGAGCTGTTTGGAGCAGACCACAGGAAGAGAAACAATGACCTTGATGCAGCCAAATAGGAGGCAAACCCATTGGGAAAAAGCCAACAGATAAACGCCTTGACCTCCCTCTTGTCCCTTCCTCCAGTCTTCCGTCAGGGCTCCCCCACCTTGGCAAAACTCAACTGGTTGCTAAAGGGAAAGGGAACACATTTATATAGGGCCAGCCTCCCTGGACAGAGAGGAAGATAGGCAATGGTAGAGAGTGGGTCTCAGGAGCAAATAGGAAATATCTAGCTTAATGATGCTTCCATTCTCTTGATAAGAGGTTCTGAGGAAGAGCCATCCAACACCCTTCCCCTTTCCCACTGCAAGCTTTCAGAGTGAAGCTGCCATGGGCTGGAGGAGAAGAAAAGATGCGTCCTTAAAATCGGATTTTGTGTTTTAATATCTCAGACTTATCTAACTTCTGCGTGGAGACTGTGTTTATAACAGAAATTGACAGTCCATGACATCAGAGCAGTGGAAAAATTTAAGGGCCTCCCAGAATTTTCATCCCAGAGCAGAGAAAAATGGCTTTGCTCCCTCCCTCGACCACCACCTGACTTTATATATATATATATATATATATATATATATATATATATATATATATATATGTTAAGTCACAGTGGGGACAAGAATAAAGAAGGTTGCATTTTGGTTTAGGTCAGAAATTTGTGCTTATTCAACATACCACTCACATAATCTTTACCAACTTTTTCACTTTATAGGTAATGAAACTGCATTCTAGCTAGAGAGCTTGATTCGCATACCCAGCCAAACGCAAACTACAAGTGACTTAAGACATCTATAGGATATGCAGCTAGAGGCTTATAGGCAGTTAGTCTGGGGCAGATTTCAAACAAGGTTAGAGACATTGATTAGCTCTCTTTGCTGTCTTTTGGCTGCAGACATTACCCTTAGGTGGTGCAGTACATGGTGAGTAGGGAAGTCCAGCTGGCTAAGCCAGGCTTCCTTGTTACAATGATTTGTAACCTCTGCTCTGAGGTTTAGACCTTAGCTTTGTGATTCAGAGACAAATCATCTGTTCCCCTAAGAATAATCAGGTTCCGATGAATTGATGCATTTGCCAACCTCACAACAGACTTAAATCAAAATGTCCACTGAATTACCCTGAGAAATGTTATTGTCGAAAAGACAAGACTGGTGTCAGCTGGTCAACATTCTGTGGCTGAATTGTTTGGAGAAAGAAAGTAAACAAATCAGACAATCACTTCCATTCCCAAGAAAATAACTCGAATTGTAAATACCACTGATTGTGGGTCAAAGACGTACATTCACACATAAATGACAACGTGTAATATTAATAAACTGCTTTGCTGTGATAGACCCTGCATTTTTACAAATTCCTGGGTTTTTTTTTTTTTTACGTGTATATACTACAACGTGGTAAAACCCTGGCATCATAAAACACCAATTAGCTAGAACTTAATTAGAACCCTTAATTTAAAAGAATTTCTTTTGGGGACACCTGGCTGGCTCAGTCAGTAGCACATCTGATTCTTGATCTGGGGTTGTGAGTTCGAGCCCTACGTTGAAGTAGGGTATGACTTAATAAATAAAAGTTTTTTTTTTTTTTTTAAAGAATTTCTTGGGGCACCTGGGTGGCTCAGTGGTTGAGCATCTGCCTGTGGCTCAGGGCATGATCCCAGGTCCCAGGATCGAATCCCACATCAGGTTCCCCGCAGGGAGCCTGCTTCTTCCTCTGCCTGTGTCTCTGCCTCTCTCTGTGTCTCATGAATAAATAAATAAAATCTATTTAAAAAAAAAAAGGAATTCTTTTGACATATTTGAGTGAACTATTTCTTCTCAGCTCCAAACCTATCTTCACTGCTCTGCTTTGTGATGCTGCAGCCAAACCTGTAGACATTTCTCCTTTGTAGCTGACATGAGGGTCTGTCGGTAAAGAGCACTGGAGAACCACGGCAGGAGGCAAGTGCTTTTCTTCCTTGTTCTGATGTGGTTTTCCTTCTCCTTCCAGCTGTGCTCAGCACCCCCGCAGGTCTCACAGGCACCCCAGTAGGTGATTTCTTGTTTCCCCACCTGACTTCCAGCACTTCGCTACACCCTCCCCAGTGGGGTCTGCATCTCAGGCTTGTGGGGAGAAATGGCTTTTCCAAATGTGTCCCTTCCTTGAGTATGCAGCCCTAGCCCTCGAACAGGCATCCTCCAGAGGTGGGGGGTAAAACATGGTTCTGGGGGGTGGGTGTGAAATAATTTCAGGTATTGTGCTGGTGTGTGTGGCCCTTCAAAGGACCACAGAACATAAACAGATATATAGTGAATCTGCAGTATTAAAATTTAATGGGAGGGAGGCACCAAGGGGAAATAAAAAAGATCTAGAAAAATCTCCTTAGGGGAGCAATAATGAAAAAAAAGCGAGTATGGCTCCCCATACTCGCTATTCATGTATTCTTTAGAATCTTCTTTACTTCATAGTAGTTAATCCCATTTTCAGTTAATATAATTAATATTAAACTTTCCCTGTTCAAATTATTGTATGGTTCTGTCATCTAACTGGACTTTGATACAGTGCACTTGACTTCTATGAAAAAAAAGGCAAATCAGAGGCTGAATTAAAAAAAAAAGATTCAAGACATTTTCTAGAACCTGCAGAGATGAATCTCCAGCTTCTCACATCTTGTACAGTAGGAATATATGTTCAGGGTGATGATCTTGCGACTGTAATAGATGCTGAGTGACCAAAGATGGACTGTTAGTCTAAACTTAGTGAAGCAAAAAGATTGGTAAAAACTACGGTTGAAGCAACACAGATTTTTCTGGATCGCATTTAACTATAGTATAACACGTACTACTGTTGCTGGGTGCATTTCTCACTTCTATTTTATTAGGCGCCAAAGTCTGTAACAATGATGATGGTGGTAAGAGTAATAATAGCCACCACTCACGGGGTACTTGCCATGTGCCAGCACTGCTCTGAGCTCTGCTACTCTGATGAAAGGGCTGTGAATAGAAAGGAAGAAGCCCAGCGTACAAGCGAGGAGGCCAGTGTCAGGAAGCTAGGACAGAAGTCCAGGCATGAGGTGACAGTGGCCAGGACAAGGGAGGGGGATACTGCTGACTCACTGGTGCCCAGAGCAGAAAGGGCTCTTTAGCCACTATGGCCACCAGCCTACACCAGAACAGTCGTTCAGTTAACCACCAGAGAAGGAGGACTTGAGATGGACATAGAATCTTTCCTTTCTTTGGTAAGCTCCTACCAGGTGGCCCAAAGTTAGGGGTACTCTTTAATAATGACCACACATCCTTTAGTACCTTGTGACCCCTTAAAAAGCTATAAAATGATAACACTGATAGAAGAACATGTAGAATATATTTGAGACTTTGGGATGGGAAGAACTTGGTCAATCAGGCCCAAAAAGCACAAACCATAACCCAAAAGGTTGGCAGATTTGACCAAACCAAAATTAGGGACTTCTGTTCAGCAAAAGCTATTGTAGACAAACTTAGGCAGAGGATAAATGGAAAATATTTAGAAGATATTTCAAATCAACAAAGAATTAAAACCTAGCATATATATGATTTCACTCATATGTGGAATTAAGACACAAAATAAATGAGTAAAGGGAAAAAGAGAGAGAAACCAAAAAACAGACTCAACGCTAGAGATCGTTAACAGAGGGGAGGTGGGGGGGAAGGGTGAGACAGGTGATGGGGATTCAGGAGGGCACGTGTGATGAGCACGGGGTGTTGGATGGAAGTTTGAATCACTCTATTGTACACCTGAAACTAATATTACACTTGTCAGCTCACCAACTTGAATTTAAATAAAAACGTTTTTAAGAGCCTAGCATATATAAGGGGTGCCAACAAATCCAAGTACCCAGTAGAAACTGTTGAAAAAAAAACTCTCAATGACACTTGGGGAAAAACGGTGAGGAGACTCTATTCAGGACGGCCGCAGCAGGTTCTACAGTAGGCGGAACGGGGCTCAACTGGGAATGCAGCAGGCCAGGTGGAAGTCGGTAGCCAAGGGGCAGGAGGAGTGGGGGTCAACGGATGAAACTACTAAGAGGAAACATCAGGGTAAGGGAAGGGAACGGCTGGCTAATCCCCACCTCACAGGATTCTTGCTGAGGGCAGGCCAGGGGGACCTGACATCACCTGAGGGCAGTGGAGGATGAGGGATCTGCTCCGATGTCCAGGATGATCACATGTCAGCGATGGGAGAGTTCTTGCTAAAACTGGATTTTGCAAGGAAGTGCACATATGGGCCCAGGAGATGGTTTCAGGAGACTGAGTAGTTTGGTCAAGCAAAGTATTTTGTCAAAACATCGACAGAGCATGTGAGTAGCCAGTTCTCGGGAGTGGAAAGGCAAACGACCAGGAAAGGTGGAAGAGAAGTCAATGTTATGCATAAACAGAGAACTGCATATTAAGACTCACTGCCCTCACACCCAATAGATTTGTAGAAATTAGAGAGTTGGGCAATGACTTGGTGGTCTTGGCAAAGATGTGGGGAAATAAGGCCCTTCATGTGCTGCTGGCATGACTGTCATTAGATGTATTGTGTGTGCACATGCGTTCGCATACATGTGCACATGCTGTGGGTGACTCAGAAACCCCCCTTCACCCAGGTTCATAAGGAGACGTGTGTGAAGGTCTCTAGCACAGGCTTGTCTGAGGCACAAGGGTGTCGGAGGCAGTCTGGGTATCTATCACTGGAGGAATGGATATGTTAAAAGCATTAGATACATAATACGGAAACTCATGCAGCAGCTCAAAATGTGCATAAAGGAACATGGAAAGGACTTAAAAACAGCATTGTGAAAAAAAAAAAAACAATAAATGGGCACCTGGGTGGCTCAGTCGGTTCAGTGTCCAACTCTTGAATTTGGGTCAGGGCATGATCCTAGCTAGGGTAGTGAGATTGAGTCCCACGTCAGGCTCTGGGCTGGGTGTGGAGCCTGCTTAAGATTCTCTGCCTCTCTCTCTGCGCCCCATCTTAAAGCAATAAGCAGAACAAGAACGGTTGAACAATACAGACTGAAAACACATACATTCATAAGACAACATTATGAAATATAACTCGGGGATACATGCATTTCCAAGCACATATTAAATATGTTAGAGTGGCTGCTGATGCTGGAGACGAAGTGGGGAAATGAAAATATGAAATAGAACAAAGAAAATAACGTAAAACAAGAAAAGGCCTCATGTGGATGATTGTGTACCGTGAGCTGCTGAGGGTGATTAACTCAAGTCTTTGCACTTAAAGCCCAAAAGAAAAAACAGGAGACTCTAAATCCTGTATTTCTTGAAGTTTTTCATTCCCCAAATGAGATGTGATCTTTGCTTCTCTAGGCAATCCAGGTAAACGGCTGTGTGAGTAGCTCATCCATCTAGCGCGTCTTTCCAGGTCTCGGGACATTTGAGCAAAGCGTGCATCCATGAAAAGCCAGGGGCTGAGAGTAGCGTAGAGGATACACCTGTAAACTGAATTCTATAAACCAAAGTCTAAATGCAGACTTATTTATGAAACTAGAAGTGCAGTGCAAAACCCATAATAAACATATTGCAGTATCAGACCCGTCCGTGACCTTAGCTTGGTTCTTTCCATCCAGCAAAAAAGAATTGAGATATTATTTACCTCTGAAAAAGAGAAGAGAGGAAAGAAACAGGAAGCTCGAAGGCATCTGCAGGCGCTAGAAGATGCACATACACATATGGGTAGCTCTAAAAATTTTTTAAGTAAATTGATCTCAAGATTCTGCTTGCTTCAAAATACTTTCAATCAAACAGGAAACACAAAGGAGCCTGGTTTGATTCCAGGGCTTTTCTTTCTTAAACCTGCCAAGTCCATCTTCTTGAAGGGAACGAGAGCAAACGAGCCGGAGTATTTGTGTTTCGGAGAAGGGACCGCATACACCACCTGCAGAATGAATCTGCCCCTTTTTCAGTTCATTCTTTCTCATTTTCAACTGCCTTCCTAGACAGTTGGTTGCTGTAAATTCACATGTCTTTTGGTTTCTTGGGGAGTGGTTTTTTCTTTTTTGGGGGGGCAGGGTTGGGTTGGCTTTAAAGCTGTAGCCACCTAACTTAAATGACACTCTCTAGTTAAGGAGGATCAGCTTTCCAATCCAATGGGAGCCTGCGAGGTGGGGAAGTGAGGGAAGGAGGGTGAATTCCTGGTTCTGTGGTGCCCACTCTATCACTTGATCCTGCCTCAGAGTTATCGTTTGTACTTAAAAGCTCCTTTTTTTTTTTTTTTTTTTTTGCCATTAGAGGGGATAATTCTATAAGATGTATTCCATCAGGATACTTAGTTATGTGAAACTTTTTTTTTTTCCTACCATTTCATTTGGCTGTCACTACACAGTGGACCCACCTGCGAGCTTAACTAGAAGTATATCAAGATAGCCTTCGGCAGGACGCCAAATTTAATTAAAGGAAACCTTAAAATGTATGTACACGTGAAAGAATATGACTAGTATGTGTAGATATACTACTAAAGTAAGGCCACAAAGTCTTAGAACTTTATAGAAGAAAAGAACCTTAGCAATTAAGGACCTCAGGGTCTTTTTTCCCCTCCCCCACAACATGCTCAGTAACAATGTTTTGACATAAGGAATCCCACCTGAGAAGGAGACCATCGATGCCATAGCCTGGAAAGCTCCCCTTTCTCATTCTTCCTTCTTACCAACCGTATTCCCTTTTAGAGATCATTTGGTGCCAATGAATGATAAAAATGATAGGGTGATTTATAGACTATCCCTGTTTTGTTGACCTGACTATTGCTTCGTCTTGACCTGGAGGACATAAGGCAGCTATCTACAGGGCCACGGGATGCAAAACAGCAAGTCCCATCTGCAGAGCAGCTGTGAGTACCTGTTCATTGTTTCCTGCCTTTTCCAACCTTATAATTAGGTTCCACACTTCTCCTGCTCTTGATCAAAGTATTTAGCATCCAACTAAAAGATTTCTATTGGCTATTAGTATTAAAGTATTTGCTATATTATCAAGAGCCTAATGGGGTGCCTCGGCTGGCTGAGTCAGTGGAGCAGCGGACTATTGCTCTTAGGGTTGTAAGCTCAAGCCCCACGTTGGGTGTAGAGAGCACTTAAAAAATAGCCTAAAATATTGTTAATTAACAAATTTTATGATACGGTATCTGACTTGGAACTTTTAAAAGCCAGTATTTGGCTTTGGGACTTTTCAAATCTTATCACACATATTCATGTAGAAATGTTGCAAAATACAGCTGACCAAAAAGAGGCGATTTCTCATAATCTCATCACTTACAGAAAATAGTATTTTCCTATTATATGGTCCTAAGATTCGTTTTTGTCTTAAACAGAATATTTTACTTCAAAATTTTCAAAGGTGAGCTTCCGAGAAACCAGCTTCCTTTGTGCGGACGGCAGCTTCTGCTCTAGAGGGCAGGAAGTGGCTCATATCCTGGCTAACAGGGGATCATTGTTTCTCTATCAGAACTGGCACGGCGCCTTCTTTAGCCAGAAAGACAATTATGTGACAGACTCCAAGAGCTGGGCCTGCCTGAGGAGAACGTGGCTTAGAGGCAAAGTGTGCTCACACATGGAGTGTGTTAGGCACTTTCCACACCTTCATTCTAATTATCACAACCCAGAAAAACTTGAGTTTGGATCCCAGCTCTTCCTTCTGAGCCAGGCAACAGTGGAGAAGTCATGAAGCCCTTTGCCACAGTCTCTTCATCTCTTAAACAGCGACGACCATACCAGCCTCCCCAGCTTCTGGAAAGAGCAGCGAGCTTACACCAGAGTTCTTACTGCTTGGCCTGCTGTAAGGTTTCTACAACTGTCGGTAGCATTATTGTTGGGGCTGTGGATTGCCATGGGGATTATATGAAATACTCTGTTTAGAAACTCCTGCCACACTTTGGAATCATTATTATGCCACTTAGTATTACAGGGAGGGTTTGTTTTTAACCACACACATTTTCCTTTGGCACCACTCCCTGCTTTTTGACTCCCATTTAGTGCTGTTTGGTAGAACTTTCTGTGATCATAGAAATGGTCCATAGTCTGTGCCGTCCAATATGACAGCCATTAGCCAAATGTAGCTACTGAGCTCCGGAGATGTGGCCAGTGCAACCACTTCACATCTAAGTCAAGTTGAGGGGGTTGAATTTTTAGTTTTAATTTTGCTTAATTTTAATTAAATAGTCACAGCTAGTCCCATAATTTCTGTCTGTTCCTACTCTTGCCTGATCACTTCAGTAGCCTGAAGCAAATCCATCTGTAGGGACCCTAGTGAATATCTCCTCATTCCCATTAAGTTTTGAATGACGTCATTTTCTAAGTACTATGTTCTCGATAAATGATAAATTACAGTCCCACCATTAATAAAGTAAAAACAAACTGGATACATTTCCCAATGCCAAGCTTCTCCACCAAGTCTGGCTTTCCATAAGCACTTTGGGGTTTTTGTTTTTGTTTTAAAGATTTATTTATTTATTTTAGAGCGAGCGCGTGGGCGGCGGGGCGAGGGAGAGAAGCAGACTCCCTGCCAAGCTCAGAGCCCGAGGCAGGCCAGTCCCATCACCCCCGAGACCACAACCCATGCCCAAACCAAGAGTCCAACACCCAACTGATTGAGCCACTCAGGCACCCTTCCATAAGCATTTTGTAAACTTGCATGAGAAGAACTTCATAATCTTTTTTTTTTTTTTTTTTTTTTTTTATGAACTTCATAATCTTAAAAAAAAATACTTGGCAGTTTAGTTTAAAAGGCTGATTTATCAAACCCCATATTGAGCATAGATCTTGCTTTAAAATAAATTAAATGAATGAATGAATTTCTGCTTTACAGATCTGGAATGAAAAGGGGATAGGTATTTCTGCTGTCAACTGACCACCCTCCCAGTACACAGCAGGGTAATTCTTGATCTGCTCGGATTCTGTGTCCTGGGGTCAATTCGCCACTGCCCTGCTTTCTGAGGCTCAGACTGACACCCTTCACCCATCACCAGTGTTGAGTCAGACCTTGAGTAGGCTCCCTGAGGGCAGCCACTGAGTAATTCAGAGCCACTGGCTCACCCAGAGGTGAGCTCACAACTCCTTTTCCAGCTTCCAGGGTCCCTGCTTCTCTTCTCTGTTATGAGGCCAAGCTTAGCTTCAGGTTCTAGATAAATCACCTGACCTTTAATCAAACAGAAGCTATAAAAACCAAAACTGATCTTCATTAGGTAAGCCTGGGTCTTCCCGTCTTCCCTCTCCTGGGGAAAGGCTGCCACCTGCTGTAACGCATCAGCATTTGGGCTTTTCCAAGGCCACTGAACAACCGCTTCCTCTATACAAGGGAATCTATACACAACCCTACCTGCCTTCCTATCCCTGTGTCAGGAGTGCAAAGAGGAGGGCAAACCAACAGACATTCCAAAACTGGAGGGCAACAAAGCAAACTCATCCATATGAATGGTGCCCAGAAGGAATTGGCACCTCTCTCTGATTATAAGAGCATTTGTTCTTCACCACTCAACAGCACTATTTTTGCAAGTCAGCTCATAGTGCCCTACATAAAATCTCTGTTGTTAAAAGGCTTATTATTTCCTCGATCCTTCCAGTTCTATGTACCTTTATCCATTCTTCACAGTCCTGGCAATCTTTGGTAGGAGAAAGGATGAGAAAAGAATAAAAACTGATGGTTTACAGGGCTACATCCTTGAGCCCTGCACTTTCTTCAAAAATCTTAAAGCTCAGCGAAATACTCTGTAGTGCTGAGAACTAACTGCTGCTATATGCTCCACGGTTGAATCTTAGAAGCATGATGATGAGTGAAGCCAGACCCCAAACAATACACCATTTACATACTTAAAGTTCATAATGTAATTCTCTGCATTTAAGTTCAAAAGCAGGCAACGTGAAATGAAGTATGGTTACTTTATTTGGTGGTTAACTATGGCAGCGGGGTAGTGGTAGGGTTTAGGACACACTACCCCAAAAGATGGCATCTTGGCATATTGAATATCTTAAGCTGAAAGAGTTTGAGAAAAGACTGAGCAGGAAGGTAATTCTGACTCCTCCTCTTCACTTCGTCACTCCCCCTTCTCCTCTGAAACAGGTCATAAAAGTCATGCGAGAGGTAGACTCATACTTCTCTTGGAGGATAAAGAGACACCAAGAAATATCCTAACAGACGGGCCTTGCCAAGTTCCCCCAGTTTGCTGTAATTACCTCGAACACTTTAATCGATCCTCCGTAACAGTCCACTATCCATCCAACCTAGCATAAAAATACACAGCTCTGGTTTTTTGGGTGGTCCTCGTTTCCTGATGAAGGTTCTTCTGTAAAACTTATATTAAATAAATGTGTTTGCTTTTCTCCTGTTAATCTGTCTTTGGAAGTTTAATTTTCAGGCCCAGCCAGAGACCCTAAGAGGGTTGAGGAAAACTTTTTCTTCACCTATAGCTGTAATCTGGAAAAGACAAAAAGGGGCTTCTGGAGTATTGGTAAGGCTCTCTTTCTTGACATGAGATATAATTATGTGTTTTCATTTTGTGAAAATTAGTTGATGTGATACATCTCAATAGAAAAAATCAATAATATTGATTAATAAACATTAATAACATAAATAAAAAATCTTTACTTGTTAGAGAAACCAAGTATTATGAGTAAAATCCTATGATACTGAGTTTTTTTTTTTTTTAGGAAAGCTTCAGAAAAATAATTAGGTATGGGTAGATGAAACAAAATGTAAAATTTAATAATGTTAAACTGTAGGATGGATGCATGAAAGTCCTTTATTGCATCCTCCCTACTTTTGTGTATTTGAATGCTTTTATACTAAAAAGTTTTTTAAAATCATGAATGAAATTTTAATCTTCACGAAGAGAACAACACAAAACCCAAAAGCCATAAATGAAAATGAAAAAAAAAACCCTGAAGCTTCCATATCCATTCCAGCACCTTCTTTCCATCATAAAAGCTATAAAGTAAAATGCTGGCTTTGCTCACCCCCCTGGCATTGAGCCCATCTATGTGACCTAATGCTAATAACGGAGGTGTAAGCAGAAATCATGTTATAGCCACATACATAAATAATACAAATCAAAATAACAGGTATCATCTATTTTTCACCTATTGGGTTGATAAAAATCAAAGGGTTTGTTAGTACCAAATGTTGACAGTTTGAGGACGCGGTTGTTCCTTTCCACTATTGGTGGAAATCTAAGTTTATCTAAAATACTTTGGAAGGGTAATTGGGAAATAGCTATCAAAATTCTCCTGGAAGCAAAAGCAATATTTAAGAGTGGGTGTGTACTTGCCATGGTGCCCCCTGGGTGATGTATGGAAGTATTGAATCACTCTATTGTACACCTGAAATGGATATAACACTGTATGTTAGCTAACTGGAATTAAAATAAAAATGTAAGAAAAAAACATTTTTAAAAAGATTGGGCATGGAAAGGAGGCAACAGGTATAAGAGTCTATGTAGAGTCAAAGTTGATTAATTATATGACTGATTAAATATGAAGAAAAGGCGGAACACCTGTGGGGCTCAGCGGTTGAGCGTCTACCTTCCGCCCAGGGTGTCATCCTGGAGTCTCAGGATCGGGTCCCACGTCGGGCTTTCTGCATGGAGCCTGCTTCTCTCTCTGTGTGTCTTTCATGAATAAATAAATAAAATATTTTTTAAAAAAATAAATAAATATGAAGAAAAGGCTCTAAAATTACTAAGGACATTAACAGAAATAGGGAGTTGGGGGAGGCACTTGTTTGGGCAGAGAAATAACCCAGTTTGGGATATGTTATTTTTTCTGAGATTTTTACAACAAAGGTAATTTTTGTAGCCCCTGTGGATCTAGAGTCCAGATGTTAAGAAAGAAGCTCATGTAGAACATTAATAATTTCATTACATAATAACCCAGGAACTCACCAGAAGGCAAACTGAGAAAATGCCATTTAGCCTCAATTGTAAGTAGCACCCACTTAAAGAAAATGTACTTCAAGTAATGGCCAGACTTTCTTTTTCTCCTACCCAACTGGCAAAGATTTTTTAAAAAATAACTTGGTTTGGCAAACACGTAAAGAGATGCATACTTGTCGTATAGGCTGGTGTCTGTATAAGTGATTACAGCTTCTGGAAGACAATTTTTCTGTACGTAGCACTAAAAAGTGTCAGGCCTTTTGAGCCACCAACTCCAATTCTACCTGAAGAATGTATATAAATATTCTTTATTTACTTGTTCTCCATCAAAGTCATATACGTACGTGGTATTAAAAAAATAAATTATTTTAAAAGACATATAAGGACACTGTGCATCCCCTTTTCCATCTCCTACCTATACTGCTCTTGAGAGGCCACCACTTTTAACATCTAGCTATTTTATCTATTATTTACCTCTTTGTGTTTAGTTCATTCAGCTATTTCTTCCCCTTTTCCTTTTCTTTTTCTGAGTATAATTGACATACAATGTTAGTTAGTTAGCTTCAGGTGTATAGCATAGTGATCCAACAAGTTTACACATTATGCTGCACTCACCACAAGTGTAGCTACCATCTGTCACCAAACTATTACAATATCATTGACTATATTCCCTATATTGAGCCTTTTATTTCTGTGGCTTGTTCATTCCAGAGATTATAACTGGAAGCTTGTGTCTCCCACTTCCCTCCCCCATTTTGCCCATCCCCCCCACCCCTCTCCTCAAGTAACTGCCAGTTTGTTCTCTGTATTTATAGGTCTGATTCTGCTTTTGTTTATTCCTTTGTTCTTTTTAGATTCCATTTATGAATGAAATCACATGGTATTTGTCTTTCTCAGTATGACCTAGTTCACTTAGCATAAGACCCTGTAGGGCCATCCCAGGTTGTCCCAAATGGCACAATCTCATCCTTTTAAAGGCTACATAATGTTCCATTGTGTGAGGGTGTGTGTGTGTGTGTGTGTGTGTGTGTGTGTGTGTGTACACATATATATATATAATCTCACATTTTCCTCATCCGTTTATTCAATGGACACTTAGGTTGCTTCCATATCTTGGCTACCGTAAATACGTCTACAGTAAACATAGGGGTGCATATATCTTTCCAAATTAGTGTTTTTATTTCCTTTGGATAAATACCAAAGGAATGGTATTATTGGATTGTATGGTATTTCTATGTTTAATTTTTTTCAGGAAACTCCATACTCTTTTCCACAAGACTGTACCAATTTACATTCCCACCAATAGTGCCCGGGGGTTCTTTTTTCTCCACATGCTCACCAACACCTGTTGTTTCTTGTGTTTTTAATTTTAGCCATTCTGACAGGTGTAAGGTAATATCCCTCTTGTGGTTTTTGCATTTCCTTGCGTTTCCCTAACAACTAGTGCTGTTGAGCATCTTTTCACGTGTCTGTTGGCCATCTGTATGTCTTCTTTGGAAAAATGTCTGTTCAGGTCATCTGTCTCCTCTTTATTGGATTGTTTGTTTTTTCGGTGTTGCGATATAGAAGTTTTTTATGTATTTTAGACATTAACCCCATATAAGATATATCCCTCACAAATATCTTCTCCCATTCAGAAGGTGGCCTTTTTGTTTTATAGATGGTTTCCTTTGCTGTGCAAAAGCATTTTATTTTGATGTGGTCTCACTAGTTTGCTTTTGCTTCCCTCGCCTTAGGAGACATATCTAGAAAAATGTCAGTACGGCCAGTGTCAGAGAAATTATTGCCTGTGTTCTCTCCTAGAATTTTTATGATTTCAGGTCTCTCATTTAGGTCTTTGTCGTTCAGCTATTTTTTGATCTATCATCCAAAAACATAGTCTATTGACATCCTGTTATGGTAGTTGAGGATTTCGCTCTTTCACTCAACTACCACCTCCATTTCCCCTTTCCCCACCTCTTCCCATTTTAGTTCTACTATAATCTTTAAATGTCACATAGCAAGACTTTCTGGTGAAAACATCACAAAGCAAAAATGTTTTGATTAATTTGGTAGTCAATATTTACATAATTATGAATATAAAGATTTTCAAATGTCAAATGATTAGCAATATATTTTTTCAAACCTACAAATGCAAAACCATGAAACGATTTATCAGTTCTATTTTTTTCTCAAAAAAAATCCCTGTCCTTTTTTTTTTTTCATTTTGAAGTATAGTTGACACACAGTGTTTTTTTTTTTTTTTTAAAGATTTTATTTATTTATTTATTCATGAAAGACTGAGAGACAGAGCCAGAGGGAGAAGCAGGCTCCATGCACCGGAAGCCTGACGTGGGATTCGATCCCGGGTCTCCAGGATCGCGCCCTGGGCCGAAGGCAGGCGCCAAACCGCTGCGCCACCCAGGGATCCCGACACACAGTGTTATATCAGGTATACAGCAGAGTGATATGACCTGTCTATACGTTATGCTATGCTCACCCCAGGTAGTCACCATCTGGGCCTCTGTCCTCTGATCTAATCAGCACTGGCTGCACCCTAGGCTTTGAGGCATGGTTGTCACTCTACGACTTCCTTTCATCCTCTAGCATAGCTCTGCCATTTCCTGGGCTCTTTGTCTTCGTTCTCCGTTGCCTCTCTTATTTTGAAAATAGTAATTTCCCCAGAAAGGGTACATAAGGCGTGAAGTTTTGAGACCTTGAATCTCTGAAAATGTCTTTATTCTACCTTCATACTATATTGATGGTTGGATATAAAATTCTTAGTGAAACACAATTTCACTTCAGAATGTTGAAGGTAATGTAATACTCCACTGCATTCTAGAATTAAGTGATGTTATTGAGAAGCCTGACATTATTGTTTCCCCTTCTCTTTATTTTTTAAGGTTGTGTCTGTTTGTTTCCCCCTCATTTTTTAATAAGATTTTATTTATTTATTAGAGACACAGAGAGAGAGAGACACAGGCAGAGGGAGAAGCAGGCCCCATGCAGGGAGCCTGACGGGGGACTCGATTCCAGGACTCCAGGATCACGTCCTGGGCTGAAGATGGTGCTAAACCGCTGAGCCACCCAGGCTGCCCTGTTTCCCCCCTCATTTTGATGTAGTAAGTTTCCTCCTCTTTGGAAGTTCTTATGATCTTTGTTCTCAGTGCTCTGTTCATACTCCTGTCCTGGTTTTTTTCATTCATTGGGCTGGAGATTCATGCTCTTCAGATCAGATAATTTTCCTTAGAATTTGTAATTTTTTCTTCTTCATTCTTATAGTCTATGGAACTCTAGCTGAAATGGAATTTCTGTTTGATATTTGTTAAGTTTTCTGCCTTTCCCCCCTATTTTCCTTCTCTTAGTCTTTTTGTTTGAAGTTCTGGAAGGTATCGTCAATGTTCGCCTGATCTTTTTTGGCTTTTTTTTTATTTCAGTGGTTATGTTTTTAATTTTCTTTTTTCCTTTCCTTTTTTTTTTTTTTTTTAAGTAATCTCTATGCCCAATATGGAGCTTGTACTCAAGGCCCTGAGATCAAAAGTTGCACACTCTACCACTGAGCCAGGCAGGTGCCTTACATCTTTTAATTTTCAAATGCTTTTTTAGAAAGATTCTTTTTTTTTCCCCTGCATCCTGCATCATGTTTGTTTCGAGTTCCTTTTTCGTTTGTTTGTTACCTTTGATGTTGTTTTGTTTTCTTAATTGTCTGGTGATTCTTGGGTCTCTGTTCTTTTTGTAAGAAAAATCAACTAAGAAAGCAAATTGAAAGCCCTTCCTGGGGTGAAAGGGAACATGTCAAATGGGAGACTTCTCTTACGGTGATCATTTGATACTTGGACTTTTTATTGGCTCTTTATAAAATCCCAGAGTGTAAAAATGTTTTCTGAGGTTAGTTTCTCCATCGAAGAATTCTCCATTTCCTTGTCTTAAACATTTTGTGATCGAAGTGTAGAAAAGGATGTGAGTAACATTTGAGTTATCACTACGTACTGACCTAGTTTGTATATGTAGGCTGTTGCAACCAAGAAATTCAGGTTACATGTCTGTAACATGTATACCTACATAAAAAAACACTCTGGCAATACACATACCAAAATTTGAAAATCATTATCTGTTAGTGTGGATTCATGGGTGATTTTAATTTTCTTCCTTTTTTCTACAAAATTAATATGTAACTTTCAAGATTATTTAGTAAAAGCAAAACATAAGAAGCTGAATTTTTTTAATGAACAAAAAATGTCAACAGATACTTCACCAAAGAAGATACACACATAGCAAATGAGTACCTGCAAAGATGCACAACCTCTCTAGTCATTAGGGAAACACAAATTAAAACCACAATAAGATACCACTACACACTCACTAGAATGGTTTTTAAAAACAAAGCTGCCAGAGATGCCTGGCTGGCTCAGTCAGTAGAGTACGGGACTCTTGATATCAGAGTCCTGAGTTTGAGCCCCGTGTTGAGTGTAGAGTTTACTTTAAAATAAATAAATAAAATCTTTAAAATAGATTTAAAAAAATAAAAACACAGCCTATAATACCTAACGCTGGTTAGGATGCAGAGCAATTCTCATATATTGTAGATGGGGATGCAAATGCAGCAACTTTGGAAAACAGTTTGGCAGTTTTTATGAAGATATACATTTACCATATGACCAAGTAATCCCACTCCTAGATATTTATCCAAGAGAAATGAAAGTATGAAAGTATATATTCGCACAAAAACCTCTTTGCTAGTATTTATAAAAGATTTATTCGTAATAGCCCAAGCCTGGAAACAACTCAAATATCCTTCAACTGTGATACCTCTCTACCTTGGAAGACAACTCAGCAATTAAAAGAAATGAACTACTGATACATCAACAATATGGATGAATCTCAAATGCATTATGCTAAGCGAAAGATGGCAGACTCGAAAGGCTATATATTATCTGATTCCATTTATGTGACGTTCTGGAAAAGACAAAACTATTAGAACAGAGAACAGATGGGTGGTTGCCAACGATTTTGGGTGAGGGGATGGGCTAACAAAGGGACAACATGAGATAATTTTCTGAATGATGGCACTGTTCTCTCTCTTGATTATGTGACTATGCATTTGTCAAAATTTATAATGCTATGTACCAAAAGAGTGACTATCATTTTGTGTAGAGAACTATTTAAAAAATGTTAAATTATCCCTTTGTGTTAAAATCATAACAAAATACTTAAATTAGGAGGAGGTAAGTATTTCAAAAGGATCCTATACATGGTTCCTCTAAACAGCAAGATTCCTCTGGCAATAAAATATAATTAAATTCAGAAAATCAATTCATGTGAAGATTTTGGAATATATCCATTGTGTGCTATCTGAACACTGGCAATGCTTAGCCCATGAAGTTATAAGAATTGCATCTTTAGCCTTTGAAAAGATGAGACATTGGTCAAAGAGAATCTGGATAAGACAAAGCTACATCAATGCAACTCCATCCTTACTATCTCGTTCATGAAACACGTTTATAATATTTATAAACATTTGTTGTTTGCTTACTATATTTAAGAAAGAAATGATAATGTAGAAAATGCAGAGACAAATCATGAATCTTATGCTTTTAAGGTCTAGTAGGGGAAACAAACCACACATTCATACCTCTATTACAAAGCGAAAAATGACCTGTGTGGCTTGAGGTGTGGAAGAGGGATGAAGAGTAGACGCTTGCTTTTTCTCAGTAGCGAGGTCAGAGATCACTTCTAGAATTTGGATATATAGACTTGGAGGTAGAAAGGGTTGGAAAAGGCTCCGGGAAGGTAGGCCAAAAAAAACAGAGAAAAACAAAACAAAAAGAAAACTCAGAGTGTTTGGGTTTTTTCATAATTATGGGAAATAGCCACGAACACACCATCATCATCATTTGAATGGATTTGTCATATTGCCTGCTTTGCTCACCACACTAATTTGCTGCCAATCTTACTTTAGAGGTTACTGTTATGATAGGTATGAATGTGTTTTTTCAGCAGGATCTCCAGTGTTAGCCTGCAAGTTCTTGTGCTCTAATCACTGGAAACTTGATTTTGTTGAGGTTGTCATTCAGTGTTAATACGTGTGATTACTCAGTTTAAAAAAAGAATTCATCTTATTTCAGCCTTTTTCTCCACTCCCTCCTTTACCACTGTGAATAGTACCTCTTTAAAAGTGCCGCATGATATCATTTAATTCTCTGGTATTTCCATTAATATTAAACTTCTTTTTAAATTCTCTCCTTCCTGTATCATTCAACCAGATTAAAAGGATGAACAGACTAATTTTCATGGGCCATCTGTAATTGCAATTTTCAGTACTTCAATCATGTCCCTTTATATTCGTTTCACTTTTGCAGCCTAAATAATCAGTTGAGTCCGTTGCCGCAGTGAAACTTGAAATTTGATCGCTGAAGAAGCTTGCAATTTAGCAGAAAACAAGGCATACCAGGGTCTTTTGCTCCAGCTGTACCTTGAGGCTTCTGGTCTCTTTTTGACATTGCTAGTTTAGTTTAGTTGTTATAATTCTTTCCTTAAACAAATTTGTAAAGTTGCTTGTTTTAAGGAATATTATACTTACAAGCTCCTAGGTAGCTCACTATAGTTTTATGATGTAACACTGCTTAACTATACGTAATTTGTGGAAAAGCACAGGTGGTAGGTAAGTGAATTTTCTGGTGAAACCCTTGTATCTTACTGTACGATTCAGAATTTTGAATTGCTTCATTTCTGGAAACTATCCTGTTATTGAGAGGAAGACACATGCTGCTAGTTGCTGTTTTGAATGCACCCTTGACAACATATTGTTACTGTTGTCATTTGGTGTTGTCATTTGTCTCTTCCTACAAAGGACAAATCCTTTCTCTCTCTCTCTCTCTCTCTCTCTCTCTGCCTATGCGTGTGTGAATGGAAAAGGCAGTTAATGCCAGTTAATTGGGTCTGGTTAATTTGAGATTTTACTATTAGCAGACCAAATTACATCAGCCTTAGAAACACCCAAAATAAATTTCCTTATTTTTCTTTTCTTAGTCACTAGTCCTTCTAAACTAAATATTGTTTACGAGCCATATCTTCAAAATATTTGTGAAACTATATTGTTAATAGCTATCAAAAGCCCCTTCTGTCCTTCAGTTTGCCAACTTAATAGCTGGTGGTTCTGAATGCATAAGATCCCTTTGAGATTCCTTTGAGGCTAGGGGATATGAGGAGGATATGGGATATGAGGGCAGATTTAACAATGATTTGCACAGTCATAACCCCTAGACAGCAAGGAAAATGGGTAACATATCAAAAAGGCACCTCTACCAGCATTAAGTCAATAAGCAAATTTTTTTAAGTTTACCACATGGACGTCACTATACTAGGGGCCAAGGAGAAGACAAGTCATGGTGTAGGAGTCTAATATGGAAACTAAGAGGTTCACTAATAGTTGGAACAGGAGCTAGTATGTCATAAATGTCATATCCATGGTTCAGGAAATAAATGACAGTTGAGAGGAAGAGGAAGGTGTCACTTCTGGCTAACTAATAAGGGAACATTTAGTAAATGAGATGATGACATCTGAGCTGTTCTTGAAGAAGGAATAAGATTTGCACAGACGGAGGGAAACCCAAGTCTGTTTAAGGGTATTGAGGAAAGATGCATGAAGGTCAATGATAGAAAGGCTTAGAAAGGCAGGTAGGATCCAATAAGGGAAAACTTTTGCAAGGTACAGTTTGAACCTTATTCCAAATAAAAGAACAATTTTCAACCAAGTCATTGACCAAGAGCACAAACAACCTTTGATGTTAGAGAGATTCAAGCTCAAATCCTGATTCCATCTATTTTGTGTGATCTTGAGCAAGTCACTTACCCTACCTCTCCAAGCAGAGGGTTAGTGATCTCTATCTCACAAGGCTGTTATCAGGATTAAATGCAATTGAAATATGAAAGACTAATTTAGAAAACATTTATTGACCCTCCACCGTGTATGTCCCAATGAGCTTTGTACTCGTGATACAGAGGTACAGAGATAATGGCCAAAGCCCTGTCCTTAAGGAACTCATGAGGCAATGGGAAAGACAGGTAAGTAAACATAAAATTACAATACAGTGTAAAGGAACAAAATCAGAGGAGCTGAGTAATTCAGACCAGAGAAGACGATGGTAAAGAAAGCTTACCAGGGAGGCAGCCCCTGAGGCACCTGAAAGGAACCTCTTAGAGGTGGATTGAAATACAACTCATTTTCCAAGGTTCAATTATTTTTATCAATCTTGATATTACTTTGTAGCTTCTAGCAGAAACATTTAAAACTCTAAATGGATTTTTGCTGTTATTTTTGTTTGGTTGATTGGGTCTTATTTTCTTCATTTTATTTTACTCCCAATATAATTAACACATAGTATTATATTAGTTTCAGGTGTACAAAATAGTGATTCAACAATTCCATTCATAACCTGTGCTCATTCCAAGCACACTCCTTAATTTTCATCATCTATTTCACCCTCCCCACTGGCCTCTTCTGGTTACCATCAGTTTGTTCTCTCTAGTTAAAAGTCTGTTTCTTGATGTAGCTGTCTCTTTTTTCCCCTTTACTCACTTTTTTGTTTCTTAAATATCACATATGACTGAAATAATATAATATTTGTCTTTCTCTGACTAATTTCACTTAACATTATACTCTGTAGCTCCATCCATATTGTTGCAAATGGCAGGATTTCATTCATTTTTATGGCGGGATAATATTCCATTGTATATGCATATATATCACATCTTTTTTTGTTTGTTTATTGTTTTTTAAGTAGACTCCATGCTCAGTGCGGAGCACAACATGGGACTTAAACTCATCACCCTGAGATCAAGACCTGAGCTGAGAGCAAGAGTCACATGCTCAACCGATTGCGCCACCCAGGTACCTTAACCACATCTTTTTTATCCATTCATTTATCAATGGACATTTGGGATGCTTCCATAATTTGACTATTGTAAATAATGTTGCTATAAACATAGGGTGTTTACCCCAAACATACAAATCATTGATTCAAAGGAATATATCTTTTGGGCTTATTTCCAAGCCAGAGAAACAGAGATGTGGTGAGAGAGAGTACCATATTTCTAAGCTGACAAAAGGCAAAATGAGTCTGTTTGCAATTGTATTAGCAGTAGAAGAAACAGGCCAAATCCCCGAAGCATGTGTGTTCAAATGAAAGAGATTAAAAGGAAGTTGACCTAACACAAAGTAACAAATCTGGGTTTTCACTTGCAGGAGACCTTAGTGGACATTTGCTGGGTTTTCAGCCCACATTTATTTCCTCTTCTGTAATGCGGCCCCAGTTTTGTTTTGTTTCTTTTTCTGGAGAACCACGTTCTTCCTCATCCTTATTTTTTTATATGTTTCAGTTAAATGACTCCATTTCCTTCTGGATGGAGGAATTTGTGCAATTATGAGTTGTAGGTAACATTGCTCTTTTAATTTTGTTACTTATCCATAGAAAAACTATTGAATTTGTGTATTGTGACTTAATATATTGGTTTTCTATTGCTGCATAAGAAACTATCATAAACTTTAAAACATTTTAGAAAACAAATTCATTATCTCACAGTTTCAATGAGACAGTCTAGATACCAGATTCTATTTAGCTAGATATTCTGCTGAGAGTCTCATTAGGCTAAAATTATGGTGCCTTCATGGCCTCATTTCAGGTGGAGGGTCCTCTTCCAAGCTCACTGATTATCATTGTAATTCAGTTCCTTGTTGCTGTAGGACTGAGGTTCCTCTTTCATACTAGCTATCATCCCCTACTCTGAGGAGCCACTGGAATTTCCTGCCACATAGCTCTCTCTGAAATATGGCATTTTGTTTCTTTAAAGCAGGAGACCATTTCTTTTGCTCCAAATCTCTCTGACTTAGGACATCTTTGACCTTTAAATTCTCTTTTTAAAGAACTTACCTGATTATGTAGGGCCATCAGGATGATCTCGCTTTTAATTAACTCAGGTTCAAATGCTCTTAATTATATCTGCAAAGTTCCTTCACCTTTGCCATATACCATAACTTAATTATGCAAGTGAGGTCTCATCATTTTCACAGGTCCACCCACAAATAAAGGGAGAGGATTACATAGGGCATGTACACTGTGGGAGCTAGAAGCTTGGGGACAACTTAAAATTCTGCCTACCACATTTTGTATTCAGCAGCCTTACTGGTTAATTAATTCTACTCATATATCTATAGATTCATTGAGATTTCCTGGATACACAGTTATATTCCCTAAATATAGTAAGTTTTATTTCTTCCCAATTTTTATATGGTTAAAATGTATTTTTCTTAACTTTTTACACTGGTTAGAACTTCCAGTACAATGCTAAAAAGAAGTAGTGAAAATGGGCTTGCTCATGATTTGTATCATTGTATTTCCTTTTTCTTTTAAAGATTTTATTTATTCATGAGACAGAGAGAGAGAGAGGCAGAGACATAGGCGGAGGGAGAAGCAGGCTCCATGCAGGGAGCTGGACGTGGGACTCGCTCCCAGGTCTCCAGGATCACGCCTGAAGACAGCACTAAACCACTCAGCCACCCAGGCTGCCCTGTATCATCATATTTCCAGTGCTTAAGATAGATTATGAGACATAGTAGATTTTCAATAAATATTTTTACATGAATAAATGGATGATAGCAAAATTGGTGGCTGCGGAGGGGGAAGTTTGGGGATTACTTCTTGCTTGAGCATTTGAGCTTCTAAATCTCACCATGACTTAAGTCATCCTTAACCATGGACTTTTTTTTTTTTTTTAAGATTTTATTTATATATTCATGAGAGACACACAGAGAAAGGCAGAGACATAGGCAGAAAGAGAAGCAGGCCTCCTTCCAAGAGCTCAATGTGGGGCTCGATCCTGGGACTCCAGGATCACGCCCTGAGCCGAAGGCAGACGCTCAACCACTGAGCCACTCAGGCACCCCTAACCATGGATTTTTTTTAATGACATGATGGCAATACATAGCAATAAATTATTCTCTCCCCCCCCCCCAACAAGCCAGATTCTTTTTAAAACTGAAATTTAAATTATATTAGATCTCTTAATCCACAGAATAACATGAGCAAATAAATACTTGGGAGAAAAACAATTATGCTCAGAGGAGTTAATTTTTTTTTTTTTTAAGAACACTTATGGAAATTCAAACATGTTCATGTATCTACCATATTAGGACAATCCTCCCTCATATCTGTTTCTATCTACCATTTCATCTCTCTCTCTCTCTCTCTTAACAACTAAGCTTCTAGCAACAGTTGGGTTCATCTTTTGTTTTTCTCCATATAACAGTCCTCAACTCATCACAATCTGCTTCTAATTCTACCGTCTACCAAACTTACTTTACTAGGATCAGTAGTGACCTTCATGCTGCTAAATCTAATTGACAGCACACATCCTATTTGCCATAGTTGACTACTTCTAACTTTAAACATTTTTTACTTCCTTGTTTCTGTGACCTTATGGTCTCCTGGCTTTCTTGCTCTCTGGCTCCTTTTTCTAGTCTCCCCTGGTTGCTTTTCCTCGTCTCAGGACTTAGTCTGTTGACCAGAGAAATATATATGACCACCTGGAATCGAGGCAGCGCTCACTGATACACATCAGTGACCTAGTTTAATCATAAACACAAGGGTATTTACACAAATGTTTTGCTTGCTCATTGATTTGATATATGCTGATACATGCTTGTTGTATGGCTCTGTGGCCAGTTGCAAGCCCTTTTGCCTTTATCATCTTTTCCTTTCTCTTTTCTTCTCCTCTCTCTATACACTCAGAGATCTCATACACTTCCATCCCTTCAATTATTAACTTCATGTTGACAACCTTTGAATTTATACCTTCAGGCCTCCCTTCTGAATTCCAGCCCATCCATATATCTCCAGGTACATGTTACCTTGATATTTCCAGGTAGCTATGACCTAGACATCCCTAGTTGGACACATCAATTACTGAACTTATGGTGCCAAACCTTTTTAACCTCCAATGTTTCCTACCTCATTAAGTGGTTCCACCATCCTCCTAGTTGCTCATGTCAGGAGCCTAAGTAGGAATCATCCCAGACATCTACCTATTTCTTAGTGCCTATGTCCAACCAGTTACTGAATACTTTAAGTTGTGTCTCCTAGGATACCTCTCAAACTGTACTGTTCTTTATCTTTAGCACTACCACCTTAACCCAACACCTGGGCCATTTGGACACTATCTTAGTTCGGGCTGCTATACCACAGTCCATAGACTGGGTAGCTCAAAAAACCGATAGTAATTTCTTACAATTATGGAATTTGAGAAGTCCAGGATCAAGCCACCAGCAGATTCAGTTCCTAGTAAAAGCCTTCTTCCTAGCCTCCAGATGGCCACCTTTTTGCTGTGTCCTCACATGGTAGAGAAAGAGTAACCTCTCTCTCTCCTTTTTATAAGAATACTAATCCCGTCATGGAGGCTTCATGCTCATGATCTTATCCAAACCTAATTACTGCCTAAAGGTCCTGCCTCCAAATACCATCACATTGGAGTTTGAGGCTTCTACATATGAATTGCGGGCAGAGGAACACATTCAGTCCAATAGACATACCCTCTAGCTGTTCATGCCACTTTCTCTTGGTTACCTCCAGAAACTCATTCTCCACAGAGTAGTCAAACTCATCTTTTAAAACCATGCTGGAGTCATCTCCTTACTCAAAGCCCTGACATAGCTTGCAATAAAACTTAAACTTCAACATGACCTATGACTCCCTCTATGATCTGGCTTTGTTCTACTTTTGTCTCATTGCATGCCAGCTATATTGTTTTTTTCTCTGTTCCCTAGCTCCTTCATGCCGTCTTTCTGCTGGCCATTTCTACTGCCTGGAACTCTTCATGACCACTATTCCCCTTCCGTGTCCAATTCCTATTCATTTTTCACCTGAAACCCTGCTTCCTTGGGCAAGAATTCTCTGTTCACCTAATATTAAATTACACTCACTTTTACAGGCTCTTATAGCTTCTTTTACCTTTCCTTGACACATATTCCAACCCTTATTGAGAAATTCATATAATTGTTTGCTTAATGTCTCTCTCGTACACTCCCTCTCCACTCCAACCCAGAAAGTCAGTGCTATGAGAGCATGAACTGAATCAGTCTTGCTTAAGGCTAGCATCTAGGACCCAGAAATGTCTTGATAAATATTCATTGAATGTGAATGGAATGTCTGGGTGTCTACTAGAGAATATGGATGAGTGCAGGGGGTTAGAGAATATTGATATAGAAACATTTTTCCTACCTCTTCATTATAGAAAGAGGTTTAGAATCAGAATCAGAATATTGGGCACATAATTAAAAGGAATTATGATTTTGACACAAATTAACATCATCAGGGGCAAGTAATGAGTAACTGAGATAACCTCTAACATATTGAGGCATGCAGGCAGCCCAGGCAGGCAGTAAAGAGTCAAGTCAACCAGAGAGGAAAGCAATTTCCCTCTGGATGCCATTAACCAGAGAGATATGCTGACCACCTGGAATTAAAGCAGCACTCATTGGCACGGATCAGTAAGCCAGTGTAATCATAAAGACAAAGACATTTGTACAAGCTTTTTGTTCGCTCACTGATTTGATATATGCTTGTTGTAGGGATCTATGGGGAAAAAAACTGTCTGTAGTCTGACTTTCACTTTGTAATAGACACAAAAATACTTATGTTTTGTAAATGTGTCCTTTTTGTTCACTTTACCATTTCTTTTGCTAAGTATACTGAACTACAAAGTAAAGTTAGGATAAACTTAGAAGAATGGAAATAGGCTCTTGCATATTTATAAAGGAAGAATACACAAAAATAAGCTATACATTGTCTAAAATACTGCATTCTTGCAACTGAATATGGGAACTGTCTCTTGGATTTGTGAACTAATAATGAGTACTTAACATAATAAATTAATCTACATTGTTTATCTCTGAGGTTGTTAAATGCTTATTACCAAGCAAAATCTTTTGTACAAGATTTTTTTTTAAATGAGTAATGAGAACCTTCATATTTCATATTTTAGAGTAAGCCTTAGCTTTTCTTTGGAAGAGAGAGGGAACATGATATATTTTGGATTCAAATAATAAGCAATTCCAGTTAATATAATTTTTCAATTTTATGGTAATTCATTGCTGTAGCATTCCCAAGGAATACTATGGGACAAAGTACCATGGGACTGGGTGGGGAGGGGCACCTGGGTGGCTCAGTGGTTGAGTAAATAAAATAAAATAAAATAAAATAAAATGGGACCGGAAGACCTTAAAACCTGGCTTCTGATTTGAAATCAGTTGCCACCTCTAAACCATTATCTGTTTCAGCCATTTGGACCTCCATTTTATTGCCAATGAGAGGCCTCTTCTGTTCCAAAAATCTTTTACTTCAATTATGTTTTCTTTCTTCAAGTTTATTATTTTTGTTTTATATAGAACCTTAAAAGCATGGAAGGGAAAAATACTTTTCTGAATTAAAGTTAGATTTTTGGAAATAAGATGTCTAGATTGAAATCAGATTCTGATTGAGAACTTAACAATTAACAATTGTTAAGTTAACTAACAACAATTCATAGAAGAGAATAATCTGAGAAAACATATATTTTACTTCCTGGTAGACTGGGAACCAAAAAGACCAGACAATGGCATTAGAATTAAATGGCTATTCTAATATATTTTGGTATCCAAGGAAAGTCCATTATGTAATTGCAATCCATTGTTATGTTGATCTATTTCTTTTAAAGATTTATTTATTTGAGAGAGAGGGAAAGAGTGTGAGTGGGGGAGGGACAGAAGGAGAGGAAGAGAGAATCTCAAGCAGACTCTCTGCTGAGTGAGAAGCGTGACATGGGGCACGATCTTATGACCCATGAGATCATGACATGAACCAAATGTGAGTCTGAGTCAAATGTGAGTCTGACCAAGTGTCAGGTACTTAACCAACTGAGCCACTCAGGTGCCCCCTATGTTGATTTTTATTTTGGATTATATTGTGAAATTGTCCTGGTTTCAGGAGACCCACTTTTTTTCCCTCTCTCTGTTTATTTTGGTTATAAGATATTTGACTTGTCCCCTTATACTTAAGAATATTAAATAGTAAGGGCACCTGGTTGGCTCAGTCAGTTAAATGTCCAACTATTGGTTTTAGCTCAGATTCTGATCTCAGGGTCATGGGACTGAGCCCTGTGTCACACTCTGTGCTGAGTTTGGAGCCTGCTTGTGATTCTCTCTCTCTCTCTCTCTCTCTCTCTCTCTGCCTCTGCCCCTCCCCTGCTCATTGCACATGTGCACATGCACAAGTTCTCTCAAATTAAATAAAGATAATACATAGTGGTGTAAGAATTTGTATTCCTGCGCTTAAGAGGTCGTTTCTGTGATGGCTGGTGTTGAGACACTAAACAACTCAATGTAGAAGGTGGTTCTTGAGGAAACCCCTTGAGAGGCCAACTATGACTTCTATTTCTCGGGAAATATATATGGCTTCTAAATTGCCCATAATTTTCCCAGATGAAATTTCTCCTTTTCCTAGAGAAGTCTTAAATGAATATTTTTCCCTAATAAATGCTTAACCATCTGTCCTTATAGTTCTACTTCAGTGTAGAACTGCATATTTTAAAAATAATATCAGTCATTACTTAAGATATTCCTTTAAATTTTTTTTTAGATTTTTATTTATTTATTCATGAGAGACACAGAGGCAGAGACAGGCAGAGGGTGAGGCAGGCTCACTGCATGGAGCCTGATGTGGGACTCGATCCCAGGACCCCAGGATCATGCCCTGAGCCAAAGGCAGATGCTCAACCACTGAGCCAACCAGGTGCCCCTACTTAAAATATTCCAATTATAAAACAAGCTCAGACTATCATCTTTATCATAAATCTAACAGATTAATGTGACTTACAAAAATCTTGAGCCCTATAACATATCAGTGGAAACTTATGTTCAAGACATAAGACTAATTGGGTATTGATTCTGCTTAGTGTATAGAAAGAGTGGTTTATGTTTCTAAGCACTAGTCTATCCAGATCTTCCATTCATTATGTCAACAAGTATCTATTGAGCTCTTACCTGTACCAGGCATTGTTCCAGGTGTTGGGGGATAAAGTGGTCAACAAAACAGACAAAACTCTCTACTCTCATGAAGCTTACATTCCTGTGGGGGAAAGAGACAACAAATAAAATGTAGGGAGGGGATTAGATGATAATAAAGACTAAGTAGAAAAATGAGTAGAAAAAAGCATATTGGGGGCAGCCCCGGTGGCTCAGCGGTTTAGCACTGACTTCTGCCCAGTGTGTGATCCTGGAGACCCGGGATGGAGTCCCACGTCGGGCTCCTTGCATGGAGCCTGCTTCTCCCTCTGCCTGTGTCTCTGCTTCTCTCTCTCTCTCTCTCTGTGTTTCTCATGAATAAATAAATAAAATCTTAAAAAAAAAAAAAGCATATTGGGCATGGTGTTGCAATGAGAAATACGGGTGTCATGGTATGTCTCCTTGAGAAGGTAAAATTTGGGGGATCCTGGGGTGGCTCAGCAGTTTGGCACCTGCCTTCGGCCCAGGGCGTGATCCTGGAGTCCCAGGATCGAGTCCCACATCGGGCTTCCTGCATGGAGCCTGCTTCTCCTCTGTGTCTCTGCCTGTCTCTCTATCTGTGTCTCTCATGAATAAATAAATAAAATCTTTTAAAAAAATAAAAAAGAGAAGGCAAAATTTGAATAAAGACCTGAAAATGGTGAGATTTATCCATTTGGTCATCTGGGGGAAAATCATTCCAGGCAGAGGGAAGAGTAAGTGTCAATGCTCTGAGGCCGTAGCCTGCCTGGCATGTCCCAGGAGGAGCCCAATAAGACTAGAGGACAGTAAGAAATGGAGAGAGCAGGAGGAGATAAAGTCAGAGAGGAAAGATTGGGATGACATCATCTAGGACCTTGTAAGGACTTTGTCATTTTACTATGAATGAGACAGGACCACTGGAGAGTTTTAAGCAGGAGGGTGACATGATCTGACCCACGTATTAAAGTATCAAGTTGACTATTATGTTAAGAATAGGGGGGGATCCTTGGGTGGCTCAGTGGTTTGGCGCCTGCCTTTGGCCCAGGGAGCGATCCTGGAGTCCCGGGATTGAGTCCCGTGTTGGGCTCCTGGCATGGAGCCTGCTTCTCCCTCCTCCTGTGTCTCTGCCTCTCTCTCTCTTTCTATGTCTATCATAAATAAATAAATAAATAAATAAATAAATAAATAAATAAATAAATCTAAAAAAAAAATGAATAGGGACTCCCAGGTGGTTCAGTTGTTTAGTGCCTGCCTTCAACCCAGGGCGTGATCCTGGGGACCCGGGATCAGGTCCTGCATCGGGCTCCCTGCATGGAGCCTGCTTCTCCCTCTGCCTGTGTTTCTGCCTCTCTCTATGTCTCTCATGCATAAATAAATAGAAGTCTTAAAAAAAAAGAAAGAATAGACTGGTGGGGGACAAAGGCTAGGAGACTTTTGCAATAATTCAGGCAGGTAGGATCATTGTACTAAACACTGCAGAATTCTAAGAAGTATTATTCACTCCACAGTCTCTGAATGGTCCTTCCTATAAGGAGTGATCTAGAGTGTAGGGGCCCTGTAGGCAAGATGGCTTGGTCCAGGGTAGATACAATGTGAGTGGGAAGAAATGTTTAGTTTGAGATATGTTTTGAAGGTATAACTAATAGATTTGCTGACATAGTAGATATGGGCTATGAGTTAAGTATGATTTTAAGGTCATACATTAATTTAATGAATTATTCAGATTCATTATACCAAATATCATTTACTAAGGGGAAGTAATTCACATTTGTTTTTTAATTCAACAAACATTTGCTGAAAGTATGTAGTATATTGTCCCAGATTCTGCAGGGATAGATTTGGCTTGTTTTGCTTTGTTTTGAGGGGGAGAGGGGCAAGGGAGAGGGAAAGAGAGAATCTTAAGCAGGTTCCATGCTCAACACAGAGCCCCAGGTGGGGCTTGATCTTACAACCCTGAAATCGTGACCTGAGCTGAAATCAAGAGTCAGACCCTCAACTGATTAACCCACCCAGGCACCCCTTGCAGGGATAGTTTTTAAAGTACAAAAGCAGCAACAACAGAAAATCCTTTTCTGGAAATATTTATAATTTGGTTTATTAGACAAGGCCTCTATAGATAAAAGAACTCAATGAGACAATAGAAGAACCAAATACTATATAAAGTAACATAAGAAAAAATATGATATTGGGACTAATAAAATGGTATATATACATTTATATATAATATAAAACTCTAGGTAACTATATATAACTGACTATATAATGGTAACCATATATATATAATTGTATATATATGGACACATATATATGTGCGTGTGTGTGTATATATATATATATATATATATATATATATATATATACACACAATTCTCCTCTAGGGAAATGGTCCAATTTGGAAATAATTTTATGTTTATCGGGATATGCCCGTATTTCTGATTGCTATGCCCCTCTAATCTGCTCAACAACTTTTTCACTATTTTCCAATAGTAACATGACTCATGACTCATGGACTAGATATGCTGTGTGGTTGACTCCTGTTCCAGGTAGAAGTATAAAAAAGGCTTCAGGTATGAAGTAGGAATTACTTGTTTCACATACTCTTCTCTTGCCGATGTCTCTAAACTCTCAAAGATTCTACGTCTAATAGTTACCTTTGTACTGTCATGGATTTATCATTAAAATTTTTGCTCAGTTCAAGTTGGAGATAACACTTGCAATACAGTCCTGTTTTTAAAGGCATTGATACTAGAGTTGGTTTTGCATGGCCCTAGATACAGGTATACACATGCACACACACATGCACAAGGCATAAGCTAAAGATGTAACAGTTGAAAGTAGAAATGTGAATGGGACTTCTGTTAGACCAAGATCAAAATAAAAAGGAGAGAAGGAAAAAGGAAAGTAACGGTGCTTATTGAACTTTTCATGTTATCCGTTAACATATTAAAATACTTATTTAATCCTTATTAATCCTAACTCTATTGTTATCCTCATTTTACATGGGGAAAAAATGTCTTCAATCAAAGGATAGAAATGAAATGTGAAGAGGTCATTACTCTTACTTGTCAGATGAAGAAATAAAGGACTAGAAACTGAGATCAAAATCGCATAGCTCAAGTGTCAAAGGTGAGCTGATCCATGGTTAGCTAAATTCCAAAGCCTGTGGAGTTAATCACTGTGGGTAGCAGACAGATTCTAGGGTAGCCACCATGATTTCTACCTCTTGGTGTTTCCATCTTTGTGTAATCTCCTCAAGTGTGGGCAAACCTTGTGACTTGCTTCTAAACAATAGAACATGGCAAAGGTGATAGACTATCACTCTTTCTTGCTAGCCCACTCACTTTAGAGTGTTTAGAGCCGCTCTTCTCTCCTCTGAAGCAGACATATTGAGAAAATTTACATGAAAATGGACTGCAGGTGGACTCTAGGAGCTGAAGGCAGCCTAGAGCCAGCAAGAAGCCAGGGCTCTCAGTCCTAGAACTGCAAGAAAAGGAATTTCGTTACCAACCTGAATGACCTTGGAAGCAGACTGCTCCCTAGTCCAGCCTCCAGATGAAAACACAGACTGACATCCTTTGATCGAAGACATATGAGATCCTGAGTAGAAGGCCAAGCTACACTCTGTGTAGACTCCTGACTCACAGAAAATGTAACATAATAAATATGTGTTATTTTAAAATGCTACGTTTTGCTAATTTTAACACAGCAATAGAAAACCAACACACCATGCTGCCTTGGTTTTCCCTATGCTTGGAGCTCAGTAAATTCTCAGTAAATGGTAGTTGATATTATTATGACAATCAACCAGAAATTTGGAGTATCAGAGTCAAAGAGAAATGTAACAGAGTTAAATAATTGTTTTCAGTGTAATCAAGCAATGGATTTAGGAGATACAGATGATGGTATGTCAAAAACTTTTATATTAACTCCCCAAAATTATTGAGTGTATTATTACCACATGAAATGTAAAATATCTAGTGGTGCTTAGATCCACATAGAGTTTTAATGTCTTACATCATACTCAGTGTAAGAAAGTTTCCTACATTAAGATAGTCCTTAGACATAGGGACTACTATAGACATAGTAAAACATAGTTTCAGGTTCCAATACTATTGCTATCAAGTGTGATTTTATAACATTGTAACATTTTAAGATAGCTTAAATATGATGGATAAGATAATTCAGGGCACTGGACCAAAAAATGAAACTGTGATAAGACTATCAGCATACTTTCAGTTCATGAATGTATGTATATTTTGCTTATCAAGGATAATTTATGCTAAACACATGATGTAATTATACATAATTAACTATAGAGTAGGTTTAGAGGACTTGAGTGGGTTTCTACTTGATAGATTTAAGGTGTGTTATTGTGGGAATAAAGAAAAGCTAGTGCTTACGTCTAACTAAACTACAAAATGATTTTTCTGATTGTTCCTTCTACCAGTGGCCCCTTTCCCTTCTGTATTTATATATTGGCATGTGAATGTATAGTTTCTGTCAAACGAGTCATTAAAAATGGTGTTTACTGATCAAATAGACAAGTTAACCTCACTACTGCCACCCACACATATGCACCGAACATACAGTAAATATGAGCACAGACCTTTTAGAGGTGTTACAGCATTAGAAAATTTGCCCATTCTTCCTTTAATGAGAATATGTCACCCTAATGACCATAACCATTCATAATTCTTAATAGGTTTTATAAATACTATGCCAAATATAGTGTTAGTAATAGGATAGCTAAAAACCTCATATTTGCTTTTATTGAGGGCAATCATGATTTCTATCAGTTTATCTTAATTTTCTGTCATCTGTGTTTTCTGGAAATGAATACTAATAATGCATCTCTACACATTTATTTGTGGTTTGGCTTTTCTAATGATTGACTCAATGAAATAAATCATTTCTAATGAAGCAATTCAAGAGATGACAAATGAACATATTAATTAAATGGAAATTCATCTAACTTTATTTTATTTTTTAAAAGATTTTATTTATTCATGAGAGACAGAGAGAGAGAGAGAGAGAGAGAGAGAGAGAGAAGGAAGCAGACTCCGATGTGGGACTCAATCCCGGGACTGGATCCCAGGACTCCAGGATCACACCCTGGGCCCAAGGCAGGTGCTAAACTACTGAGCCACCCAGGGATCCCCTTCATCTAACTTTAAATTAAATTACTTGTCCAATTAACAGGTTTTTTTTTTTTTTTGACAAACTTTAACATCAGCATTTACTTCTTTGTTTACATTTACGATTATGAATTGTTCTGTGGCAAACTAAAAGTAAATACCTTGTTATATCCCTGAAAGAATTAAGCAAAATACTCACTGTGTATTTTCTTCCTATGGCATGCTATCTACGGATGGATAATGAGGAAAGCAAACCAGTCTGTCTTGTCTGGGAGATACCTCACGATAATTATTTAATTCAAGTGCCAACTAGAACAACCTGGAATCTTTTTTTGAAACAAGGTGAGGTATAAACACAAATAAGCTTTTTAAAGGCCAAACTGCAGACTTTGGCAACTTTCAGACTACTGTTGACTTCCTGATACAGATTCAAAATATGGGAAATTGCTAAATCCATTTCTTAGTATAATCTAAAAATTGATTCTAGACTTAAATTGAAATCATTTTCTTCTCTGGCCTCGGTTGAAATTTGGAGAGGCTTTCCTTAATATTTTCATAATAAAAACTCATCTGGTTTTATATGAGATCAGGGATTCAGAGGGATTTCTTTATTATAGTTAAATTTATTTCATATGGGAGGGGGTTGATATTTTCCTCTCATTACAAAATTGTAGAGAATGAGTTGAATTCAGGAAAACATAAGAATTTCCTCTCAGCTATTTCTGTCACATTCTTCGCCTATGTCCTCCCTTCCCCCAGCTTTAGCTCCTTAGTGGGTAAAATACTTCACAAAGTTGTGTTTGCAGTTTTCAAAGTGACTTCTTGGAAGTGAAATTTGCACCAACCTTTTTTTTTTTTTTTTTTTTTTTTAAATCCCCAGTTGTTAAGCGCTACATTTTCACTTTTGATAAAACAGGTTGGCTTATAAACACCTGCAACTGAAAAAAAAAAAAAAAAAAAAAAAAACCCACCACCACCACCAACAAAAACAAAGGCCTGCAACTTTGGCAGATATTTTAAGGCAAGGAGTAGTTGCAAAATGTTCAGAAGTCCTCCTGAAACGAAGACAGAAGCCGCCCATGGTTGAGGCCCCCTTTTTCTCTTCTAAAAAAAAAAAAAAATATATATATATATATACACACACACACACACACACACACACACACATATATATATTCTGAGACACATGTCCTCTCGTGCAGGTTGCTCTTTTGCTGGGTTAGAATTGCAAGCCCTCGGACGCCAGGCTGAGTGGTATCACTGTTCACAATCACAGCCAGAAGGTATCTCGGGATCTCAGTCCCAGAGCAGAAGTAACCGGTCTGGGTGCCCGCGTAGGGTGACGATGGGTGGCTGCGCGGGGAGGCCTGCGACCAGGGCGAAACTTAAAGCAGGACCCGGCGGGCGGGGGAGGGCGTCCCTGCGAGGGCACAGTGCACGGTTTTCCGAGTCCGGGTGGTGGGGGGGGGGTGTTGGGGGGAGAGGGTGACCTTTGACCTTCCAAAGGACCTTTATTTGGGAAACTCTATAAACAGCGTCGGCCTTGAAAGGCGAGGTGGGAGGTTGGGAAAGTGTCTGCTGGACGAGGTCCCGGGAGGCGTTCGGGGCGGCGGGAGTCGGCTGGGCTGGGGGGCGGCCGGCCCCGGGGCTGCTCCCGCGGGAAGGCGGGCGGGGGAAGGGCCGCGGGGCAGCGCGGGGCCGGGCGCGGGCGTCCGTGTGTGCGTGGAGGGCTCCGCGGGCCGGCGCCGGCGCTTCCCGCTCCCGGGAGCCCCGCGCCCGCCCCCGCGCCCCCCCGCGCCCCCCCCGCCCCGGCCCGGGCCGCGGCCCTCCCGCCCCGGCGGAGGCGCCTGCGCGGTGGATTGTGGGCCGGGGGCTGCGGCGGCCTCCGGCGGCCTCCGGCGCGCTGTCCGGGACCCGGCCGGGCCGAGGGGGCCGCGGGCCGAGGGCGAGCGGCGGAGCAGGCGGCGGGCGCGCCGGGGGCGGTGGTCGCGGCGCGGCGGCGGCTCCTCCGGAGGCCGGGGATGTGGGAGAGGCGGTGGCGGCAGCGGCGGAGGCGGCGCTGCGGACCCGGGGGAAACTGCTGGCTGACAGGACACCCGGGAGAGACGTGAGGGAGCCGCCGCGGCCGCCTCTCACCCGCGACGGAGCAGCGCTCGGGGGCGCGGCCCTGTGCTCCCCCGGCTGACGGGCCCGCCGGCGCGGCGCGGCGCGGGGCGGGGGCGGGAGGCCGGGCTCGGGCTCGGGCCCGGCGGGGCTCCGGGCGGCGGCGGCCGCGGAGCAGCCTCGGCGCGAGCGGAGGGCTGGAGGCGGCGGCGATGCGCTAGGCCGCGCTCTGGGGCGGCTGCCCGGGCCCCGCAGGTAGGTGGCGGCCCCCCGCGCGGCGCCCCCCGCCCCGGCTCCCGCGGGGGGACGGCCCGAGACCCCACCCCCTCGTCCCCCCGGCCGCGGCCGAAAGAGTTTCGGTCGCAACTGACGGGCGCCGGAGCTTCCATTCCGCCCTCGCTCCCCCCCTTCCTCCTCCTCCTCCTCCTCCTCCTCGCCGCCGCTCTGGGCTCGGGCCGGGCGGCCGTGCTCCCCCCCTCAGGTCGGGCGGTCGGCGGCCGACATCGCCGCGATCCCCCCCCCCGCGCCCCTCTCTGGGATCCGGGCTGGAACTTCCGCCGCCCCCAAACTTTCCCTTTCTTGTTCCAGCCCGGCCCTTGCTTAACCCCCCCTTTGGAGGCTGCTGGAATAATTTACATGTAAAAAAAAAAATTTTTTTTTTTTAAATCGTTTTTCTAAGGAAGAAAAGCAAGGCGAACCTCCCCCCCCCCCCCCCATAACTCGGTGTTTCTGCAGTTTGGCCATCAGTTCGCCATCATTTGTTCAGTAATTGATTTTCTTCAGTTCTGCTTCTTTCCATCTGGGCATCGGTACAAAAAGCAGGCCTCCTCCCCTGCCTGCTCCCGTCGTGGACGGGAGAACTTTCGGGGGCCCATTATTACAATAAACCACTTGCTCGGCCCGTGTGTAGCGCGCAGGGTGGTTATTTTTAGAATTTTGACGGGCCCCGGGGTTGCAAGTTTTGTTTCAATTCACTTTTAACCAGCTTTATTTATTTGTTTATTTAGGCCTTTATTGAGTGAGGCTCTCCTTACTTTCGAAGAATTAAATTGTGTGGTTCCCCCCCCCCCTTTTTTTTTTTTGTTTCGTGTTGTTTTTAATTGCCTCTGTGTTTGATTTCTCAAACCCCAGGGCAGTCTTGATAGTAAATGCTTACAAGGCAGATGATATCCTGATACAGCGTGCTGAGAAACGCGTTTTGGTGGCAACTTGAACTGCAGACTTTGATAGACGTTCAGGTGGACTTTTATAAATCTGGTGGAGAGTTCTGATTGGAAAAAGTACTTAGGGAGCCTTGATTTCTAAGCAGTTGTGGTGGAACAGACGAATGATGGGATTTGACTGTATCTCAGAGCCTTATTTCCTAGAAATGGGTATTACTTGGTGGTTCCTTTTTTTTTTTTTTTTTTTTTTTTTACTTACTTGGTGGTTCCTAGTGGTCATCATTGCTGATGATAGGTTTTGGTAAAAATGACCAATAGATGCAGGTTTTGGGTGATTGATAGTTGTGATCTGGGGGGTTAGATGTTTGCAGTTTTACTGTGATCTCGGCTGTTTTTAAATTTTGCTGATAACTTCAGAGTTCTTTCCCAGGACAGACATTATACAGTCTGAGGATTGTTTTTTTCAAAGGGAGTGAAAAATGTTGTAAGGGTTTTCTTTGTAAAGAATGCATCATAGAACTATAAAGACTTTCCATATTTTGTTGACTATACTCCTGTATTTTGCTGTTGTAGAGGTGTTGTTCCTCTAGCATTTGGCTTTCTGCAGTGTTCTTTGTTGTTTTTCGATTATCCAAAGTTTACTGGGAAAAGATGATTAAATTTTTGTATGCTTTCCGGAAAAGTTAAAATTTATCCAGTTTTTATGTCAGAATTATAATCAGATCTTACATAACTCATGAAACGGCAAAGTTTGCAGAATTTGTTCTTAATCACATTCCTTTTCCTATCAATGGAAGTTGAGTGCAATTTTTTCCTGCTTTAGCTTTTTACAAACAACTTTGAAGCACACTCACTTAAAATGTAAAATTAAATGATTTCTAGGATATTCACAGAGTTGTGAAACCATCATCCTAACCTAATTTTACCCGAAAAAGAAACCTATTCATTAACAGAACTCCCTTCATCTCCCCACCTGACCTCTGTCCTAGCAACCACTAATGTATTTTCCATCTTAATATTTGCTTATTGTGATTTATTCATGATGATATCAGCTCATAGCTTTTTGAGGCGTTTCTTTTAAAATCAACTTACATGTTTAAAATATTTTGAGTCAGAATAAGCAGCTGATCACTGGTGTTAATAATCCATGTTCTAAACAACTGATTATTTGGTTATATTCAGCATAAAGTATGGAGAAAGAAAAAAGTTAGCATGAATGATTTCAGTGATCTCAAGAGGTAGTCTGATTAGCTGGGAGTCAAGTAGAAGTTGGACTATTTTTGCCATTGAATATTACGATATCAGGATTAGAAAAAAACCTTAAAGGTCATCAGCTTACTTCCTGCTTGCTTCACGAATAGATGGCAGGAACCATATGAAGAAATCTGGAGTGGAAGCCTGAATCTCTAGGATTGTGGCTTAAGACCCACAGTGTGGCCAAGTAAGGCAAGACATGGGGATTTGCTAGTTAGAATTGTTAGGTTCTCTTATGTGTGCATATGTTTGACATTTTACTAGCAGCGTTGGAGAAGAACTGGACATTTCCCCATTTGGGGTGGAGGATTGTGGGGAGACTAATGTATCCACATAGATGAAATCCATCTTAACAAAATTCTCTAAAAATGCTTTAACTTAAAGAAGGATGGCATATACTGTATATTATTTAGGTGTCTCCTTGTACTGTTATTGTTCTGTTTTTAAAAATTCAAATTTTAAAAACAAAATTAATTAAAAAAAAAAAAACTAAGATTAACAAGGTTGGTTGTAGGCCTCCTTTTCCAAAGACCCACGGCCCTAACATCCAAACTAATGGTTCTCATACAGGGCGAATTTGCCCTCCAAGAGACATTTGGCGGTGTCTAGAAACGTTTTTCTTTTTTCAATGTCACAACTGAAGGTGGGGTGCCATTGTCATCTAGGCAGGAATGTTGCCAAACTTCACAATGCACCAGATATATCCTATGTCATCCCACCCTCCCCATTCAACAAAGAAGTATCCACCCAAATGGTGGTAGTATTGCTTTAAACCTGTGGTTTGCATTATTCCAGTAAGTGCCTGAACTAGTGTTCTCATCTCCCACCAGGTGGGAAAATAGGTCTCACTGAGTACTGTTTAGTACATTAGATTAACCCTTTAAGTCCTCCAACGACTCACTCTTTGAAGTGGAATAAAGTGGAAGGCGGTAAAGGGAGAAGTAGAAAGCAATCTAATTATGCACAATGCAGATATTCTTTAGTCTGTTTAGGTATCTCAAATTCTGAAGAAAAAATTTTTTCCCCTGAAAATGCAAAAGCCTTCTTTTACTGCAGATTTGAACTACTTTTGTGTTTTGAATTGTGAGTTACTGGTGCAAAGGTTTTTGAAATTGCAGTAGATATAGTAGTATTTTTTTTTTATATAGAAGGTTTTTGGTTTTGTTTTTCTGGTAGCTTCAAATGCCAAAAGAGAGAAGTAGTAAACTAATTTTTTATGAATTACTAATGTACATTGTGAATGTCCAACAAGATTCGGAGCTCATATATGAATTGCAACTTTTTTTTCTCATTCTTGTAGGCCCCAATTTTGACTCATTTAGTTTGGTTTTATTTTTCATTTAATTTGTTTTTAACAAGCTTAGTTTAGTGATGAAAGAAAAAAAGACTGACAGTTGGGGGTCACTTTTGCTACTTACCTGCCTTATTACTTAGATAAATTTATTATTCTCAGTCTTTCTGAGCCTTGATTAGACTCTCTCATCTATGAAATAGGAATAGTGATAATTCCTGTATTATAATGTGATTGTGAAAATTAAGTAAGGTAAGGTGTGTTTAGGTGCTACGTCAACTATAAAACACCGTGTAAGAATTAGTTCCTACACCTGGAACTAATATAATATGTTATTTGTCAATTATACCTAAATTTTAAAAAGTTACTTGTTTCAGAAGAATCAAATTAGAATAGGATATAGAGGGTACCAAAGTTAGGAATATAGACAGCAAGGCAGAGAACAGTGACTGCAGATAGTATCTCTAGAAAGAAGAGAGAAATTCTAAAAATATATTGGTAACAAACTAGTAAAAGAACCAGTATTATCACCAAAATTTCAAATTCTTCCCTATAAGAGCAAATTGACTTCTTTCAGTAGCACCTGAAAGTATCACTGTAAATACGGTATAATATGGGCAAATATAAGTTAACGAGAAAGGGTTACCCGTTTTTAAACTATGCTATTTGAAAAGTTATGAAAAATATATAATTCATTTCAGAATTAAAATTTTCAGTAGTGACATATTTGTACAAAAAGTTTTAGCCTTTTCAAGAGTAAGCTCTAGTTATCTGGATTAATTCCCTTGTTGGGAATAATTCTTTCTGACTTGTTTTATAATTAGGGGGTACTCTGCCCCTAGTAATTGCTCTTCAGATATGAGGCTTTAACTGAATAGAGTTTTAAAGTCTATTCACTGTAAGATCTTAATCTCTTTCTAGATTTGTTTCTTTTTCTGTTATTTTTCAACATCTTTTTGCACAAAACGAGATGCTTTGATTTTTCTACATGTCCAGTAGTCCATAGATGTGCTCTAGTGTTTAGAGTTGAATTAACTAAAAAACATGAAATGAATGGGGAAAAATGTAATCTCTTACAATTTTTTTAACTGGTCAGCTTTACAGTCATGCAAAATTAAGACTTGAAGAAACAGAACTGGAGCTATTGAATGAGATTTTTCGAGGGTAGCATTAGGTTAGAATAGTTGGAGACAGTATTAAGAAAACATTATGTGGCGATATTTGTTTTTTTGTTTGTTTTTATTGTAAACAAATTGGATTTAAGAAGGGAATTTTCATGGCAAAAAGTGTTACTGATTTGGAGAATTTTATAATCAAATAGTTGGCTTTTTGACTCACAGGAAGTTGGTGTTTGGGTATGAATATTGTGGTATGCATCACATTTTATGATATGGAGTGAATAAAGTAAAACTTTGAAATCATATAAATATGTCAAGAAAGTTAATGTCTTGTTGATGATGTTTCAGTTTGGCTAGACTGAGGGGTAGATTAGAACCAGGTTGTAAAAAAGTTTTTGGACTTGATAGATGTGTATCAAAGAATACTTAAGGAGAGGGGCCTAATCAGATCTGAATTTTAGAAAGATGATTCTAAAGTTGAGTGAGGTTAGGACCAATGAATGACTTTTGGTAGAAGATTCTCATAGCAGTTTAATCTGTAAATAACATCCTGAACTAGATTACTGACAATTGGAATGGAGAGCAAGGGATGGGTATGTGATTAATTTTGGAGATAGAATCCATAGGACAGTCCACACTGGTATAGAAATTAAAGAATGTAGAGATCAGGGAGTCAAGTTGGCTCTAGGGTCTCTAATTTAGGAAACTAACAGATTATGTTGCCATTAACTGAGCTAGAGAAGGAGTAAACTTTTGGCAAGTGGAGTCAGATGAAGATAGTAAATAATGAATTTAAGTTTTGGATATATTCAGTTTTCATCTTTGAGACTTGTAGGTGAAGATGCCCAGTAGGCAGTTATAAATATGGTTCTAGGACACTGAAAAGAGGTTAGAACTGGAGAAAGATCTGGAATCTCTTTGGTTTTCTCTATCTCTACTACCGTTATCTGAGTTCAAGCTACTATCTTCTCCCACTGAGATTACTGCAAGTTTCCTGTCTGGACTCTTCTAGTCTTGGTCTTCTCCATTCCATTCTCTTTGCTATAATCAGTGATTTTTCTAAAGGGCAAATCTGATTATATCTCTTCTCATCATAAATTATTTCTGTGACTTTATCTTTAGGATGAAATTCGCATTCCCTATTCTTTTTTCTTTTTTTTTAAGATTTTATTTATTTATTCATGACAGACACAGGGGGAGAGAGAGAGAGGCAGAGACACAGGCAGAGGGAGAAGCAGGCTCCATACAGGGAACCCGACGTGGGACTTGATCCTGGGTCTCCAGGATTGCGCCCTGGGCTCAAGGTGGCGCTAAACCACTGAGCCACCAGGGCTACCCCGCATTCCCTATTCTTTTAATAGATTTATAAATTCATTTAAGTTCTTTTCCCAATTTACCTCTCTAGCCTGTGACTCTCCCCAACTCCCTTCTTCCCCCAAATATATAATTTCCTCATTAAAAAAAAAAAAAGATTTTATTTAAGACAGAGCAAGTATATGTGCATGAGGAGGGGGAGAGCAGAGAGAGAGAGAGAGAGAGAGAGTCTCAAGCAGCTTCCACGCTGAGCCAGGAGCCTGACGTGGGGCTCAATCTCACAACCCTGAGATTATGACCTGTGTGAAAGTCAAGAGTCAGATGCTTAATTGACTGAGCCACTCAGGCACCCCTAATTTTCTCAGACATACTGAATTCTGGTTTCTGGCAGAAGGCTCTTTTTTCCCCTCCAAGACTTTGCACATATATTCTCTATTCCTGGAGTATTCTTGTCACACACTTCCTCCCCATTTGTTTGGCTCATTTCTAATTATTGTCAGTTCTTGGTAAGCCTTCATTGATTCATTATTTTTATTGAAAAAATTTTAACCTACAGAAAAATCAAAAGAATAGTGGAGTGAGCACCTAATAGTGGAGTGAGTTTACATATATAAACCTCCCCCTCCCATACACATTTCCCTTTGCCAAATCTAAAAGCAGGCTGTAGATTTCTGATGCTTTACGCCTAAATACTTAAGCATACATTTCCCAATAGGGACTTTTAAGCATACATTTTAAGCATACATTTCCCTATACATTTCCCTATAGGGACTTTCTTTTACACAATCACAGTATTATTATGACACCTAAAAATATCAACAGTTACTCAATAACATTATTAAACATACAGTCCATACCTAAATTTCTCCATTTGTCCCCCCAAAATTTTTATGGCTTTTTTTTCTCTCTGCTAATGCAATATTCAGTCAGGGTTCATGCATTGCATCCGACTGGTATGCCTCTTTAGTCTACCCCATCTGGACTGAGGCCCAGTGCCTCCTTCTCTTCTTTGGTTTATCCTTTGAAAAGTGAAGGCATTTGTGCTCGAGTATATTCCATATTCTGAATTAGTCTGTTTCTTCATGGTTAGATTCTGGTTAGATATTTCTGGCAAAAATATCATGTAGATAAAGTGTATTCCTACCACTTTATCACATCAGGAGGCACATAATGGCAGGCTGTCACCTTCTTGGTGATTCCAGCTTTGATCACTTGGTAAGGGTGGGAACTGATAGATCTCTCTACTATTTAATTAATAAATAATTGATAGGGTGATAATTTGTGGCCATGTAAATATCCTTTTCCTAATAGCCTTTTAGACCAGTGCTTTTACCATCCATTCCTTGCTTGAATCAGTCATTGCACTGGAGGATTACAAGATGATTTTTCTATTTTATGCTGTCTACTTTTATTGGCTTTTGAGGGCAGTGAGGTCAGATTAGATAAAGACTGAGAATAGGCAATTAAATTTGGAAATCAGGTCATTCCTCACCTTTTCCAGAGCCAAGTGAGTGGTGAAGTTGGAAGGTAGGTTGCTAAGGAGATAGATCAAAGAACGAATAGAGATTTGCCAGTGAAGGGGAGGCAAGAAGTAGTAGCCTGAGGAAATAGAGAGAAAGGACTTTATTTAGCACTTGTACTTTTTTTTTGGTGGGCTGATGAGATTGAAGATAGGAGAGTCAGGGAATAATTAATAGAATAGGGTCTCAGATGAAGTGGGAAGAAATGAGATTAGGAACTGCTGGTTAGGGGCTTAACTCTGGACAAGCGTAGCCACCTGTATTGTACCCCAGAAGTTAAGAGTTGTGAGGATTAGGTACAATTGGATATGGAGGGAAGAAGTTCTAGCTGAGGACCCTTTTTCTTTTGTTGTGAGGTAAAAACACAGTTACTTTTTGAGTGTGGGATTGATGAGGGTAAACTAGGGGACATGAGCAGAGTGATGGAGGTTATAAATACTGTGGGGATGGGGAAAGAGCAGTGTTTGAGGATAAATCAGTGAAAAGACTGCTGAGTAGGGCCTTATCTGAGGTTAGAATTTAAACATTTATAATCTGATGTTCCATATAAATTTTCTCTGGTGTTCTGCAGCCAGGAACGAAGCAAAGATAGATTGAAATTGGATGAGGGAGGACAGAATTGAACATGCAAGGGAGACTCTTGAAGTAATTGACGGAATAAATCCAACTGTCATTTTTGTTCTTAGGAATAGATTAAAATATAATTTCTTCTAGCACATATTTTTAAGGTAGGGTAAGTTATACAGATTTTATTTTAAATTTACTCTTCTTGTGTAGGCATTTTTGATATGTCTAATGGTTTACGTATTTAAGACATATATATTACCAGTAACTTTGAATGATATAGGGTTTATTTGCTAATCTTTGAATATGACACCAAGAACAGAATACTAACATTCTAATCTGATTGATTTTTGACAAAAATTTCACTAATAATATAGTCGTATCAATGGTCCCAAAAGGAGTAAGATAAAGCATCTAAGTTATATTTGGTTTCCATTGAAAAAAAATTTTTTTTATCACAGTTTGGTTTTATCATTCAATTATTGCCATTTAAAAATATTTAAATGTAGTATTATAAATAGTATTCTTTCTGTCTTTCTAGTCATGATTCTTTCTCATTGTTCCTTCTTGTCACTAAATTGAAAGTAAATGAGCAATGTCAGGAAGCACATGTATTCAATTTCCTACAGGACCCTGGGCCTTATAATATCAAATGAGAATGTAAAGAAAAGGCAAATAGTACAACTGTGTTCTTATGTTCTGGTTTTGACTTTGTTTTTATTTTCTGGGTTCACTTTAGCTTCTTCTGTGCTCCTTTAATACCCAAAATAAGTAGACAAGTACTTATTTATGTGGCAACCTTAATTTGTGGGTATTTCTTGAAAGCCCAGATGTTTATGTTTAAATTTTAGCTTTATTATTGAGATCTTTGTGATAAATAATTTAAAAGTTTTTAAGTACTTAAAAATTATAATTAAACTAGATTTTGTCAGGTGATGAATCTTGAATGGTGTAGAAGTATATTGCTATTTGTGTGTAGGTTGTATCAAGGAAGCCTATCTATAACATTTACCAGAAGTTGGCTCTTAAAATTCCAAAAGTATTTTGAAAAGTGCTTCTTAGAATGTGAGGTATTTGAGGTATCTTAAATTACTGATTTAAAAAATAGTCTCGACTGATTTCTGTCATTGATCTTTGGTAGGATATTACAGTATGGCTTTTTCCCTTGCATGTATTAGTATATCAGTTTGCCATTATTTGTTCGTTTGCTTTAAAAAAAAAAAAAGAATTGAGTATTGACTTTTTTTCTTTTTTACTAAACTCAAACCCAGAATTGTATCACAAAATGTGACAGAGCTAGAGCTCTGTCTCTACACCATATTGCTATTATGTAAAATGGCAATATGTGTAGAAAAGTGTAAAAATTTCCCACTTTATATCTTCTCAAATTATAAATACATATGTTATAAAAGCTCACTAATGAGTTATTTAATTACTTGGGGGTATCTGGGTGGCCCAGTTGGCTAAGTTTCTGACTTAAGCTGGGGTCATGATCTCTGGGTCTTGGGATCAAGCCTCACCCATATTGGTGTTCATACTTAACCCACTACCTGCCACAGGCCCTGTGCAGGGTGGGGAGCATGCTCAGCAGGGAGTCTGCTTCTCCCTCTCTCTCTCTCTGCCTCTCCCCCTGCTTTGTGCATGCTCTCTTTCATATAAATAAATAAAATCTTTTTAAAAAGTTCATTAATTACTTAAAATTCAGAACATATTTCCTGTTGAAAGTATTAAAATGATGGCTCACAGTAGCCAAGTTGCAGCTCAAGAGTTATCCCTTTGCTAAGAAAAATAATAGTAGATTATACTGATGAAAATTTATCTTTCTCCTTAAGGAGCAGTTTTCTAGCCACCCAGGTCTTATAAAATTCTTTGAACCTAAAACTGTCCTAAAAAAAATCAATTCTTATTTGATCTCAGGGTTGTGAGTTTGAGCCCCACATTGGGTGTAGAGATTACTTAAATAAATTAAAAAAAGTTGAAGTCAAGTCTTAAAAAAATCTTATCACAGTTAGATGATTATTATTGCTACCATTTCTTTTTCATATAAGATGGACATAAATATTTGTTAGTGTAAATAATTGTTATTGGATCTGATGAGAAAAAGAAGAGAGGAAAATACTGGATGTCTGAAATGGATGAGAGGCAATATAGTGAAATAATTTAGATTTTGGTTTTTTGGAGAGGAAATATGGTGTAGAGACAGGCATGGAATTTAGAATCAGAAGATCTGAGTGCAAATCCCATCTTCACAATTAATTAGCTAAATAGTCTGAAACCAAATTTCTTTTGAACCTGTTTCTTCATCCACATAATGCGGATCACTGATTCATTCAGACATGTTTTTTTAGATTGTTAGACAAACAAAATAATCAGAATGAAAACAAGCAATTATGAAATGTATTGTGTTTAGTCAAATATTAGTAATAATGTAATTCTCCTTTCTGTTGCTTCCCTCTCCCTTGCCATCTTTCCTTCTTTCACTGATAACATGTTTTCACTCTTAACCTTAGGACTTTAGAACTTGGGTGGGAGTGTACCCAAGTCTCAACTGATTCCACTCCCCGCCCGCTATAAGGGAATTAGAGAAGTGGGATGGAGTGCACTTTTTCTGTTACCGCCTTGCTAATTTTCTCACTGTTGCCTGACAGAGTCCTGTCTTTCTCGAGGTAGGGCATAGTGTGAGGTGCCTCACAGTCCCTAGGTGTCATTATTCTCTCTCTGCCTTCACTGCCATACCCCTAATCCCCATGTATATCTAACTCTTCTTTCTCTCTCCATTTTCTCTCTCCAGTACCTTTTCTTATCCCTTCAGTTGGTTTCTTGCTGTTTGCCTACAGATATACTCAGGTCTCCTTTGGCTAAAAAAATTCTTGCTCAAATCTTAGTCACTTCTTTCACCACCAAAGAGATGTTGATCTTGTTGCCTTTATTACTTCATCACTTAATTAACCTTTTGAGGTACAGCTTCTGTCCTAACCACTGTCCTAATACTGTTCTAAATCAGTAACCTCCTTGACTTCTCTCTCTGGATCTTGTTGACACTACTGTTCACACTTTTTTTTTTTAATTTTTTTAATTTTTTTTTATTTTTTTAATATTTCTTTTTTTTTTTTAATTTATTTATGATAGTCACACAGAGAGAAAGAGAGAGGCAGAGACACAGGCAGAGGGAGAAGCAGGCTCCATGCACCGGGAGCCTGACGTGGGATTCGATCCCGGGTCTCCAGGATCGCGCCCTGGGCCAAAGGCAGGTGCCAAACCGCTGCACCACCAAGGGATCCCCTGTTCACACTTTCCTCCTGGACACTTCTCCCTTGCTTCTGTAAGGATGGGTATTTCTGACTTCTTTCTTCCATTCCCTGTAAATGTATTTGCCTTACCCCTTTCTCTGAGCTCTTATTAGCCGCTACCTACCCCCCCCCCCCACTTTTTGCACTTTCTCGTTGTGTATTACTTTCCTGTGACTAGAAGTATTCTCTTTTATTCCTGCAATGTAATTGAACTGGGAAAAGCGATTGAAAATTCAGGGAGGCAGGATTCTGTACGCTACAGGAGAGAATTTTTTTTCCTAAAGCAATTATAGTTGTACAGTAATAATCTGCTTTCGAAGAAGTCCGTTCTCCACTATTAAAGGTTTTCAAATGGAGACCAAAAAAGGACCCTTGTAGAAAGGACTCATTAATTAGGTAGAAAGTTGAGCCAGATGTTCTTTTAAAGTCCCTCCCTGGGGCACCTGGATGGCTCAGTTGGTTAAGCATCTGCCTTCTGCTCACATCATGATCCCAGGGTCCTAGGATCGAACCCTGTGTTGGGCTCCCTGCTCAGTGGGGAATCTGCTTCTCCCTCTGCTCCCTCCCTGCCTATGCTCTCTGTTGCTATTTCTGTCTCTCTGTCTCTCTCAAATAAATAAATAAAATCTTTTTTAAAAAAGTCCCCTCCAACTCAGAGATTACAATTTTTATCTGCTCCCATGGATTCAACTTTGACCTTTATTCAGATGTTTTCTAAATCATCTGCCTCTGCCTTCCCTCCCTCATCCTTTCTCTCTCACATAGTATTTGTCATCAAACTTGCTTCTCTTCTAGGCCACCTATTTTCTAGTTTCAACATCATTTTCCAGTATTCTTTTTTCTCTCCTTTTATGAGTATGGCTTTGAGGACGACTGTTCTGTTCTTGGGCTACTTTGTTGATAGTAAATTATATGTGCCCGGGGATCCCTAGGTGGCTCAGCGGTTTAGTGCCTGCCTTCAGCCCAGGGCGTGATCCTGGAGTCCCAGGATTGAATCCCACATCGGGCTCCCTGCATGGAACCTGCTTCTCCCTCTGCCTGTGTCTCTGCCTCTCTCTCTCTCTCTCTCTCTCTCTCTCTCTCATGAATAAATAAAATCTTAAAAAAAATTATATGTGCCTATATAACTTCGTTGCCTCCTCTCTCTACAAACTAGGAGCACTCAAGCAAAGGACACTAATAGAGGAGGCTCAGGAACCTAAGGTTTAAATTGATTTTAAAACTTTCTATGGCCCAGTCCAAATGTTAACACTTAAGATGTTGATAATAGTAAATAGTAGTAGTTGCAGTTTTTTTTATTGAATGTCTACTATGTGCCAAGTATTGTGCGATGAGTTTACATAGGTTATGTAAGTTATATTTAAGTTTTACAACATTCCTATGAGAAAGATACCATTGCTGTCCCATTTACAAATAAGGAAACTGAGACTTGGGAAGGTAAGAAAGTTGTCAAGGTCACACAACTAATAAGTGTTCGATATCTAATTCACTTTATGGCCAATTTTCTTAAGTATACTTTATATACTGTGTTACAAGAATGTAGAGACTCTAGAATAAAATTTTAGAAAGTCAGGTAATGTCCTACAAACAAGATAATGTTGACTTCGTATGTTTTTAGATAGGACATTGTTAGTGGCTTATTTGTGCTTATTACCTCTTTATCCCTGATATTCATTCCTTTGTTCATCCATTCATTGAACTTTTTAAAAATTTAATTTAATTAAAAAATTTAAAAAAGATTTTATTTATTTATTCATGAGAGACACAGAGGAGGAAAGAAGCAGAGACACAGGCAGAGGGAGAAGTAGGCTCTATGCGGGACGCCTGATGTGGGATTTGATCCTGGGACTCCAGGGTCACGCCCTGAGCTGAAGGCAGACACTTAACCACTGAGCCACCCAGGCGTCCCTTGAACTTTTTAAAAATTTTTAATTAATTTAATTAATTGAGAGAGAGAGAGAGAAAGCAGGAGCAGAGGGAGGGGCAAAGGGAGAGGAAGAAGCGGACTCCCTGCTGAGCAGGGAGCCCAGTGCTGGACTCCATCCAGGGACCCCTGGTTTATGACCTGAGTTGAACGCAGATGCTTGACTAACTGAGCCACCCAGGCATCCCTATTCATTGAAGTTTCATGCATTTTAACAATTGCTTAGACTTTGCTAAATGTGGTATAGGAAAGTGAATGAAGCAAGTATAGGTTTTCAGTATAGTGAGGGAGACAGAAGATTAACAGGTAAATAATTGGTTATAATTTAAACAAATACTACAAAGATCACAAAGTGTCATGCTAGTGAGGACCAGTGGAAAGGAAGGGAGAGGATGTGCTTAGATACAGTGGTCAGGAGAGGCTTGTTATGCCACTAAGCAGATAATGTTTTGTTGTATACCTTTTCATATATTATGTGTATCTAGAGAGAGCTATGTAGTTTTTATATCAAATGGGATTTTACTATTATTATTTTACTATTTTGTTCTGTTGTGTAATCTCATAATTGAGTCTCTTGAAAGTATAGTCTTTGTTTCTTAATCTCCCTACCAATTCCACTTCAGCTTTTTTTTTTTTTTTTTTTCCTTTCAGGATTTGATTTAAATTCAAGTTAATTCACATATAGTGTAGTGTTAATATCAGGGGTAGAATTTAGTGATTCATCCGTTGCATATAACACCCAGTGCTCATTACATCAAGTGCCCTCCTTAATGCCCATCACCCAGTTACCCCACTTCCTCTCCACCAACCCTCAGTTTGTCCCTATATTTAAAAGTCTCTTACGGTTTGCCTCCCTCTTTGTCTTATTTTCATTATCCTTCCCTTCCCCTATGTTTGTTCATCTGTTTTGTTTCTTAAATTCTACATATGAGTGAAATCATAGGGTATTTGTCTTTCTCTGACTTATTTTGCTTAACATAATACCTTCTGGTTCCATCCACGTCATTGCAGATGGCATGGCAAGATTTCATTCTTTTTGATGGCTGAGTAATATCCTAGTGTGTGTGTGAGTGAGACATCTTCTTTATCTGTTCATCAGTTGATGGACATTTGGGCTCTTCCCATGTTTTGGCTATAGTGGACATTGCTGCTATAAACATTAGGGTGCATATACCCCTTTGAATAACTGTGATTGTATCCTTTGGGTAAACACCTAGTAGTGCAATTGCTGGGTTGTAGGGTAGTTCTATTTTTAACTTTTTGAGGAACCTCCATGCTGTTTTCTAGAGTGGCTGTACCAGTTTGCATTCTCACTAACAGTGTAAGAGGGTTCCCCTTTCTCCTTACCCTTGCCAACATCTGTTGTTTCCTGAGTGGTTAATTTTAGTCATTCTGACTGGTGTGAAGTGGTATCTCCTTGTTTTGATTTGTATTTCCCTGATAGTGATATTGAGCATTTTTTCATGTGTTTGTTTGCTATTTGTATGTCTTCTTCTGGAAAATATCTATTCATGTCTTCTGCCCTTTGCTTAACTGGACTCCTTTTTTGGGGGCGTTGAATTTGATAAGTTTTTTATAGATTTTAGATACTAGGCCTTCATCTGATATGTCACTTGCAAATATCTTCTCCCATTCCATGGGTTACCTTTTAGTTTTGTTGATTGTTTCCTTTGCTGTTGAAGTTTTCTATCTTGATGAAGTCCCAATAATTCATTTTGCTTCCCTTGCCTTTAAAGATTTTATTTATTTATTCATGAGACAGAGAGAGAGAGAGAGAGAGAGAGACAGTAGAGACACAGGAAGAGGGAGAAGCAGGCTCCATGCAGGGAGCCCAATGTGGGACTCAATCCCGGGTCCCCAGGATCATGCCCCAGACTGAAGGCAGCGCTAAACCACTGGGCCATCCGGGCTGGCCTTCCCTTGCCTTTAAAAACATCTAGTAAGAGGTTGCTGTGGCTGAGGTCCAAAAGGTTGCTGCCTGTGTTCTCTAGGATTTTGATGAATTCCTGTCTCACATTCAGGTCTTTCATTTTGAATTTGTTTTTGTATATGATGTAAGAAACTGGTCCAGTTTCTTCTTTCTGCATGTTGCTGTCCAATTTTTTTCCAACACCATGTGTTGAAGAGAATGCCTTTTTTCCATTGGATATTCTTTTCTACTTTGTCGAGGATTAGTTGACCATATAATTGTGGGTTCTACTCCAACATCTGCAGTCTGGCCTCCACACCCACTGTTGGACTTGATATTGTTTCTGATGTGACTGGTCACTGCCTAATTGCCAAATCTAAACGATGTTTTTTTTTCCCCCCTTTTATTTGTGAATTCTGAATTGATTTTTCTCTCACTTTCTTGGATGTTTCTTCTTTATCACAAACTTTTCCTACATTTTTTTTTAAAGATCTTATTTATTTTGAGAGAGAGAGAGAGAAACAAAAAACAAAGAGCGCGCGAGGGCGGGGGGTGGGGGGCAGAGGCAAAGGGAGAGCCCATGTGTCTAGCCTAACTTGGGGCTTGATCTCACAACCCTGAGACCACAACCCCAGTTGAAATCAAAGAGTTTGACGCCTAACCGACTGAGCTACCCAGGTGCTCTGCTGTTTCAGGATTTATTTATTTATTTATGGAAGAGAGCATGCACGTGTGCACACACGTGTGGTAGGGAGGGCAGAGAGGGAGAAAGGCAGAGTCTGCTGAGCACAGAGCCCTACTTGGGGATCAATCTCACAACCCTGAGATCATGACGTAATCCAAAATTAAGAGTCAGATGCTTAACCAACCAAGCCATCCAGGTGCCCCTATATCTCTCATTTCTTTCTTAAGAAATGTTTAAATCCTCTTAGATTCTGTTCTTGGCCCTCCATACTGATAATCTCCTAGAGTGATGGATTAAAGTTTATAATGATTTACCAGTCTTGTGGATCAAGTCCAAAGTCCTGTGTAAGGTTTCACCCAGCTTAAGGATTATTCATTTCTTTTATCTAAGGAAAAAAAGAAATGAACCTTTATTAATATTTATTTTAAGAATTGATACTAGTACCTTCAATCAGTCCATATGTTAATTTATCTGATGATTATCTTTATTTTAACTGGTGGCTCTCAGCTGGGGTGATTTTATCCTCTCCCCTCTTTTCCCCCACCCCAGGATGTTTGACTTTGTCCGGATACATATTTGGTTGTCATAACTTTGTGTGGAGAAGGAGGAGAGGGTGCTATCGGCATCAAGTGGATAGAGGCCAGGGATACATCTAAAGATCCTACAATGTATAGGGTGACAACACTCAATAACAAAGAATTATTCAGCTCAAAGTCTTAATGATGCCATGGTTGAGAAACCATGCTTTAACTGGATTTTAGCATTTCCTTTAATTATGAGTGTAGGTAATCCTTCACAGGGGTATTAGTACTACCTGTAACTTTGTCATTGGTAGAAATTTCAACTATTTTCATGTTGCATTAATTTGTTACAGGTACCTTGAAATATTTCATTTATTGCTTAGAAATTAAGATAGGTTTGCATTAATTGAGAAGCAAAAATTACTATATATTGTATTTAAAAAATTTATCTCAGTATAGTTGTCCATTGTAATCCAATGTATTTTATACATTACAGACATTATTCTGGGAAGGGGTCTGTAGACTTCACCAGATTGCCAAGGAATCCTCAGGGCAGAAAAGCTTAACCCCTGGTTTAGAGGCTTAATTAGATTGGGTTAAGCATTTTTGGTGAGACATGCTTCATGGGTGATCACGTTTATAATTTCATGAATCACTTAATATTAAGTTGTTTTACTGTTATTAATGATGCCAAGTTTGATGACTTAGTTAAGGTAGTGACAGCCAGATACTAAAGATTCATTCCTGGGGATCCCTGAGTGGCTTAGCGGTTGAGCTCCTGCCTTCGGCCCAGGGGGTGATCTTGGAGTCCTGAGATCAAGTCCTGGGATTGAGTCCCACATCAGGCTCCCTGCATGGAGCCTGCTTCTCTCTCTGCCTGTGTCTCTGCCTCTCTCTCTATCTCTCTCTGTCTCTCATGAATAAATAAATAAAATCTTAAAAAAAAAAAGATTCATTCCCCCTTTGCATTGCTAAGTAATCTGTGGGGGGTAACACTTTGGCACTAGGTGAGTTTTCTGTTTCTGAACAACTTTTCACCTAATAACTTTAGCATATGTTGATGATCTTTGCCTCAATTAGTTTTTACATTGGGATTACAAAATCATGATTTTCTCATTCAATTATTCTTTCTACATTTATTACTGGCTTTCTTCTGCAAAGAAGAACTTCCCTTTCTTTAATCCCACTCCAGTCCCTTTTCCTCATCTCTTTGTTTTCCCCTAAATATCACTCTGTATTCATTATTTTTTATTTATCCAGTAGATTATGCTCAGGTAGCTTGCTTTCTTTTTTTTTTTTTTGCTCAGATTTTCCCCCATGTGGCCAGTGGGAGCCTCTTTAACTTGGTCCTTTGTTCTTTTGACAATTCTTCTGGTCTGTCTTTGAGCATTTACTTGCTTTCTGACACAAGAGTTCCCAAGGATCAACATGTTCTTTCTTTGCTCCAGGTCTGGACTCAGGTATTTCTTCAATGAACCATGGTTTCTTTGTGGGGATAGGTATACTTTTCACTTGTTCCTTGAACCTAGGGTATTCTACGTTCAGGGAACAGCCTAAAACAAACATTTTTCCGTATAAATTAATGGTAACCGTTTCTTCACTTTACACCATTTTAGTTTTACAAAAGATTTCATAAGTATTCTACTTATCATCTCATACCCATGCTCTTATCTATTCACTAAAGGATTATGAGAAACTGTCTAACATTTCTCTTCTGATCTGTTCTACACACCACCCATTTCATTCATCTTTAAAGTATTCATTATATACTATTTGTGCGCCAGGAACTGCTTTAGGCACATAGAATACATAGGAAAATGGAAACATCAAGAAGTTCATAGTCTAATAGAGAAGACCTATATAAAGACCAAAATTTCAGTATGATTATTGCAAAAAATAGAAATACATAAACGGTGACTAAATGTGAGAAACCAAAGAAGGATTCAAGATAACAGTTGAGTATGGTATTGTTAAAATTATGAAAAGATGATCAGATGAAGAATGGTAGAGTGATTTATAGATTCTTATTATGGGACGACTGATTACATGCCAAATGTGTTTCTAGTTGTTACAAGTGAAGGTATTGGAAATCATAGGTTACCTGCATTTGGTTCTTAGAGCTTTCCTTTTCCCTGTATTCTGTATTTTTTGTTTTTATTTTTGCTATTTTTTTTTTTCTGGATAGACTATTCTTAGAGAAACTTTCTTACTAAGATGCCTTATTATTTTTGTTCTTTAGCCTTTCAAGGAAAGATTTTTTTTTTTTTTTTTTTTTTTTTTTTTTTTTTTTGCTGAAGTTAGAGGCCATGGGGATTTGCTGTATTTGTTATGCATCCATGCCTTATGAATAAACCCATAATGTTTTTTAAACAATGATTGCACATACCAAGTAGCTACCATATTTATGTGGTCATTAATACAAATTTTAGTTCTTACTGTGGGGAAATCTTAACTCAGGATAGTTGAAGGAAATGGAGAGTCACATGGTTTAAAATTGGGACTCACCTATGTAGACAGTCCCCTAATTTTACATAATCTCTTTATAGCTAGAGATTTTCCCTCTTTTCCTAAGAATTAGGAGAGGTGTAGGAAAAAACAGAAAATCTGCATGTTTCCCAATTCAAAATTTTTAATGAGTAAATAAGGTGTCCCTCCCCTGCTCCCACCCTCGCCCAGATACTGAAGTAATTTATAGGAGTCTAGAAATGTTTTTGTACAAGTCCCCATCTCCTCAAGTATTTCTGGCTGAGATGGCACTTAGGATTTTTCCTTGCTGTTAAAATGACATGATGGTAAATAGAATAAATTGAAATTGTAGTGTGCTATTGTTGGAATCAATATTTAATTTATCTGACATCAAGCAATGGGCATTCAGCATAAATACATTTTCCAGATATTTGTAGCTACCCTCTTTAATATGTCAAAATGTTTTTAGTTTAGCCATTTTGTTTGATGAAATTAATTAAAAGGTTAGATTTAATGTTAAATTTAGAATTGTCCTACTGAACATTTAATATACAGGATTATGTATTATACAATATTTCCTATCCTTTAATTTTTTCTTTCAAATATATGATGCTTTTATACAAAAACAGTCATATACTTAATGTGAATGGGTGTAACTTCTACAGGTCAGTGATGCCTTGCAAGCCAAGGCTCTCTGACTAATTTGTCTAACCATACTCTGTGTGTGTGTGTGTGTGTGTGTAAATAAAATATGATTTGTCAGTACTTACCAATGCAAACATTTTACTCTAACCATGTCAGTTTCCACATAATTTTAGGATTATTCCATGTCCCTTAACCTTTTTTTTATGGTAGCGTTTGCTTTCTGGTCAGGGACCTTGAGGGAAGTTATTTATCTTTGTGCATTTTCTTAACAGCTTGTTTCTTATGGTCTCAGTGAGTGGTAATTGGATGTGTTTCCTTTGCATTAGGAGGACTGTGACAGATATTCAAAGAAGTCTGGGAAATGTAAGTTTTAGCTTTCTGATAAACTAGAGGGAAGTTAGATTAGATGAACTTTTTTGTCATCGTTCTTATTAGCCTTATGTCTCTGCTCTTTATTTCATATTCTTATTCTATTCACCAGATTTCCTTACTAGGCCTTTCTTTTTCTTTTCTTTTTTTTAATTTGTTGAAATACATGTATCTTTGTAAGCTACCTAGTCTTTCAGGGTCTTACATTTAGACAAGGTGATCTCTAAGTTCCCTTTCAGCTATAAACTTCTGATTATGCTTATTTATTTCTTCATTGAAAAATATTTACTGAATACGTGCTATTTGATAGATAATACCCTGCAATATAAGATTATCTACCCTCCAATAATAAAATAATACATGTTCTTCAGTATCCAGGTTATGTACCGCTTCATTTGTAAAATTCTACCTGGCACTGTAGCTTATATTATGTTGGCTTGCCCCACAAATTCTTTTAGGACTTACGAAAAAATGTAGACATAGGTTAACTTGTGTTTTCTTTAGTGTTTTGATTGTTTTGATTACTTAATGTAATTGTAGGCACCATGAAGAATTATACTTCTTTTATAATCATTTAATATAGTGACAGTCCACATTGTGATAATTATGATAATTAGCTTTTGTGAACACTAACTTTGATATGAGCATTGTTTTATTTTTTGTAGATGATTTTTTAAATTTAAATATATTACTTAAATTCAGTTTGCCCACATATAGTATAACACTTAGTGGAGATGAACATTGTTTTAAATGCTTTACATATATCCATTCCTTGTAATCTTACAAAAAATGTTTATGAAATGGGATCTCTTTTCATCTCCATTTTTACAGATGGAGGTTGGAGACACAAAGGTTAAATAAATTTCCTTAAGATTATTCTGCTATTAAGTGAAAGAACCCAGGCAGTCAGACTTCAAAAACTCATTCACTTATCCATTTTGCTATAATGCATAATTACTGTATATTTGTTGAATGAATGGGTGTTTTCATCTTTAGTATATATTAGTTACAGCTGTAGTATCTATTTTGTACTTGGGATAAAAGACTAAGGATATTTCACTTTGAGGAGAATAGTTTTCAAACAAGGACAGACAACTTTCTTAGTAAACTATTACGAGTGACTCTTAAAGTTAATAGTATTTAAATTGTGTACTTACAGCTTGAGGGATTTTGGATAAGGGGTCTTTTTTAAAGAAAATTTGAGGCATGCATCATACTTATAGATGAACTTTGATTATGTTAAGTGTCTTGATGATTACTTGTTACTTGTTTTCAGTTGAGTGGTGATTTTATGCAATGGCTTCAAGCCACAGTTCTTCACCAGTGCCTCAAGGAAGCAGCAGTGATGTTTTCTTTAAAAAAGAGGTAGATCCAACAAAACACATTCGACCTGTGCAGTCACTGCCAGACGTATGTCCCAAGGAACCCACAGGTAATGCCTTTCTTTCTTTCTTTCTTTCTTTCTTTCTTTCTTTCTTTCTTTCTTTCTTTCTTTCTTTCTTTCTTTCTTTCTTTCTTTCTTTCTTTCTCTTTCTTTCTTTCTTTCTTTCTTTCTTTCTTTCTTTCTTTCTTTCTGAGGATCTGTATTATTTTTAGAGAGTAGTCAGATTCTATATAGAATCTATATATAGATCGATATATATATATAGAATATATATATCGATATATAGAATCTATATATCGTTCTATATATAGATCTATATAGAATCTGATGGTTCAAATTGACCCTCCTTGAACAACACAGGTTTGAATTGTATGGGTCCACTTATATGCAGGTCTTTTTTTTTTTTTTTTTTGTAATATAGTAGAGTACTATAACTATTTTCTCTTCTTTACGGTTTTCTTCGTAACATTTTCTTTCCTTGAGCTTACTTTCTTGTAAGAATACAGTATATAATATATATAACATACAGAATATGTGTTAATTGACTGTTTATGTTATTGGTAGGGCTTTCAGTCAACAATAGGTTATTAGTAAAGTTTGGGGAGAGTTAAAGTTATATGTGGATTTTTGACTTACATGGAGGGGGTGATCTGTGCTCTAACCCTCCCATTGTTCAAGGGTCAGCAGTATTTAAAAGAGTAAATTTTATAGTTTTAAAACTAAAGAGGTCAATTATTTGGAAGTAAGCTTTTTGGGAAATTGGAATATAGTTCTCTTCATGCATTTCCATAGAAGTTACTTGCGTAAATTGCTTAAAAAAAAGTTTTGAAAATGAAGCTTCAGATTTAAAGTTTTTTAGTTAGTCGTAGTATAGTGAAGTTTCATTATTTGAATTCCATGTTTGGAAATTTGCCTACTCCCTAAAACTTATTTATAACTCCAAAATCAATACTTGTGGTATTTTTGTGGTCATTTGCAGTCATACACAGAGAAATGAAAAACTTGAATTGCCTGATGCACATGTCCCTAGCTAAGGTTGAACAAGACAGCACTCTGCCTTCTTGTTTTAGCGCTCATGCTATAAACAAGTGTCCTTTCTGTGGTCTATTAATGCCACATTTTTTTGCACTTTTGAGATTTTTTTTGGTGATTTTGCTGTTTAAAATGGTTCTCAAACGTAGTGCTGAAGGGCTTTCTAGTGTTTCTAAGTACAAAAAGACTGCAATGTATGTGCCTTATGAAGAAAATTCATTCAGTGTGAGTCGTGGGTTCAGTGTTAATGAATGAACAATATATATTAAATAAGGTGTCTTTATTTTTTATTTTTTTATTTTTATTTTATTTTTTATTTTCAATAAGGTGTCTTTAAACAGAAACACACACAAAACAAGATTACTTATTGATCAGTTGATGAGAATTTTGTGACCAGAGGCCTGAAGGTACCTAACCCTGTATTTCCCCTAGGAGCAATTATTCAGTATTTGCTAATTGTTACATTATAGAACAAAACTATCATGAATAACAAGGATCAACTATAATATTTCTTTCCTCTATGGTTAATGCCACAGCAGCATTTCTGTCATCTATTTATAAGCCAAACAAAGGGTATTAGAGTCCAGTGTGTCTGCCATACTACAATAGAAGAAAGGTGTATTTTTGAAAAATCTGGAGTAGTAAAGGATACAAGATATACAATTGAAAGATAGAAGAGGAAATTGAAAAAGGAAAGAGAAATTGTACATTAAGGAAAGAAATTAATGAAAGATTTTCTTTACCATTCACCCCACCCTGCAATGACAACTCAAATTTTGCATATTCTTCATTTTATACATGCTTTTCTTCCCTTGGTGAAAGCTGAAGGTTATTAATCAGACTGATTTTCATTAAAATGTTTGTTGCAGAAGAATTTCTATTTGTAGAGTAGGAACTAAGCATTTTTCTTTTTCTAGGATGTACTTTCAAATGTAGAACTTAGTTCACAGAGTTCTCTTGTTTACTTTTTGCAGGTGATTCAAATAGTTTATGTGTTGCCCCATCTCTAGTTACAGATCAACATAGATGGACTGTATATCATTCCAAAGTAAACCTCCCAGCAGCATTAAATGATCCTAGATTAGCAAAAAGAGAATCTGACTTCTTCACAAAAACATGGGGATTGGACTTTGTGGACACTGAAGTCATACCTTCATTCTACCTCCCACAGATCAGCAAGGAACATTTTACAGTGTATCAACAGGAAATCTCTCAGGTAATACCTAATCAAAAAGAAAAGAAAGATCTTTAGTTTGATTAATTGTAGATTTTTGGCCAGTAATCTTTGATGAGCTTACAGTATTATTTTCTATCTATATGCATTCTATTGTCCTGGGTTGTATTTCATTCTTTACTTAGATATATGTACATATATTTCTCTTACTGTAGTGATTTTTCAAAATACACTTTTCTAATGGTGCTAAGATTCATCATGAAATCCACCTTACCTACCAAGGAGAAAATTGTTCAGTTAGGCCAATAAAAAACAGATTTGTGAGGTTTAAGAAATGAGCAGAGTAGAACTGTTTCTGTGTCTCTCATTTACCACAGAAAATTTAATAGAGCATGCTAGGTCTAGCAGAGTCTTAATATGTTGCTTTAAACTCAGTTCTTTCAGTAAGAACTGAAAGAAGTGCTTAGTTTAAGAAGGCTTGTTATTCATTTAAGAGTAGGTACCTCTTTAAGTATTGTACTCCAGGCTTGCCTCACCCTATTATCAGTCCTGGTAGAATAACTAGAACTTTTATATACCGTTGGTGGGAATTTAAAGTGGTATAACCCTTTTGGAAAACAGGTTAGTGGTTTCCTAAAACATTAAAAATACTTCTGGTTCAGCATGTAGGAAACTTGGAAGCTTCTACTCCCATTCTCACAAGAAAAAAATCTGAACAAACTGAAAATCAGCAATTTAAAAGCTTTTCAAAGACCATAGCCCAGGGACATAAACTCACTAAAGAAAAGCTACCTAATCCTAGGTCTGAAGAGTGCTTTGCCTCCTCCCACATTTTACCACCATATCAATAGGGCACCTGTATAATAATAAGGGAATACAAGGGAAAGGACTGCATGTCTCAGACTTTATTTAAGTTTGCAAAGTTTTGGAGCACCTGGGTGGCTCAGTTGTTGAGCATCTGCCTTTGGTCTTGATCCTGGGTTCCTGGGATTGAGTCTTGCATCAGGCTCCCTGCAGGGAGTCTGCTTCTCCCTACTCCTATGCCTCTGCCTCTCTGTGTTTCTCATGAAAAGATAAATAAAATCTTTTTTTTATTTTTATTCATCAATAGACTTGAAATGACAGAGGAAAGAATCAGTGAGCTTAAGGAAATGTTGATAGAAACTTATCAAAATGTGTGGGTTAGTGAAATGAAAATATTGCTTAGAGGGAAGTTTAGTAGCATTATGCATATATTAGGAAAGAAAAAAATCTAAAATTAATAATCTAAGCTTTCGCCGCAGAAGACCAGAAAAAGAACATGTTAAATCCAAAGTAAGTAGAAGGTGAATCACTATGTTAGGTACCTATGTACATATGTACCTGTGTACTAATGTAATATTGTGTTAACTATACTAAACAAAACAGAACAACAAAAACAGAAGAAAAGAAATAATAAAAATTATACCAGAAATCAGTAAAACTGAAAATAAGAAATTAGTAGAGAAAATCCAAACTGAAAGCTGGTTCTTTGAGAAGATCAATAAATTGGTAGCTGTCTAGCCAGGTCATTTAAGGAAAAAAGAAGACCTAAATTGCTATATTAGAAATGAATGAGGACACACCGCTAATGATCTCATGGACATTAAAAAGATAATAAAAGAATATTATGAACAGCTCTATGCTTACAAATTCCCATAGCCTAGATGAAATAGATCAATTCCTTAGAAGACACAAACTTCCAGAACTTACACGTGAGAAATAGACACTCCGAATAAGACTATACTTATTAAAGAAATTGAATCAATAATAATAATCAACAATAACCTTTCAAAATAGATAACACCAGGGCCAGATGGGTTCACTGTTGAATTATACCAACCATTTAAGCAAGAAGTTATACAAGTTCTTTATTACCTGTTCCAGAAAGTAGAAGCAAAGGGGATACTTTCTAACTTATTCTTAGGCAGCATTAACCTAACATTGACATTAGACAAAGATATTATTAAAAAAAAGACTATAGACTACTATACCTTATGAACATGGATGCAGAAATCCTTAACGAAATATTGGAAAATCAAACCCAATAATGTGTGAAATGAATTTTATACCATAACTAAGTGAGATTTATTCCAGATATGCAAGGCTGATCCAATATTCAAAAAGCACTTTGTGTAATCCATACATTAATAGGCTAAAGAAGAAAAATCATACGTTCATATCAATAGATGTGGAGAAAACATTGAAAAAACTCAGTACCCATTCATGATAAAAACTCTTAGCAAACTAGGAATATAGGGAAGCTTCAACTTGATAAAGAACATCTGTAAAAACCCTACAACTAATTGTGAGAAACTAGATGCTTTCCCACCAAGATCAGGAACAAAGTAAGGATGTTCCTTCTCACTGCTGTTTTTGAACATCACTCTGGAGATTCTAACTATGCAATGAGATAAGAAAAGGAAATGAAAGATATATACAGTGGGAAGGAGGAAATAAAATTGTCTGTTCACAGATACCATGATTGTCTATGTAGAAAATCCCAAAGAATCAGAAAAGAAACGTCTGGAACTAATAAGCAGTTATAACAAGATTGCAGGATACAAGGTTTATATTACAAAAGTGAATTACTTTATTGTGTGCTAGTGATGTCCAGTTAGAATTTGAAATTAACACAGTGCCGTTTATATTAGCACCAAAGAAAATGAAATACTTTGGTATAAATCTTAACAAAATATTTGCAAGACCTATATGAGGATAACTACAAAACTGATGAAAGGAATCAATGAAGATCTAAATAAATGGAGAGAGAGTCCATGTATATAGATATGAAGACTCAATATTGTCAACATGTTTGTTCCCAGCTTGCTCTATAGCTATAGATTCAGTGCATCCCAGTTAAAATTCTAGCAGCTTGTTTTGTAGATAAACAGAGTAGAGAGCTAAAAAATAGACCCACACAAATACAGTCAACTGATTTTTGACACCGGTTCAAAGGTCATTCGGTAGTCTTTTGAGTAAATGGTACTGGAACAACTAGATATCCACCTGCAGGGAAAAAAGAAAAAAAAATCTAGACATAGATTACCCACACCTTTCACAGAAATAAGCAGAAAATAGATTGTAGATCTAAATGTAAAACTGTAAAACTAGAAGCTCACATAGGAGAAAATACATAACTTTGAATTTGGTGATTATTTTTTAGATAGTGGCATCAAAAGCACAATCCATGAAACACAAAATTGACAAGTTAGACTTTGTTAAAATTAAAACCTTCCACTCTTTGAAAGACACCGTAAAAGAATGTATATAGGCTAGACACTGGGAGAAAATATTTGCAAAACACATGTATGATAAAGGATAGGTATCCAAAAATATACAAATAACTCCTTTTAAGAGTTTGTTGACTTTTAATCAACAATAAGAAATAACTCAACTAAAAAAATGGGAAAAGAACTTGAATGAACATTTTTCCAAAGAAGATGTACAGATGACCAATAAGCATGTGGAAAAGTAGTCAACATCACTAATAGTTTTAAGTGGTAAGTTTTATATTGTGTGTATTTTGTCATAATAAAAATGTGCAAAAGATCTGAACAGGCATCTCATGAAAGAAGACATAAAGATGGCAAATAAGCGTATGAAAAGTTTAACATTGTATGTCATTAGGGAATTGCAAATTAAAACAACAATGAGATACTGCTATAGCATTCTATCAGAATTGCAAAAATTCAAAACAGTGACCAAATGCTGGCAAGAAAATGGACTGATAGGAACTTATATTCATCGTGGGTAATTGACCCACAATGACTGCAAAATGGTACAGCCACGTTGGAAGACAGTCCTGTAGGTTCTGCCACAATTGCCTTCAGAACTCGGAACACTGCTAGCTCAGTATTTTTTCCTTTCCATGCCCCACTTTCCCATGTGTCCTATTTATGGTATCTCTGAAAAGATAGAATTGTTAGTGATCATCTAATCTGAAATTAGAGTAGGGTTTCTTTCTTTTTCTCTCCTCTCTCTCTCTCTCTCTCTCTCTCTCAGAAAGTATCAACCAATAGCCTTTCTGTCTTATATAGATTTTCACATTTTCTTGTTTTAAAAAATTATTTTCAATTGATTTCTGTTATATAAATAAGGATTTTCATTTGCATTCCCACTTCATTCCAAATTTATAGAGATTTTATTATAATTATATAAAATGGGATGAGTATAAGCATGTACGTATTCATAGAGTTCATATTGGTTTATTAAACATACTTGTTATTTGTGTTTAATTTCAGGAGGCTAGTGATTTCACATTAAAAATGTAGAACTAATTTGGCATATTCTTTTATGAAACATTTTGATGCTTTGAATATTCATATTGCTACATAGCATTGATTTTGTTATTTTTTTTTATAGAGAGAGAAGATTCATGAGAGATGCAAGAATATTTGTCCTCCTAAAGATACCTTTGACAGGACTCTCTTACATACTCATGGTATGAATATATGCTATTTGTAGATAATATGTGGATAAATATGTGATATTTGTAGCATAGCATAAATATCAAACAAAATCTTAATTTGGGAACTTCGATGCAGGAGAGGCATTTGCATAACCGATAGTGAATGCTTCCTTAAGTTTTGTACTGGAGGGCCTCCCTTGCATCGCCTAGTCCAGGCCGCTGGGTTTAATTGATCAATCCTTCCCTCCCTCCCTCCCTCCCTCCCTCCCTCCCTCCCTCCCTCCCTCCCTCCGTTCCTTCCTATTTGTTTTAATGGGAGAGAACTGAGCATGAATATATGCAAAGAGAAAGAGTTATTAGAAGGGAAGAGATTGAAGATACAGAAAGAGGCAGGGTGATTGATGAAGTGAGCTCACAGAAGAGGCAGGAGGGCCTGGAGTCCAACCCAGGAAGGTTAGTTTTTGAAAGGAGGGTACTTCCTCTGAGATTGAGTTGGTGAAATAAAGGTAAAGTAGGTTCATTTGCAGTTTTGTAGATGATACAAACTAAGATGTCTAAGAAGAAAATTAATAGGGTGCTAATATCCTAATATGGTATCAAAATCTTTGATCATACTGGGTGGGTATTTTGAGTATTTTGGGAGTATTTTGAACAGTAAAAGCTGTATTCCTTTATTAGAATATTCCTATATTCTAATTAAAATTAGAATTCATTTTTATTTTATTTTATTTTTTTTTTTTTGTAATTCATTTTTAAAAACCATATGCCAAACTTAATTTCACCAAACTTAAGATAGCATCAAGCTTTCTGTGTCCATTTAAAAAAGACTTGAAATGTATTTTGTTTCCTTGCTACCATACAATTGATTAAAATTACTTGAAACATAGGAATTTTTTCAGTGCTTTAATATTAGGCTTGACGTTTGTTGAGGGATTTAAGTGATTACATAATTGTGACATAGTACAGAATCTGGTCAAAATATATTTTATGGAATAAAATGAAAACAAGTTTAAAGAATAATATTTTCTCTCTCTTTTTTTTTTCATAGATAAATCCAGGACAGATCTGGAGCAAGTACCTAAGGTAACAGAGCTTAATAAATGAGAATACTGCTTTTAATATCTTTAATTTTTTAATAATCTTATATATCTTTAATTTTTCCTTATAAGAAGCTTTCATTTGACCTTCTGACACTAACCACTTTGCCTGTTCTGGCACTTTGTGCATCACTTTTCTTCTTTCTTTTACCGTCATCAATTTCTTTATTACCTAAATCTACAAATATGTTTAAGTCTCCATTCTGAAAAAGAATTTTGTTGATGTTACTACCCCTTCAAATTATTAAGAGATATTTCCTTTGTATGAAAAATTTTATAGAGATGTGTCATAGGTGTTTTCTCTTTGCCCCCGCCCCTCCCCCCATAGAGTTAATTAATCAGATTCATGGCATTAATCAGATTCTCAAAGAGGTCTGTGATAACTACTCTTTAAGGTGAGAAGACCCAGACAACAGAAACAAAAAGGAGAGGGTAGACATTTTTTAAGTACTTTGATTCCTACAAAATAAAATTCAAAGTGTCATTTAAGGCCTTTGATTATTGATTTCCATCATAGTCAAACTCAACTTTTGCTTATTGATCTTTATACATTTTTTTACTTCAGTTAAACTATTTTGCTGGGTCTCTTCTTTACTTGTACTTTTCCTTTAGCCTGGAAGACTTTCCCTCAACTCCCCATATCTAATCTTTCACCTTACTTAAATGGCAAATTTACATGAATACATTTCTTCCCAACTGAAGATAATTGGCCATCTTGCTGAATTTCCATAGGTAAAATGGATCAGTACATATAATAAAATATAGCATAGAAATTAAGTAAGTCAAACCATGTTTAGGCCTTATGCTAGGTACTGGAGATACAAAGATTAATTAGCTATAAATCCAGTCTCCAGGGAGTGATACATATAGTCAATAAATAATTTTTGTGAAATATGAGATATATAAATATATGTGGCATATGTACTTGTGTTCAGAGATGGGGTGGTTGATGTGTTCAGAAATGGGGTAAACATACAGAGATAATGTTTGCCCTTTTGATTGGGTTGTATTTTCTAGGAAAATAGTCAGGAAAGATATTCTAGGCTGAAAGTATATACAAAGATAATTAAGCATAAGAGGGTATGGAAGTTGAGTATTGCTAGAATGTAACTTGTAATAGTGGAAGTGGCAAAATACAAATTGGTGAGAAAGTTCAAAAAAAATGAAGGGCCTTTGATGCCATTCTGAAGAGTTTGGTCCTTAGGTCATAGGAATCCATTGAGAGATTTAAACAGAAGTTAATTCAGTTATACTTGCATTTTAAAAGTATATCTGACACTAGTATAGGGGATAGATTGAAGGAGGACATCAGTAGATAGCTATTTACTGTAATCCAGAGATAATGAAGGGCTGCATTGATGAAATACTCTAGACATAGAGGAGAGAGAGGATTCAAGTATTATTTAGAAAGTATAATGGGTAGGACTTAGTGCCTAAATAGTTATAGTATGTAAAGGAAAAACAATTGACCTTTTCATAAAGTTGAATTTGTTTTGGTTTTAAAATTTAATATATGTCTATCTATAAAACTAATTTTGAAAGCATTTTAAGCAGGAAAAAATAGAAATATAAATAGAGTTTGAGATTTGACATTTAAAAAAAAACTCTCAGTGGGAAATAATAACAAATTTTGGGATAAGTAGGATATCTCCCTTGGGTGTGTGCCTAGTTGGACTGCATTAGTGAATTTGGTTACATAGTGATGGAATGATCACCTCCATTGGTAAAGACAAAAAACATTTTTCTATCTCTTCATGAGTATTTTTAGTGTGGTGAAACGCTATACTTTTTTTTATACAGATTTTTGTTTGTGTAAATCAACCTATCATCACTTGCTTTTGCTGTTTATGCTTCAGATCCAAGTTAATCATTATTTAATGGTCTTATGATGTTTGAAGAGTTAATGGATATAAAAAATGTTTATCTAATTGAGGAAAATACATTTTTTAATAGATTTTTATGAAACCAGATTTTGCCTTGGACGATTCCTTAACTTTTAATTCAGTTTTACCATGGTCTCATTTTAATACTGCTGGTGGAAAAGGAAATCGTGATGCAGCTTCCTCAAAGTTGCTACAAGAAAAGGTAATTTCTTTTATACTTTTTCCATGTAGAAAACTTTATTTTAGTTAAGTAGTACCTATTATGTGAGTTCTGATTTAGTTATTTAGTAAGGGCTATTGCTTTTAATTTCATTGTTACTATTATTGCCTTCATATCTTAACTGATAAAGTGAAAGCATTTTGATTCAATGGAAAACAAGTTGTGCTGGTGAAAAAGGAAAAGATAATTGTTGCAGTGCTTCTTATGTGAAATAGTTGATAGAATTTCAGCTTAAAAGATATATTAGATAACATTTAATTGCTTACATTTATCCCAAATAATATATTGGCTAATTTTGTATTCTTTATGACTTGAAGTATACAAAGTCAACTTTTGCTGAGGTACCATTTTTCCTTTCCCCACATTGTAAGAATGATTATTTTGAAGAAAAAATATGATAGTTACAAAATACAGTATTGTATTAAAAATACAATAGTATATTTTTAGATTTGCAAAGCCTAATATTTTGCATGTTATTAGTCAGAAGTTTTTTTTTTAATTTTACAATATTCTGTGAGAAGTCAACATCTTGAAAATCACTGAAAATGTACAGTTTTAAACCTAGCTTAACTCCTATCAAGAATCTTTTAAAACTTGAATAGGAAGTAAAGATCTTTTGATTCCTGTTCTTTCTCAGCAGTTTAGAGCTGTTTTAAAACTGGTTCTTAAACTAAGAAGAAAGCATTTTGTTTCAGGCTAGTGACCTCTCTTGGCAGTCTGAAAACTTGTCTTCGGAAGATTATTCAATAAATGTGGTCTAGTAACTAAAGAAAAAATTAGTTTGAGGAGAAGAAATGTAGGGAAAGGATCCTGAGTACTCCTTTTTTCACAGTTGAAAATAAAAGTGAAGTCATTTTTCCTCTGGCAGCATTTTTACCTATAAGGATTTTCCTTGAGTAAGAACAGATTCATAAATCTGATGAAAATTATGGGTTTATGGGCACAGGCTCACTCCCACATTGCTTTTTCACATTCCAATATGTTCCCTGTTAAAGTAATACCTTAAGAGAGAAAAACAACAAAAGCCAATAAAAATCTCATCCTACATACTAATACTTGCTAAATTCTTTTAGGAAGACTAAAAGTTGTTCCCTTTATAGAACTTTAATAGAAAATGAATTATGAAAATATGCCATTGAAAGGAATAGATCAATGGAATATTGATAACTTGCAGAAATCTTTGAAATTCAAATTAAACAGTTGTCTCATGCTAAATGTTTAAAGTAATGGAATTTTATATTTTGGTAAGTTACAGTATCAGATTTGTTATATTTCTATCCTGGGTCCTTTTCGTTCTACTCTCTTCTTAGAAAAGGAATGGAAGAAAGGATTCCAAGAGAACACTTTCAGATTCACTTTATGATTGATAAGTAGCTGTTTTTATCTTACTAGGTTTAAAGAGAGGGAATGATACAAAGAGGATTAGATAATTTGTATTCTATTGAAGTGCTACCCAAAGTCCTGGTCTGTGATGAATTAAGGAGTTTGCACTAGAATGTAAATCATTGCACTGCTTCCTTTATTAAGAAAGTCTTTCGGGGGATCCCTGGGTGGCTCAGTGGTTTGGCGCCTGCCTTTGGCCCAGGGCACGATCTTGGTAGTCCTGGGATCGAGTCCCGCGTCGAGCTCCCGGCATGGAGCCTGCTTCTCCCTCTGCCTGTGTCTCTACCTCTCTCTCTCTCTATGTCTATCATGAATAAATAAATAAAATCTTTTTTTTTTTTTTTTAAAGTCTTTCTATGGAAAAACAAAGTCTTTCTATGAAAAATCACTATTGGGCTTGATGTAGTTGATTTACTTTCCAGCAAATTCCTTTTATCATGAACCGGTTAAACAGTTCACAAACTGGCAGCAGTTGTATAAACTGCGTCCTGAGTAGCAGTATCCTGAAGGAGTTACTCATTCTCCATTTCCTATTCTGAAAATTGAGTCCACTTTAGCTTGTAATGTACTCAAGTAGCTTTGTCCCCATATTGCTTTTTAGCAACCCAAAGATTAATAAATATGAGACAAAAGAGTGCAAGAAGCAGATTTACCTTCTTTCTCTGCTCCTGCTATTACTGCCCTCCAAACCAACTACTTTCAAGAAAGAAAAAGTACCCCACAGTCATCTAAGATGATGATCTATTTTAGAAGTCTGAGATAGAATGATCTTAACCACTACACCATCACACAGCGTGCATCTGACTAAAAGTTTATTATAGTTAACCATTTATTGACCTCCTTCTATGTACCAGGCACTGGTATTTTATATATGTAATTTTCTAGTTTTAACAGTCTTAGAATACAGGTATAAGTATTCTTATTTTATAGATGAGGAAACTGAGGCCAAGACATACTAAGTAATTCGAATAAAGTCATCTGGTTAGTAAGTGGCAAAACTAAAATTTGAACCCAGGTCTGTCTGACTCAAAAACTGAAGCTAAGATGAATGCTATGTCATGTTATCTTTCATCTCCTTTCCATTTTATTATGCCTGATGTCAAGAACCTTATAATCCAGTAGTTCATATAATGGCATTTAAAATACATGTAGGAATCTTATATCATTTTCAGGAAGTATTTGGATAGCCAAAGAAGATAATCTTAGAATACTCCATATGATATTTTTTTTTTCTTCCTTCTTAAGCTGAGCCATTATCTGGATATTGTGGAAGTAAACATTGCTCACCAGATCTCTCTACGTTCCGAAGCATTTTTTCATGCAATGACCTCTCAACACGAATTGCAGGACTACCTCAAGAAAACTTCCCAGGCTGTAAAGATGCTTCGAGATAAGATTGCACAGATTGATAAAGTAATGTGTGAAGGATCACTACACATTTTAAGACTGGCACTTACCAGAAACAATTGTGTGAAAGTGTACAATAAACTCAAGTTAATGGCCACTGTACACCAGACTCAGCCTACAGTACAGGTGTTGTTATCCACTTCTGAATTTGTTGGAGCATTGGACTTAATAGCAACAACACAAGAGGTTCTACAGCAGGAACTTCAGGGCATTCACAGCTTCCGGTATGTCCTTTAAGTTTTTAGAAATAATGTTAGAAGTTTGTAAAGGATAAATTTTAGTGTGTAATGTTAGCTGAGGAAGTATGTATGGATGAAAGTTACATGAATATTTTTTCTTCTAGATTGATCTGTTTAGTAATGTTATCATTGTGATATTTTAGTCATAGCACAACAAAAACTGTAATGAACAATATTTACATAAACATTTGGATGGAGAAACAAAATTAAATTTTCTGGTAGATGGTACCTATGAAAGGCCGGTCACAACTTTGAAAATAACATTTTGAAAATGTTGAAATAGTTTTGTGTCAAGTTAGTAGATCAAGGTGCAGGAAGGAATACCAGTATATCTAAAATTAAGTTCATTTTGGGCACCTGGGTGGTTCAGTGGTTGAGAGTTTGCCTTTGGCTCAGGGCGTGATCCTGGGGTCCTGGAATTGAGTTCCTCATCGGCTCTCCACAAGGAATCTGCTTTCCCTCTGCCTATGTCTCTGCCTCTCTCTCTCTGTGTCTCTTATGAATAAATAAAATCTTTAAAAAAAATAAAATTAAGTTCATTTAAAAAATTCTTGAATAGATTTTAAGTTTAATATTTATTTAATAATGCAATTATTACATTTATATATAATTATGTGGTAATTATTAAAATTCATTTCTGATTTGCAGTCTGTTTATCACATTGCAAAAAATTCTATAAGGTAATGGAAAAGACCCAGTTTTTCCCAAGTTCTTATTTTGAAAATGTTTTTAACATTAGGGTTTTAACTATTTTATGTGAGATCATGTCAAAATATTTAATTTATGGATAAACCAGGTATAGACCATCAGAGTTTCAGTTAAGCAGGCTTGCAATGTACTTGTAGAAGCCCCTGTTTGCTGGGAAATCTATCCAAACCTTACTCTATTAAGTGACTATTAAAAAGTTTGTATGGAAGATGTATTCTGTAACTTAATATATATTTAATATATTCTGGAAAAGTTAGCTTCAGGAGAAATGTAACTGAATTATAAGTTCTTATTGACTAGGGATAGGTATTGGAATATTTACTTAGAACACATTTTTTGAAAGGTGGCCCAAATTTAATGACATAAATTATCGATTCATTCCTTCAAGACATGGTTATTGATCACCTTTACATGTGAGACACCAAGCAGATTACTGAGAATATTGCCATGAACAAAGCAGAGATGCTCTCTGCTCTGTTTCTACAATTTATTTGGCAGAATAAAGGAGACAGAAATTACTGGGTAGTCATCATGCTGTGCAATACTGTATGATGATGAATGTACGGATTGTCACGGAGCTCTAACCTTAGGGAAGGAACCTAATCTAGACTTGAATGTCTAAAGAAAATATCTGAGTCACAAACCTCTTTGAGAATCTATTGAACACTGCTAATTAGATCTTCTTTCCATAAAGACATACTGGTACCTAAAATTTTACAATCATTTTTGGGTGGATCATAGTTCTTTGAAGCCTACTTTGGATTTCCTAGCATGGACAAAATGATTTTTAGTTTCCCTTTCACTCTGAAATTTTAAATGTTTCTGTTTCTGAATGTCTGAATAGAATATATTTTTATTTTTATTTTTTAAAAATATTTTATTCATTTATTTGAGAGCACAAGTGGGGTGGAGGGGGGAAAGGAGCAGAGGGAGAGGGAGAAGTGGACTCCCCACTAAGCAGGGATCCCTATGCTGGGTTCAATCTCAGGACCTGTAATCATGACCTGAGCTGAAGGCAGACTCTTAGCCAGTTGAGCCACCCTGGTGTCCCTATTTTTATTTTTTAAGATTTTATTTACTTATTAGAGACAGAGCAAGGGGAGAGACGGGAGGGAGAAGGACAAATAGACTCTGCGCTGAATGCAGGGCCCTACGTGGGGCTCAGTCTGATGACCCTTATTAGATGATGACATAAACTGAAACAAAGAGTCCAGTGCTTAACTGACTGAGCCACCCAGGCACCCTGGAATATATTTTTAAAGTAAATAGCACTAATTTTATCACTACTTTAGAAAAATTGACTTCTGTAATGACAGATGTTGTATCTTTCACTGTATAATACCATGAATGTTGATAAATATTTGAAGCTGATTCTATAGAGTACTTTTATCCTCTGAATAGGACAGCACTGAGAAATAAATCAAATATTGAATGCTGCCTGCCTGCTAAAAACAAATTCTAAACTCTTATAATTTTTATCCCCAAGATCATATTTCATTCTACTTAATGTTCCTTGACTCTTCAGTTTATGTCCAATAATACTGATGAAAAGTATAGTTATCCAAAGCTGTCTGGAAAATATTTAAGAACCTTGTTGATTATTATTGCCAGTACATTATGACTTATTTATTTTGAGCCCAAGGAAGAGTTTGCCTTTACTTTCAATCTTACTTTTTTTGTTTGTACCTTAAGGGACAAAGTTTTCATAAAGTATATATGATTTTTAAAAAGACTTTCAAATATTTTCACTGTCTACATTTTACTCAAGTATCTTTCTATATTATTATTTTTTTAGAACCTACACATGTGTATAAAGAGTGCTTATTCTTCACATGAAACAGTTCCGTAAAGCTGCTTATCAAATGTCAGTTCCAGTTGGTTATAACTATATAAAAGTTTGGTATCAGAACTTATGTTGAGTCTCTGACTTTGATAAACATCTTCATATGTAAATAATTTCCAAAGATGAAAGTATTCTAAAAGAAAATGTTTTTCTAGTCAAGAATACTTACTTACAGTTGAAATAACCCAGTTTTGTTTTAATTACTGTCAAATCTTATGTTGATGATTTACTTTCTTGACTTTAACACTATTAAGTATTAACATTAGTTTCTTATTTTGTAGCTTCGCAAATATTTTTAAGGCCCATAGTTTTATTTGGAAGCGTAAGAATTAGTTTCGAACCCTTTATATTTTTGATCAATTAAGATAATGTGTATTTTCTGTCTCTTGTCTACTTAAAAGCATTAGTGACGTAAACTGTGTTCTTAGTTTATTAAAATGATTATGCCTTCCCAGGAGGAGTTAAAAGACATTGTGCTTGAATTTCACACATTTTTCTTTTTCTTTTATACTGGAAACCAAATTTTAGTCATTTTTGTGGAGGCAAATCTTAGAAAAGCATAGGGTATTAAAATAGGAAATCTTTTTGTCGGGCAGCCCAGGTGGCTCAATGGTTTAGCACCACCTGCAGCCCAGGGCGTGATCCTGGGGTCCCGGGATCGGATCCCACATCGGGCTCCCTGCATGGAGCCTGCTTCTCCCTCTGCCTGTCTCTGCCTCTCTCTCTGTGAGTCTCATGAATAAATAAACAAAATCTTAAAAAAAAAAAAAATCTTTTTGTTAGTAGCAATGGAGGGACTCTTTGGGATTAATTTGGTAACAGTGTTTCCATTTGAGAGCTCTTTGTCCAAGTTTTGCTTTTAGCCCCAATGTTCTTTCTAATGTTTTTAAAGGGAACTTTGATTCCCAAATCTTCCTGTAGTCTATTTGCTACAATTGGTAATCTCTAAGAGGAATGTGAATGTCCTTATTTGTGAATGATTCTTCTGTATAATATGAAGCTAATAGCATAGAATAGTGGCATTAAAAAAAATGCTTATGCATGTTTTCTTTTTTCTCATTCTTTCTATATTTTTTGACCATGATATTATTTTCTGTATAAACTGTTTTTGTGAATTCTGAACTCCCAGAACATTTTGTTTATATGCTCTAATGAAATTTTACAACATTCTATTATGTCTTACAGTCATTGGTGTTTTTTTTTTTAATCCTTTGCTTATATTTTCTGTAAATTGGTAGTTAGACTTAAAATGCTTGATTAGAGTGAAGGTTTACTTTTTAGCAGGAACACCTAATAGGTAGTGGTGTGTATTTTAATTTTAGCCAAGAGACATATTTCTGGGGAAGGCAGATGGGGGAAAGGGATAATTGGTGATGGGCATTAAAGAGGGCACTTGATGTAATAAGCACAGTGCATTGTATGCAACTGATGAATCACTAAATTCTACCCTTGAAACTAATAAAATACAAACACTTATTTTATCTCGGCAAAAAAAAAAAGAGATATCATTGTAACATTTCAGTAAGGCATTTATATTTAAGTAAAAGATCAGATTCCAAATCCAAAAAAAAAAAAAAAAAGGCATATTATTTGGTTGTCTCTCCTTTTATGATATTAGCAGCCATTTGATGATCACTGCTTAGGTTTATCATCTCATTATGGGTTACAAATAATAATATTCTAGTTCTATACTTCCTTATTCATTTATTAATTGGAATATTTCTGTAAAGTGGTATTTCTCCATAGCAATTTGGTAACACTGAAGGACAATTCTTACAAGGAGAGGCAGGATAAATTCTACATGCCTTTTTCTTACTTAGCAGTTTTAAAAATGATGAATTGAAAATCTAGCATCTTCCAAAGGTAACTGATGATTTTTTTAAAATATATTTTTATAAACATGTGAATTTACATATACTTGAAGTATTTAAGTTTTTTGCTGTTTTTGTTTTTGTCAACGTTCAGATTGTTATGTCTTTTGTAGGAGCCTCCTTAAGTTCACTTAAGATATACTGTATATATAAATAGATACATTTCTATATTTTAAAGTCACTTGAAATAATTCCTCTTTGTATACATTTGCTGCTAACTTGATGTGCAATTAAATTAATTTTTTTTAAAGATTTTATTTATTTAAGATAGAGCACTACCATGAGTGAGGGGAGGGTCAGAGAGAGAAGCAGACTCTCTGCTGAGCAGGGAGACCAATGTGGGGCTCCATCCCAGGACCCTGGGATCATGACCTGAGGCAAAGGCAGATGCTTAATGGACTGAGCCACCTAGGCACCCTCAGGGTTGAAATTTTTAAATGCAATGTTGTGCTATAACATGTCTATGAGTAGTTACATGGTTCCAAAGTCAGATCTCTGAAACAAAGGATGTTCAAAGAAACTTAACTTCTCTCTGGTTCCTTCCTTCCTACCTACCCTATAAGTCACCATTTTTAGAAGTTTTAACTTATATTTATCCATCATCCATCCAGCCATCTCTCTATCTGTCCCTCATCTTAGATAAGCATTAGTATACTGTATTACTTTGCATTACCTTGCTATTGTCACTTTACAGTATACCCTGGAGATCACTTTACAGTGTGCCTTCTCAATGAGGGGATATCATCCTAAGGGAGCAAGAATTGGTTCTTTTAAGTGTGAAAAAAAATTGGATATTAATAATGGCTTGTGGCCCTCCAAAGGGCCAAGGTACATAAACAGATATACAGTATATCTGTGATATTAAGTGTACGTGCGGGGTGATTAGGAATAAAAATGTCTAAAAAGGATTCTTGCGGCAACAATGAAAAAAAAAGTTGAGAAACTGCTCTGTAGCAATATATGTTAATTGGTAGTCCTCAATTCTTTTAACAGTACATTAGTGTCTATTATGATACAGTCAACTAACCCCCATAGGTCAACATTTGGGTGGTTTCTATTCCTTTGTAGTTTCAAACAGTGCTGCAATGAATGTATGTTCTTTTGTATTTTTATGAGTGTATCTTTGAGACAGATAGTGAGAAGTGAAATTCCTAGGTCAAAGGTTAATTACCTGTATACTTTTGCTAGACACTGCCAATACAAGTTTGTACTAGTGAATATGTTCAAAATTAGATTATTGTGAAATGTTGGTGCCATTTATGAGAATCTTCTTAGTCTTCTAATTAGCTGTAAGAAATATAATTTCATATTGTAAAATTTTCATATTGCAAATTTATACATTATTTCGCATCAGATGTTTTCAAATTTATCATTTCTTACCAAATGTTGTTACATAAAGAACAAGGGATTTAAAGGTCACATGTTTTATTTATTTATTTTTAGGTCACATGTTTTAAGCTAATTTCTAAAAATATGGGCTCTGGTTGGAGTATATATGTTTTTAAATGTTTTCTATTCAATAATTAAGACAAATTTTAAATTTAGACATTTAAATATACATGTTTTGAAAATGCACCAAAGAATAGAGCTTTAAAAATTTTTTATTATGTATAAACAAATTTCTCATTGGCCTATTTCACTTAATTTTTTAAATACTTTGGACTGACTGTATTACCCATTGTTTTTATGAAGCTATTAGACTGTATGGTAAAGATCCCTTAGTATATGAAGATAGTGATCCTAAGAGCCCCCCTGAACAGGGACTTAATGGGATCATGCTTTTTTTTTTTTTTTTTTTAATGGGATCATTCTTGTCCTTTGGATACTGCATGCTTTCTCTAGGGAAAAGCTTCCAAATCCCATTAGTAGTATTTGCCTTTACCACCCTCACAACTTTGACCATCTGATTAGAGTTCTTCTTACTCCAAGCTTATGTAGGATCTGTAAATATTAGATTAAAAAGGAACCTTATATTTTATGAGAAAAAGTTCCAAGGATAGACTGTAGCTTAGTATTTTTATATTTCCAGTCTTGTGTCCTAATGACTTTTCAGGGTAATGACCTGAGGGGAATTGCCCAGTAACTCAGACTGTTCATAACAAATTGAATTGAGTCAGTCTGTCCCTATAGTCCTTCAGGTATTTAAATCCACCCCAGCAGGGCCATAGTAGGCACTTGTATTTATGGAATAAGTGAATGGCTGGGGAGCTGCTGACATTGCTATTCAGTAAATGGTCAATTAGGAAAGGATTTAGAATACCTGAATAGTTTGTCTGTGAGAAGCAGCAAAAAAACAGTCATGAAATTTCTAGAATCATGTTTCCTATAATACATGTAAGTGTTTGGAGGCTAAGCATGTAAAGAAAAAAATAATTTGGGAGATGAGATGAAACTATCACAGTTATTTTTTTTGTTAAGTTAAAAGACTCCATTTTACTCAAGTATCACATTATTGCACAAATGCTGTCAGCTAGAAAAGTTTTGCCTACTAGTTTTCTTGATGAATGAATTGGGTTTTTAATGAATAAATGTTATGTTTTCCTCTTCCTTTGTAGGCATTTGGGATCACAACTTTGTGAATTAGAAAAACTGATAGATAAAATGATGATTGCAGAATTTTCTACTTATTCTCACAGTGACTTAAACAGACCACTGGAAGACGATTGTCAAATTTTAGAAGAGGTATGTGTTTTGTTTTGTTATTTTTTTGAGGTATATGTTTTGAACTGTGGATGAAAGTGATGTTGCTTAGTATTAATTCCTAACAGTCTTAGTTTAGAGCATATTCTTCTCAGATTATAGTCAGCAAAATTATCTTAAATTTCAAGCTCAGTCAGACTTCTATGAAGTCCTCTACTAACTGTGTGACTTTAGCAAGCACCATAATTGTTCATTATCCTGTGAAGTTAGAGAATAAAGTAATTTTATAGCTTAATTAGAAATTGGATTTAAAATGAGGTCATATATAGCTTACAAACAAAGTTTAAAATCTAGATATAGGATGAACTAACATATCCATATGTATCCATGTATTGGTGTATGTCTTTTATAAAAGTGATCATTATTATATAGTAACTTATCAGTCATATATAGTCACTGAACCCCTTATAATCATGTTTTATACATATGCATGTGCAGATACATCAAATCCATGCTTCTCTTATCTGCTAACTTTTCAGTGCTGCTTACTGCCAAGAACTAGTAAAGAATCCAGAAGCCCTGATAGCAGCCTAACTAAAGAGATGTTTATATTTGTTAGTAGTTAATCCCCCACAAATAGTCCAGGTCATCATTTCAGTCTTCTTGACCACTAACTAAAAAGTACGGGGCTCATGGAGTATTTATACATCATCGGGGTTTGAGAAGGATATTTTCTAGCTACTTAATGAAACTAGGCCAAAATGTGCTTATATTGTTTTGCCCCCAAACCAGCTTCATTTGATCCACTACAGTGAATTAAGATTGACCTGTATTAAAACAGTGACTCCAATAATCTGATGACAAGATTGCTATGGAAAGGTTTTAGGGTTTTGTTTTGTTTCGTTTTGTTTTGTTTTTAGGCTTCTAGAAAATACCATTTGCAGGATAGGGATCTGAAGATTAAATAATAAAACCAATGATGTTAAAAATAGTTCTACTTCTGAGTGAGATTATTTCATATTTAAATTGTGAAATTTTGTACTTTTATTTTAATAGGAAAGGCTTGTATCTCTTGTATTTGGACTTTTAAAACAAAGAAAACTTAATTTTTTAGAAATCTATAGTGAAGAAATGATTATTACAGCAAAGAATATCATTAAACAGGTAATTATACATTTTTATTTGATATATTTTGGTCTAGAATCTTTTAAATAAGTTTATTTTTACATGATCCTAGTGATAATATAGGCAGTTATAATAGTAACATTTTCTCATTTAAAAACTAAAATATGGAAGTATAGAAGAAAAAAGTCTTACCAGCCAAAAGATTATCACTTTAAGAATATTTCTAAGTGTAAATTGTTACTGATGTTTTTCATTGTTGCTATCATACTGTATATATGGTTTTGAATTGTGTATATATATATTTCAATTAGAATCATAACATAAGCATTTTTTCATTTCAGCCTTCAGAAACATCATTTTTGATGGTTGTATAAAACTCCATCATTATATTATGCCTTCCTCCATGTTGAATATTTAAATTGTTTTCAGTTTGGTGTTATAGAACACTGTGACACACATCTTTGGTATAAAGTTTTGTTTGTTTTTCCTTAGTTATGACTGTTTTCTTATAGCTAATTCCTAGAAATTGAATTATTGGTCAGAGTGGAAAGTATTTTTAAATTATTTGAGAAAGCTGAATTGCTTTCTAAAAAGATTTTACCAAATACACCCTACCAGCAGTAGGTAAAGATTTATTTCCTCTTATCCTCATCTCTCAAATGATAATTGTAAACTAAAATCTGTGTTTTTTCAGTCTTTCCTCATCTTTGTTTTGCCTTTTTACTCAGATGAATATCATTAATTAAACTTCAGTTTTTCTAAATATGAAAAAGCAATTTTAAATATATCTATTAGGCATAACTGATCATTGTCATTAGGTTGAATGTTTCTGAGTTTTTAATGTAAATAAAATAAGCAAAAAAGAAATTATAATCACCCCATCTTATATCTCTTTCAAACATTGAAACACTGTCTTTTAAAATTGTTATAACCACTTTCAAAAATTGTTGACAGTAGCTACTAGCACTAACTATACACATATATTAAGACTAAACCATTCTTGGGATCCCTGGGTGGCTCAGCAGTTTAATGCTTGCCTTCACATCCAGGGCGTGATCCTGGAGACCTGGGATCAAGTCCCGCATAGGGCTCCTTGCATGGAGCCTGCTCCTCCCTCTGCCTGTGTCTCTGCCCCCACCCCATGAATGAATAAATTAAATCTTAAAAAAAAAAAAAAAAGACTCAGCAATTTTGCTTCTAGGTATTTACCTAACAGAAACGCATACATAAGTTCACCAAAGACAGCACCAAATATTATGCATGGTGTTACTATTGGTAATAAAAAACTCGAAAAGCCCAGATTCCTTTGTTTTTTTGAAAAACCCAAATTCTGTCATCAGAAAAGATCAATAGAATTGTGGTATATTTATACAATTGAGTACTAATGAGAATGAATAAATCACATGAAGCAGCATGGATGATTATCACATACATAACGTAGCCAAAGAAAATCGATATAAAGGGGTATATACATTGTATGATTACACCTTTGTAAAATTCAAACATAGAATTAATCTATGGTATTAGAAATCAAAGTAATATTATCTTTTGGGAGGAAGTAGTGACTAGGAGGGGAGCAAGAGGAGCTTACTGGCAGTGTTCAATTTCATGAGTTCTCATTACACAAGTGTACTCCTTTGTAAAAAATTATTGAGCTGTGAACATAACTTGTCTAATTTTTCTGTATGTAGGTTATACTTCTAAACAATTTTTAAAAAAACTCCTATGTCATAATTCCCAGGATTCTCCTGAGGGCTAAGCATCTTTTAAAAAAAAAACTATTGAGTATATTGCAAGAAAACATAACCCCCCAAATGAATTTCTTTTGAAATTTTTATATGGGGTTTTTACCTTGTTCCTAAGAATTATAGTTCTGTGTGTTGTTTGTTTGATGTATGTTTTTTGAATAGTTTTAAATAGTAGGGGATTTAAATTAATACAGTTCAAGCATACCCTGGAATAATTATTTAATAGGCTAAGGGTATAATCCTGCAGTTTTTTATACACCTTGAGGTATATGTAAAAGCCATAAGAGAAATCTAGTAAAATGATCTTCATAGTCACTGAGGTCATTTTTAATATACAAATGAACCATTTAGTACTTAAAATTTTAAAGACATTAATCAAATTTTTTTTCTTAAATTTTGCAGTGTGTGATTAATAAAGTATCACAAATAGAAGAAATTGACACAGATATTGTTATGAAGTAAGTATAAATATTAGGTTGGGGGTTATCAGTCAGGGAAAAGATGACACATTAGAATAATTTAAGGAGGATTTAGTTAAGGAATTATTTACTCAGGTTTGGGTAGAGTGTAGGAAAATCACAAGTGACAGCGCAGGACCTTTAAGGGACAAGGGATGAGAAAAATTAGTAGGATTCAGAAGGAGAACACTTAGTTGAAGAAAAAAAAAGACTAATAGTTGAAGTGATTGTCAGTGTGAGAGGCAATCATCTTGAGATAGCCTCTCAGGGAGGGAAATGGAGTTACCAGTACCTTTGCTCTTTCCAGTCTTTTTTTTAGGGCTCCTCATTGGCCAAGCCTAGCAGGTCAGCCTCTCAGGTTAGAAAGAGGATGGAAAGGACAATGTAGATACGGAGGAGGGAAATTGAAGATAATCCATTTTAGAGGAATCGCAGTATTAAGTTTAAATTATTTAGCTCTGTAATTAAAGCCTAGCTTCTAATTGGCTTTGAGAAATTTGAGTATGTGATTTTGAATTGCCTAACTGTAATTTTTTGTTTTCACCCCTGAAATTCCTATTCGTTCATTTTGAGAAGATAAGTGATAGATTCTATGAATTTCTATTTCATATAGATCCCTAAACTTTATTAACTGGGCCAAGGTATAAATAGCAATATGGATAACTGTGAAACTTCTCCAGGCCAAACTCAAAGAATAAGAATAGAGGAGTTTTAATTTCCACATTGTTATCTAGCGAAAACTCTGTTTCAGAATTAGTTGAAGCAACTGTAACAATGCTGGTATCACTAGTAGTTGGAAAAATTAAGTTATTTAGATTCTGTTAAAAGCCCTATAGACATGGAGAGTCAGTTATTTATAATTTTCTTCCCTATGACACTTTATCAACTTAAATAAATTCCTATGTCTTAAGTATAGAATCATCTTTTGAGAATAAATTCTAGGGGATCCCTGGGTGGCTCAGCGGTTTGGTGCCTGCCTTCGTCCCAGGGCATGATCCTGGAGTCCCCGGATTGAGTCCCGCCTCAGGCTCCTTGCCTCGAGCCTGGTTGTCCCTCTGCTGTGTCTCTGCCTCTCTCTCTCTCTGTCTCTCATGAATAAATGAATAAAATCTTAAAAATAAAAATAAAAATAAAAAATAAATTCTAGCTGCCCAAAGACAGTCATTGTTTTTGTTGAATTTTTTTTTTTTCCCTTAGGCTTGCAGATCAGATGAGAATGTTGAATTTTCCTCAGTGGTTTGATTTGCTAAAGGATATTTTCTCTAAGTTTACAATTTTCCTACAAAGAGTTAAGGTAAGCCTATGTGATTATCAGTTTGTCCAGAATATCCCTAAAAGTAAGTCTACTTTCTAGATGTATAACATACATACAGAAAAAAATTAGAAGAAAAACACAATTTATTTTTGTAATTTTTCTAAAGAAGCTTGGTTTCAAGTAAGATTTGAAGTGCTTCAGAGTACTTTGATACTCTAATTTTTAATGATTTGTTTTATATTAAAAATAATAATGCTTGCTTTGCATTAAATATTATACAGTAATATTTCCTCTTGTGATTTTGTGATTCTTGAATCTCTCTGGATTATCTAGAGGTACAATATTATAAAACACTCAAAAATCTGTTCCAAACCACTTATTTTTTCTAGAAATAGTTGATGTTGCTATAATGGTATTTTTTAACATATAGTTCAAATTTAAATTGCTTTACTTACGTCCTTCATTTTAGGTTTTTATTTCACTTTTTAATCTGAAAGCCAGTCGAGGATTATACATTACATTTAATTATTCTCAGTAGTCAAATCACTTAATTTTAAGCCACTCAGTATAAGGAAAAGAACACATGCCACACAGCATTTTTCAGAAGAGAGGATGTCATAGACTAATACATTTTGGTTAGAATTACCAACATGACATAGCTGTGTTTTAATAAGACGGTCATTAGGAATTACTGAATGTAACAGGCTGTTTGTGAAATTTAACATTCTTTGGATTATCAGATGGCAGTATTGTGTTACATGTGTTAGTTAACATCCCTATCATCCCCCCCCCCCTTTTTTTTTTCCCTATCATCTCTTAAGTATCCTATTAAATGGTCTGGGGGACTTTGGTACTTATCTGTGACATGACTTTTCCTTATCAATATTGGAGTGATGTTAAGTCATGTATATCTGAGTGGGAAAGTTTTTTTAAAATGTGATTCACTTAATTTAGACTTCTGCCAAAATGTGGACCCCACCTATTGAGAGTGATAGAGAACAAAACTGTATCTGTGGATTGCTCAAACACTAGGCCATGTGTTCACTTTTTCTTGTATTCCCACCATGACTGTATCACATACTCTTCTGTTATTGCATGTCTGTGATGTATAGAACTCTTACACTGCAAATTATAGAATTGGCTAACATTTTGCCAGTAATTTTTAAATTTAAATATAATTGACATGCAGTATTATATTAGTTCCAGGTGTACATTATAATGATTCAACAATCCTATACATTACTCAGTGTTCACCATGATAAGTGTACCCTTAATCCCCCTCACCTTTTTCACCCACCCCCTACCCACCTTCCCTCTGGCAACCACCAGTTCTCTATATTTGAGAGTCTGGTTTTTTGTCTCTTTTGTTCTTTGTTTTGTTTTTTATATTCCATATATGAGTGAAATCATATGATATTTGCCTTTCTCTGACTTCACTTAGCATTTTGCCCTCTAGATTCATCCATGTTGTTGCAAATGGCAAGATTCAATCTTTTATGGTTGACTAATATCTGTGTGTGTGCACGCACGTGTGCACTACATCTGCTTTATCCCATTCATTTATGGATGGTACTTCTATTGCTTCGTATCTTTTGCCAGTAATTTTTTAAATAGCTATTTCACTTTTAGGTTTTGTATCAGTTAAATTAAGCCAAATTTTTATTGATATATGTAGAGTATGGGAACAGTGATTTGTGATAGTTGTCATTTCTCATTTTTACCTTTAGACCTCATAAGCTAATACTTCTGTAAAACATCTCTGAAGATGATATATAATCTATAAATATGGTACTTTTTTCTTTGAAAAAAGTTTGTGATTCTGTAAGGGTATGATTTCAATGAAAAGTAGTGTTAATTGCAAGCTGTTCATTTTTAATTGAGAATTTTTAAATAATTACAAATTGGAAAGAACCCAGATGTCTAACAGTAGAGGAATGGTAAATTGTGCTTGATATATTCATTACTATGGACTATCATGCAGCTAGGATTTTCAATGTTGTAAAAAAAAAAATGTGTATATTATAACATTAAGTAAAAAGGCAAAATATAGACCTATTTACATAGTATGAGCTCAGCTATTTTAAAAAGATTTATCTTTTTATCTTTGTGTAACAAAGAGTTTGTCTTTTTGGTAGTTATCTTTTGACAGTATAATTTAAATTTATTATTCTTTTTTTGTTTATTTTTCCTAAGTTTTCCACAAAGGGATGTATAACTTCTGTGATCAGGAAAGGTGGTTTTGGGGGCACCTGAGTGGCACAGTTGTTTGAGTGTCTGACTTTTGGTTTTGGCTCAGGTCATGATCTTGGGGTTGTGGGATTGAGCCCTGCATCAGGCTCCACGCTCAGTGTGGAGTCTGCTTGGGATTTTCTCTCTCTCTCTCTCTCTCTCTCCCCTCCTTCCCCCATACACTCTCTCCACCCTTCCCCCATACACTCTCTCCCTCTCTTCTCAAATAAATAAATCTTTAAAAAAGAGAAAGAAAAGATTGTTTATAAGTGTTTACTATATTACAAGAACAAACTATTTGAAGTTGTTATTTAATCTACCAGTATACAATGGTTCCAATATCTCCATGTTCTAACACCTGTTGTTTTTTTGTTTTTTTTTTATAATATCACCCTAATGGGTGTGAGGTGGTCTCTCATTTTAGTTTTGATTTGCATCTTCTTTACTGTTAAAGATTGCATTTATTTATTTGTGAGATACACCAAGAGAGAGGTAGAGACATAGGCAGAGGGAGAAGCAGGCTTTCTGTAGGAAACCTGATGCAGGACTATATCCCAGGACCCCAGGGTCATGCACCAAGCCAAAGGCAGAGCTCAGCCAGTGAGCCACCCAGGAATCCCTAATTTGCATTTTTCTAAAGATTAGTGATGTTAAACATCTTTTCATGTGCTAATCTTCCATTTGCATGTCTTCTTTGGAGAAATATTTTTTTTGCCCATTTTTTAATCAGATTTTTTTGTTAAGTTGTAAGAGTTCTTTATATATTCTGGCTGTTTAACTCTATACCAGATATATGATAGGCAAGTTATGTTTTGTTTAGTGTAAGCTATTTCAACTATTTAATATGTATGCAATATATTTTAGGGAAATTTCAACTTACAAAATCACTTAAAATACAGAATTCTATTACTAAGCTTTCTCTTGTTTTTCACAGTCACCTTTACTGTGTGATAAAAAATTGGTAGAAATTCTAATATGCATGACATTGGTGCTCATTTATAAGATATTCAAAAGTAAATATGCAGAATGCACTTTTGGGAACTTTAGGTATGTGTTATTTTAAATCCTTTAAAAATGTATCCTGTTTTCTTATAGGCAACGTTAAATATCATTCACAGTGTTGTTCTCTCAGTTCTCGACAAAAACCGAAGGACCAGAGAATTGGAAGAGATTTCACAACAGAAGAATGTTACAAAAGACAATTCACTGGACACAGAGGTGGCTTATTTAATCCATGAAGGCATGTTTATAAGTGATGCATTCAATGAGAGTGAATTAACACCTATAGCAATTGATACTACCTCTCAAAGAAATGCATCTCCAAATAGTGAGCCCTGCAGCAGTGATTCGGTATCCGAACCAGAATGTACTACTGATTCTTCATCCAGCAAAGAGCAGACATCATCATCTGCTACTCCAGGAGGTGTGGATATTATGTGAGTATAGTGACTGCTGCGAACTTTACATGACTTTGAGTCATCTTATTAATGGTTTCAACAAGACAGGTTATTGCAAGAACCATATGAACTTCAGTATTGGAATTTAATTTAACAAAAATAAATTAACTTTATGAAACAGATATCTTTTTGAAAATGTATGGAATGTAAAGTAATTGAGAACTGCAGAATTTTAAGGCTGGAAAGGAACCATTTAATTAAATGCCTTATTTCAGAGAGTTTAGTCCACTTATTTAAAGTTACTAGTGGTAGAACTTGTCTTGGAAATCAGATAAGCATTACCTTGTTTATTTTTCTTTCTTCTACTATGAAACCTTTGTATTTTGTGTATAGTGAAGATCTGTTCGATTGACCATTTTTTTGTCAAAGATGTGAATTTGCAAGTGGATTACACCATCTTTTCAAACATGACTTTTTAAAACTTATTTCGAAATAATTTCAAATTTACAGAAAAGTTGCTGGAGTTGTACAAAAGAAGTCATATATCCTTTACCTTGATTTCTCATTTCTTAACAGTTTACTGCATTGCCTTCTCTCTCCCTTCCTCTTTCTTGCTCCCTTCTCTTCTTGTCTCTGTTAATACTTTCTTCTGAATCATTTGGCAAAAGATTGGAGACATGATGTACCATTATCTCCATATTCTTCAGTGTATATTTCCTAAAATACAAGAATACTTTCTTAAATAACTACCATATGCCAATTAGAATAAAAAAAACATTGATACATTATTACCATCTAACCAAATTTAAAATTCACCTGTTGTCCCAATAATCTTTTGTATAGAGCAAAGCAAAGCTAATAAAATCTTTCAGTTCCAAGAACACAGTTTGGATTTAGTTATTAAGAATAACAAGAATTTGGTATGTACTTTTTTTCATTTTTATAGAAGTCAGGTTATGTCCCAGGAGCTTATAAAGGTTACAGTTATAGCATAAAGTCAGCTATCATACTCCTATCCCCACCAAAAAGAAAACCCTGAACTACATATTAATACAAATATTTTTCTCTGTTCAGGCTAATATTTCACATTTATTGGTTACGGTGCAGTCTGAAACTATTACAAAAGGTATAAAAACCTCTGTAGCATAGAATTAGTTTCTTTGATACAACAGTTCAGAGGTAAGAGGTCCACAATCACGAAAGCAGCTCTGCCATCCTCGTTTTGTAGCTTCCATCTGTTTCTAAAGAGGCAGCTTCAGCTTTTATAATCAAATCTGAATTCCTAACAATAGGATGGAGAGGAGAAAGAGCTGGTACCTGCCTTTTTTGTTTTAACTTTTTAATTGGAGCATAATGCACATATAGGCCAATACATCGGTTATCCGTTTTCACCTCAAATATCACAAAGTGAATACACTGGAGTAATCATCATCAAAGTTAAGAGATGGAACATCACCAGCTCTCTAGAAACCCCTCTTGTGATTATGTTTTTACTCTTTACCAAAGGAATCCATGAAAAGTGGTTCTTTTTTCTTGCCTTTAAACTTTATATAAATGGAACCATAAATGAAATCATATTCTTTTATCTCAAATCTCTTTCACTCAGCATTATTATGTTTGTGATGTTCTTCTAAGTTTTTGCATATAACAGTAATTTAATTTGTGTGCAGAATATTTCACTTTCTGACTATACCACAATGTATTTATCCTACCATAAATTAAATTTGAGTTATTTCCATTTTGATTGTTGTGAACATTCTTCTAAGTGTCTTTGGTGCACATGTTATAAGCATTTCTGTTGAATATTCTATGAATAAGGTATGTGAATGGTCAATTTGCAATCCCATCAGCAATGTGAAAGAGCTCCTGTCACTACACATCTTCATTTAGTCTTGATAACTGTCAGTCTTTCACATGTTTGCCATTCTGGCGGATATGTTGCAGGTATATTAGTCTTAATTTTTATTTTCCTGATGATTGGTAAGAGATCGTTTTTCATATATTCATTGGCTGTTTGGATGTCCTCTTCTGTGAAGAACCAATTCAAGTTCTTTGCCCACTTCCCTATTGGTTTCTCTTTTACCTATTGATTTATGGGAGTTTTTTATGTAGTCTCAACACAATCCTTTTGTTGGTTGTCCAGATTATAAGAATCTTCTAGTCTTATTTGGGGTCTTTGATGAACAAAAGTTCCTAGTTTTAATGTAATCCTGTGATTCACTCTTTTCCTTTGTGGTTTTTGCTTTTTTTTTTCTTTGTCTTATTTTTTTTTTTTTTAAAAGATTTTATTTATTTATTCACAAGAAACACAGAGAGAGAAAGAGGCAAAGACACAGGCAGAGGGAGAAGCAGGCTCCATGCAGGGAGCCTGACTTGACGTGGACTCCATCCCGGGTCTCCAGGATCACGCCCTGGGCTGAAGGCAGCGCTAAATCGCTGAGCCACCTGGGCTGCCCTTCTTTGTCTTATTTAATAAATCTTTCCAAATTATCCTAAGGCCCTGATCATATTCTCTTATGTTATCTTCTAGAAGCTTTGTTGCCACCCTCATCACATTTAGATGTGCAATCCATCTGGAATTTATTTTTGTGTATAGTAATATGAGTCTTTTTTCTGTTTTCCCATATGTTTATCTTTCTGAACTCATATTTATTACTTCCACATAAAGAGTCCAGTGCTATTTTGATACCAGCTCCCACAGAACTGTTCCTTAAGGACAGCCACCTATTGTGTCCCCTCATGTACCTAGCACTTAAACACAATAAATGTTCAGGAAATATTAGTTCAGTTGAACTGAATATTAGCAATCATTCATAATTCTAGGTAAAAAAAAAAAAAAAAGAGTGCCTGTCATGAACTAACATCTCTCCTTCCTCCTTCCAGTGTGTCATCCTGGGCACCCATGCATAGATGGAGAAAATTATTTTTATATATTATTAGGGTAAAATATTTGTATATTCTGAGCTTGTTTAAGTGATGTTTCACCACACACACAAAAAGCATTTGATATATCACAGAATTTTTTATCAGATGTGAATTTACAACTTTTTGGTTTTTATTGGTATGCTACCCATCGAGAACAATATACTCACAATTTTCCACGACTTAATCTCTTTTGTCATTTTCAGGGTCAATGAAGACATGAAATTAACTGATTTAGAGCTAGAAAAACTGGCAAATAATATCCAGGAATTATTGTATAGTGCCTCAGATATATGCCATGATCGAGCTGTTAAATTTCTCATGTCAAGAGCAAAGGTTAGTTCTTTGATGAAATTTTAGATATTTTATGCAAAGTGTAATTATTTTGAAGATCTAGCATCATATCCTTGCTTGTGTCCCTATGTTGCCTATAATGCATATTATATTTTTAATATTTAATAAGGTTAATGATACTGGTGTGGCCAATTAGGAAGATGTTGAAATGTAAAATAATCCAAATAAAAGAAATAAGAAAATTTATTATTCTTTAAAAAAAAGATTGAAAGACTAATTTTTAAATTTAATGCCTTAATTAATTTGAAGTTAATATGCTATTTTATATATGTACATATTACATATATGTGTGTATAGCCACTATATTAATGAAAATGGTTGAAATCCAATATTGTGAACATTTTATAGTATGACTTGAATTTATTTGAGCTACTATATTATAAAGAGATCAGTGTAAAGTTTAGGCATTTTAAGCTTTTTATGTTCAATTTCTGGAACTGAAGTATTGAGAAACTTCATTAAAAATGATTTTAAGGTAATGTTTATGCATTAATATATATTATTAAGATAATATAATTAACATATGTTAAACTAAATTGGTTTTATAGCTTATTCTTATTTGGTGTTATACCTAACTCTCTGTCATGATTTTTGTGTTATCTTTAAAATTTAGGATGGTTTTCTTGAGAAGCTAAATTCCACGGAATTCATAACACTTTCTAGATTAATGGAAACATTCATTTTAGATACTGAGCAGATCTGTGGAAGAAAAAGTATGTCATTACTTGGAGCACTTCAGAGCCAAGCTAATAAATTTGTAAACAGATTTCATGAAGAGAGAAAAACTAAGCTCAGGTATCATTACCATGTTCATTCTGTTCAGTTTTTTCCCTTTTCTTTACAAAACATGATTTATATTTAATTGATTGGCTAACCAGATCCCTGAAAAACTTTTTTCTTTTTTTTTTTTTTTTCTTTTTTATTAAAGGCAGATTGTGGAATTAAAATCATATTTCTTGGCTTTTCAAAGTGGAATTAGAATGTTTATTTAAAAAAAAAAAAAAGAATGTTTATTTTCATTAAAGTACTAATCAGAAAAATCCTCAATAGATTGACTTTTCCTACTCAATGGGAACTTAATTATGTTTCACGATTCTTTTTGGTTAGACTAAGAAATATAAAAAGAAATATTTTCTGAAAGTACTCATATTGAATGATTATGAAATTATGAATTATTTTAATTTATTAAGGTATACATTTATTTTAGAAATCTTAGTACTATTAGCAGCTAATGGCCATTACTGTATAAAATGTAAATATGAGGTCTACCTGAATTTAACTAAGATACATGTAGTGTCTTTATTATTACTAAAAGATATGACAATAAAAAGTCATATGTACTCAGCTTTATCTTTTCTTTTCAATCAAAGAAGATGGTATTGAAATATTGTTAAAGTTTATCTTCTTTTTTTTCCTCTTTTGAATAGCCTCCTCTTAGACAATGAGCGCTGGAAGCAAGCTGATGTTCCTGCAGAATTTCAGGATCTTGTTGATTCTATATCAGGTGGAAAGATTGCTTTACCTGAAAAAAAGTCAGGGGGTATGTGTATTCTTTCACACACTCTTTTCTGATTTTATACTGTTTATTCATTTTATAGGAATGCTTAACATTTCTTGAATTGACAGTGCTTCTTGAAAAGCCTAGAACTAATAATGCCAGCTTAGTAAGTAATTGACTGGAATAGTTATCTGTGGTAATTTGTAATAATAATTTCAGATATGTATTGAATGTTAACCATATGCCAGACACTGGGCCAATTGCTTTTACATGCATTATTCCAGTTTATGAGCACAACAACTTATGATGAAGATGTTATTGTTAACCTTGTTTAACAGGAGATTTAAGGCTTCCAGGGATTAAGGAAATTTGTACAAATGATGAGCTGAGATTTGAAACCAGCTTTATATAATTTAATGGCTATGCTCACTGTACCATGTTTAAAGACATGAACACTAGTAAGCTTCTACTATGTGTCAAATATTAAGACAGAGTTAACAGTTATAATCCTCCTTTATTTTATTTTTTTTTAAATATTATTTATTTATTTGTTTATTCAGAGAGAGAGAGAGAGAGGCAGAGACACAGGCAGAGGAAGAAGCAGGCTCCATGCAGGGAACCTGACGTGGGACTCGATCCCAGGCCTCCAGGATCACACCCCAGGCGGCACTAAACCACTACACCACCGGGGCTGCCCTATAATACTCCTTTAAAAGGGCTAAACCTAATGGAAAAAAAAATGTGGATTAGCAACCTTAAGTAATGCAGTAGTGATATAATAGAGAAAGCCAAAATGTAAAGAACTGTAGAAAAAGAAAACTATGAAGGAGACTCGGAAGGAAGGGCCAGAGAGATAGGAGGAAATCCAGAAGAATAAAAAAATAAAAAATTAGTTTCAAGAAAAGAATTGTTATTGGTATCAAATGACTGTTGGGTTTCATATGAAAGAAATATAATGACTGAAAGATACTTTTGTATGCCAATTAAAGTGGAGTTGTCAGGTAATAATAATGTAAGCTTATGTACAATTTACCCTGTAGTACCAGATTTGAAATTATAAGATTGTCCAATAGTTTTTTGAAAGTTTTGTTTTCAGGACGCGTGGGTGGCTCGGTGGTTGAGCGTCTGCCTTTGGCCCAGGGCATGATCTTGGAATCCTGGGATCAAGTCCCACATTGGGCTCCCTGCGTGGAGCCTGCTTCTCCTTCTGCCTATGTCTCTGCCCCGCCCCCCCAGCCCCCTCTCTCTCTGTGTCTCTCATGAATAAATAAATAAAATCTTAAAAAATAAGTTTTGTATTCTAAAAAATAAAAACTACAAATTAAATTTTTTTATTTTAAGTAGACCCCATGCCCATCATGGGACTTGAATTCATGATCAAGAGGTGCATGAGGCAACCAATTATCAGATATTTTCAATGGAGTATGTAGATGCATTTAATAAAAGTTTAATATTTTTACATAGAAATATTTTTGAATTGTGTATATCAACATTTGCACAAAATGCGCCTGTACTACAAGAGAAAGACTGAGTGAAAGACAAATAGTGACCACTAGTTTGACATGTAGGAGATCATTTGCAATTTTAATAATTCAGTAGAGTGACAGAGTCAGTTGGTAGTTGAGTACTGAGTAACTTGGAAGGTGAGGACTGGCAAACAAATCTAGCCTCCTTTTTTGACAAGTTTGGTTGTGAAGGGAAAGTGAGTGGTGAAGTAGCATTAGAGACCTAAGAGAATAATTAGGTAATTACTTTAATCCACTCAGGGAATTGAGAGAAACTGAATTATATTTTTATGTTTAACAGAAAGAGGAAGAAGAATAAACAGAAGAGTGGCATGTACTGAGTGTGAGGCAGGGCTCCTGGAATTAAATCTAGGGTTGAGGTGAAAGGCTGTCTCTTCTAACCCTGTGACAAGAGAGGTGGGATTAAGAACAGGTGTAAAGTAGAGTAATTCATACAGGACAGAGGGAAGAATTGAATGAATTAAGTAGATTTCTATTGCCTCATGATTATTGTTTAGTAGGTGACAGTGTTGGATTGTGGTCACAGTCTTTTAACTGATCACAGGATAGCAAAGCAAAAGTATTCAAGTGGCAAAGATTGAAGGAAAAAATAAAACACTGATTATTTTATATCACAAGTATAAAATTATAAGATTTATCTCTCATTTACTCTTTCAGGCTGTATTTGATGACTTCTCACTTTGTGAGGTGCTGTGCTAGATGACTATGACATGTTTTCTCTCCCTGAATAGCTCAAAGTGTTACAATTCACTCTCATGCAAACATAATAATTTTTTAATTAAAATGAGAGAGTGATTAAGTTAACTGTGGGGTTGTGTGTGTGTGTGTGTTTCAAAGTGAACTGTTTATTTTTACTTTCTCTTTGGAGGATACTGACAATAAGAGGTTTCTTTTATATACCTTACTTCTGTCCCAGTTTCCCCCCCCCCCCCCCCGCCCTGAGCAAGAAGAAAGTACATGCTATTAGAAGTCCATTAACATTTTACTAGTTTTTACCAGTTAAGGATCCTTGGTTATTATTCATTCATCCACCATCCATTAATGAGTTACTAGCTGCTTGGTTAGGCATGGGGAAATGCAATTTAATGGATAGCAATTAATATTTAATTGAATGCTTACTTGATGCTACACAGTTTGTTCTAAATACTTTACATTGTTATCTCATTTATAGATCCACAAATTTGATACTGTTATATTCCCATTTGACAAATATGGAAACTGAGGCACAAAGAGATTAGGCAATTTGCCTAAGGTTACAGAGCTAGGAAGTGGTAGAGCTGGGCTCCAAATTCAGGCAGACTGACTTTAAGACCCTTTCTCTACATTATTGTGCTCTGCCGATTCTCTGCAATGTGGAGAATTGATTAAGACACTATCCCTGTCCTCAAAAATTTAATCCGACATACAGAATGAATTGTAGTTAGAAATTGTATCACTGAATTTCTTTCCTTTAAAGAAATGAGGAAGGTAGATATTTAATGCCAAGTCAAAGGGACTTGAAGCTGAGGGAAGCATGATGACTCGCTCATGATAATCTAATTGATTTGGCTGATTCAGGACAGTAATCCAGTCTCCTGTTCTTTTTACCTCAACATGCTGAATTTTGTTTTATAATAAAAAAAACCACATGCTGAAAATACAGTAATTTCTGTAGTAAAATTGAAAATTGAATATATATTATATATAAATATAAATTAAAGATATACTCTTTCCATTGAATATAGGAATTAGCTTGTATTCTAAGAATTATAATAAAGATAATCAGTTGAAATTCTAGTTCTGCCTTTTCAAACTAATATTTTTTTCCTTACCACTTACTGATCACCTACCATGTGCCAGACCTAGGATAGGCGGTTTGTAGTCCTGAATTCTGTTGTTAACAATAGAATGATAAATACTGTTATCCATGTTTAATGGACACAGATGTTGAGACTCAAAGAAGTTAGCTAATTGACACAGGTCATGCATCCAGTAACCAGCAGTACTGGAACTCAAATCCAAATTTCTCTGATTCCAAACTTAATATATTTTATTCTGTGCCAAATTGCTTCTCAAGAAGTCAACATTTGTTTTCAGAAATAAGATACTTTTAGGCCCTACTAGGCCCTAAATTGGGCCCTAAAATCTTTTGTAGTTTTTTCCTAGTTTAAATTTTTTTCTCTAATAATTTCTTTCATCTTGTTCCTATGTCTCTCATGGTTATTTGCTTAACTCTCTAGCTACAGAAGAAAGGAAACCAGCTGAAGTTCTCATTGTTGAGGGACAACAGTATGCTGTCGTTGGGTGAGTGACACATTTTTCTTTATTATTAAGTCAGTTATTTTAAAACATAAGTCTTCTAATTCCCCTTGATGTGAATTGGAAATTTTAGATTAATGATTTCAAATCTTATAAACAATTATGACTTCTCTCCTTAACTATCCTTTATCTTGTTACTCTTGCTTGATGGAAGTGGTACCCCTCTGGCTCTTCAGACAAAAAGACCACTCCCCCCAAAATTTGGCTCCCTAGCTAAGGGGAGAATATTTTATCTTCTGAGAGAATATTACAAAAGATAAACAGTGGACCCCTGCCCAGTAGAGCAGACACTAGAAATATGCATGGAGAGTAATACATGGTCTGACAATTTAGCTGTGATAAGGGCTAGGCACTTTCTTGAATCATTACTTTCTGATATCCTTCAGACTTTTTTTTCTTCAGACTTTTTTTTTCTTCAGACTTTTATAAAACTATTTTACGTGGATCACTCATTTCTGAGCATCTCATTGAACTTGGAGGTCCCATAATGGCTCTATTCACCTTAACCTCAATCTTATTTAACCTCCCAGTAGTGTCCCTTTTCAGTTTATGACATGTTCAGGTAACTTCCTCATGTTAAGAAAACCTTTTGTGACTTACCAGTAACTGTTTAGGAGATACCATTGTTCTTTGAAGCCACAGTTTCTCTTTCGTCTAACCAAGAAAATCAAGACTAGTTTCCCATTGTTAATTCAGCAGTTCATGATTGAGCACCTACTATATAACCAGCAACACTGGGTAGGCTTTTTGTCAGTGTTTCTGAAATGCCAAGGAATGGGATACTTGCTCTCTCATATATTTTTTTGAGGGAGGTGGGCAAAAGGAGAGGGAGATAGAGAATCCCAAGCAGGCTCCACGCCCCAGGATACCCCAGGATGTCTTATTGAAGAGACTTACTTATTAGGAATGCCACACAGAGAGTTATGTGCCAATGCATAAAACTTAAGGTACTCATTCTACCTGTAATTGCATGACCCTGAAAATGAGTGCCCTTAATTTTGCACCCTAGGAATCTGTTTTGCCTCACCTTAGTCCCTACTCTGCTGCATTTATAGGTAAAACACATAATTTCATAGTTATCAAGATCAGTATTGACTTTTATGTGTTGAATCATTTTAACTTTCTTGTTTTGAGTGCTTATTGGGTCATATTTCTTTTCTTACAGAACTGTATTGCTCTTGATAAGAATTATCCTTGAATATTGCCAGTGTGTGGACAATATCCCATCTGTTACTACTGACATGCTTACACGTCTGTCAGATTTATTGAAGGTGTGTATGATTTCACTCTGTGATGGAAAAATAGTTGGAAGAAGTAACTCATTAGAGTATAACTAACCTTCAAACTAAGACGTTTCAGGGTTAAGTTATTTTTAAGACATTAATTTTGTGACATTTGATTGTGGTTGCATCACAACATGTTACTGGAAGAAGGCCGTCTGCTTCCTTCTCACTTCACTTTTAGTGATTCCTCATTATACCCATAGAGTTGTTAATGACATTGGAGACAGGAGATGATTTGTTCGTTAGGTGCTGAACATGACTGAGGCCACTTAGGTCAAAAAACCTGGACTGGTTTCAAATGTGCATGGAAGGAATTCACTGAACTTTACAAAATTCATCTCACTAAGGTTAGAGATTTTTCTTAAATCATTCTTTCAGAACCATTGATGTAAAATGAAAATGTGGTGATAATCTTATTCAGCCATTTCATTTTAACAGATATTTTTAACTGCTAGCATAAAGAAAAAGTTTTTTTTCAAATGTCTAATCAATTAATTCTGCCCCCAAATTGAGTTGTCATATTTTAGTCCAGAAAGATTTTGTTACCCTTTTGAAAATAAGACTCTCCAATAAGAATGACTGAAACTGAACTAGTTTTTTTTTAATTGAAGTATAATTAACATATAGTGTGCTGTTTTAGTGAAACTGAAGTAGTTTATGAATGCAGATTATAATTTCTGAACAATTGTTTTTTAGAATTCCACTTTTTTCCTACCAGACAATAAATATCATTTAGGAACACCCCTCCCCCTTTTTTTGTCATTACATAAATAGATCCTAACTGCTTCTACTAGAAAATTCATTTGGTCCTTGAATGAGAGAAAAGAGGAATGTATTTTTAGAACTGTAAACACAATGCCAGCATATATAGAACAGTTTTTAATAAATTGTTGGGCTTTTTTTTTTCTCCTTCCTTTGTTAGTACTTCAATTCAAGAAGTTGCCAGTTAGTTCTTGGAGCTGGTGCACTGCAAGTTGTTGGACTAAAAACAATAACGACAAAAAATTTGGGTATGGATTCTTGCTTTTAATTCACATGCTGAGATTTTACAATGAGATCACCATACTCATTGTGTTTTTATTATACCTGATGTTTTATGACTCTAATTAAAGGCTCTAAAAGTAGTAAATGCTACTTCACTCTTTTGTGTGTTACTGAAAAATTAACTTCTAGGGAAATGTTATGAGGAATTTCCACTATTTGGAAGTTGCATCACTATAGAAAATGTTAAGATATAATACATATGTGGTGCTTTGAGGTGAAAGGTATCTGGATGTCAGAAGAGAATCAGTTGTCCCGTTAGCTTCCTCATGTCTGTAATACTAACAACTTGAGTTCATTGGGGAAAGCAGCATATTTACTACATCGTTCAGTTCCATATCATTTTTTAAAAAGATTTTTATTTATTTGAGTGATAGAGAGCATGTGAGTGGGGAGGGGCATAGGGGGAAAGAGAAAGTATCTGAAGCAGACTCCACACTGAGCATGGAGCCCAATATGGGGCTCTATCCCATGACCATAGGATTATGACGGGAGCTGAAACCAAGAGTCAGATTGCCCAACTGACTAAGCCATCCAGGCGCCCCACAAATCATTTTGTTAAAGTGAAATAATGTTGCTGCTTTCTGCCAGTGTGTTCTTCATTTATGAAATAAAGTATGTGAAAATAATTGACATTTTTAATTTAATTTGATATTTAATTAAACTCCACTAATATCTTGTTTTGTTTCTCCCTGATATATTCACTACTGGGATCTTCAGCTCTTTCTTCACGTTGTTTGCAGTTAATTGTGCACTACATTCCTGTGATCCGGGCTCATTTTGAAGCTCGGCTGCAGCCTAAGCAATATAGCATGCTTAGGCATTTTGATCATATCACTAAGGTACTTTTCCTTCTATTTTCTACTGGAATTTCATAATTGTTAAGTACTTTTTAGATGTGACACAGGGACTTTAAAATATAATGTTCTTTCTCGTTACAGGACTACCATGACCACATAGCTGAAATATCAGCTAAGCTTGTAGCGATAATGGATAGCTTATTTGACAAGCTATTATCTAAGGTAATGATTTATGGAAATTATTAGGCATTGATTAAAGGTACCATGCCTTTTCACAGTTGTCTAAACAATCAAATTATTTAGGGTTTAGAAAAACTCAATAGAATGTTCAGATTGCCTGAATAATGGATAATCATCTCCTAAGGGGTTGGAACGGGGAAGGAGGAGATTATTTTAAGAATGATAGAAACCGTATATAGAAGTTTCTATATTAGCTGCATTGACAAATATGTACCTTCTTCAAACTAGGTTTTAGTCTGAAAGGCTTTCAGAGACAGAATTGAGAGAACAAAGATGAGAATAGAGAAATAATTTGTCATAAGGTGTGTTCTTATTTTCCAGCCTGAAGTGCCAGAGTCTAAGGTGCTCTGTTATTTCCCTCATAGATCATCAATTTCAGTATCTGTTTCTTGTTTGTTTCCCATTCCAAATGGGTCATTAAAAGAAGCAGTGGTTTCCAGCAGGGCTTCCCCATCCTGGAAGGTATCTTTAGAAAAATGCCACTTAATCAGGCCTAGTCACTTTGCCTTACCCTTCACTCTTCACTCCTATCTTCCTACTTCAACTTCCTACTTCTCCTGTTACCTTGACCTATTACATTCTCCCAGTATTAGCAAGTCTCTCTTTGCCACTCCCTATCCTGGTGGTTTTCATGGGTTGCCTGGGAGTTTAGCTCTGTATTTAATTCATCCCAAGATAACAGACAGTATTTACAGTATTTGGTTTGGGTTAGCCTCTTAATTGTAGCTTTTTGTTTTCTTATCTGAAAATTTAATATAGGGAAAGAAGGATAACACAGTAATAGAGGCTGATTCTAAAAAGCTAATAAGTAATGGTACCATTGCTTGGATAGAATGAAACATTAACATCTTTTTTTTTTCTTTTTTTTGAAACATTAGCATCTAATTGTACTACTGGCTAAACTAATGTCCCAGCCATAATTTATTCATTCATTCATTCCTTTATTCATTCAGGAAGTTGAACTGTGTGAGGTACGTGGGACACATAGGGTGAAGAAATCTTCAGTGTTGTCCCTCAAATAGTAAAATATCTAATAGGAGAAGCATATCGATAATTATAACAGGAGGGTAGAGTATGTCAAGAGCCATAAGTACAGAATTGATTTTGTGCTATTAGAGCTTTTAATGCTTTTTGAGGAGCTGATTACCAGCTGAGGAGGGAGATCTGGGAAAGCCTCATGGATGAGGCATGCACGTAAGTTTTGCTTTTAAACAAACATAGGCATGATCAGGTCAAATAAAGTTGAGCTAATGAGATGCTCTGAGGTAATAGCGGGTAGGAATCAAGAGGAAGGGTTTTGGAGTCCAATAGACCTAAGTTCACATTCAGTGTTTGTCCCAGAATAGCCACTGAAGCACCTTGGGCAAATTAATCTCCTCAAGCCTCAGTTTCTGGCTTTAAATGGGGAAAATAATAGAGCCTTATAAGGTTATAGTGATGATTAATGAGATAATATTTATATGGAGTGCCTTTTTTTTTTTATCATATGTCTGACTATAGCAAGTTTCCAGTAAATGTTGGCTGCTAATGCTTTTGCTGATGTTGTTAATAACAAAGGCAAGTTATTCCACTTAGCTAATGTATTAGGGTGAATGAACCAAGGAATGGGAGGTATGGTGGAAAGGCAAATAAAGAGTTTTGACTTCCAGTGGAAAGCTAAACAATTTAAGTCAGGCTTGTAGGGCTATAACTTGCATTCCAAAAAATTCACTCTTTCTAAGTATACAGTTGGCTAACTTTAACCTATGTGTTGGTAGAACTACCACAGTCAAGATACGCAACAGCTGCATCACTGTTAAACATTCTCTGGAGCACTTCTGTAGTCCTCTCCCCACATCACAAAACTTTGACAACTGATCTGATTTTCATCTATGTAGTTTGTTTTTTTTCCAGAATGTCCTTTAAATGGAATTAGAATGTAGCTTGTTGTCCCAGGCTCCTTTCATTTAGCATAGTGCTTTTGAAATTCATAATATGTGCTAGTGGTTTGTTCCTTTTTGTTACAGAGTAGTATCCACTGTATGGATGTATCACTGTTTAGTCATCCATTTATCAGTGGATAGTCCTTTGGATTCTCTCTGGTCTTTGGCTTTTATGAATAATGCTGCTATAAACATTCACGTGCACATCTTTATGTGGGCACGTGTTCCATTTCTTTGTGTAATACCTTCGAATAGATTGATGGTTGTATAGAAATGTAAAACTTTATGACACTTCATTAAAACTGCCAATTTTTTTTTCCAAAGGGACTATACCATTTTTCCCCCTCCTTGTGATATATGAGAGTTTAGATGCTTTTCACCTTCACCAGTGCTTTCTATTGTATGTCTGTTTGTTTTTTAATGTATCTGTATGGAATAGTATCTCATTGTGGTTTTAGTTTACATAATAACTTAGATGTTGAGTACCTTTTCATGTATTCGTTTCCACCCATGTCTTTGGTAGAGTGTTTAAACTTTTAGTTAACTTTTAAAGATTGGGTTATTGAGTTTTAAGAGTTGTCTATATATTCTAGATATAAGTCCTTTATCAGATATGTATTTCCTAAGTGTTTTCTCCCAGTCTGTCACTTATCTTTTCATTTTCTTAACAGTGTCTTAAGAACAGTTTTTAAATTTTGATGAATTCATTTACCAGTTTTTTCTTTTATTGTTCATGGTTCTTATGTCCTATACTAAGGAATTTTTGTATAATCCAAGTCACAAAGATAGTTTTCAGTGTTTTCTTCTGAAAGGTTTATTGTTTCAGGTTTTATGTATATATCTGTGATCCATTTCTAGTTGATTTTTATATATTCTTTTTTCTGGATAGTTCTGACACCTTTTGTTGAAAAGACTGTCCTTTCTCCATTGGCATCTTTGTTGAAAATCTCAATTGGCTCTTTTTGTGTGGGTCTATTTTCAGATTTTCTATTCCGTTCCATTGATCTGTAAGTCTGTCTTACAGCAATACCTTGTCTTAATGTTGTAACTATCATAGCATTATTATAAGTCTTGGAATCAGACTTGGAAGTAAAGCCTTCTCAGTGTTCCCACCCCTCCTCCAGTGGTAGCCAACCTCTGCTTTGATTAGTTTTTGATCCTGGGCTTAGAAGTATTTTTTTGTTTTTATCCTCACAGCCCTGGGGATAAAAGAATTTGGTGCCCTTTCTCCATGACTTTAGGCTTTTCCTTTTATAAGAGGAGGGTGCAGGGAAGTGGGCAGCACTTGTTCCTTTTCTCTAGTGGCAGCCAGTTACCTCCTGCTTGCCTGTGTTACTACTGAGAGTGACTCTGTGGTCTCCAGTTCTGACCTCAGTGTTGCTTGTGAGTACCTGGAGACCTGTGGAGAAGAATTTGTGAGTGAGTGCAGATTGCGCTGTGGCCAGAATTCTCACTTACTGTAAACATATGCTAGTCCATATATGGCCATTGGGAATTTGTGAAAATGTTAGTTTTTTGTCTGAGGTAGTCACCTCTTCTTCCTATGCTCTGCCAAAGTGAGACAGTTTCTCTGTGCTATCTCTGTGGAAGTAGAACCCAAAAGTTTTTAAATTAACAAATCACATGATTAGAATTGCACTTTAGAAGGATTTATCAGATAGCATGTACAGTGGATTTGAGGTGATATGGCGTGTCCTTTGTTTGGAATGCTTTCACTTAATTTTTTTTCATTTGAAGACTCAGCAGCTCAGGTGTGCTGCTCTGGAAGCCATCTATGCTGTTGCCTATATTTCCTTCACCCGGGTTCTTGTGGCATGCGGGATCCACTTTCTGGACTGCCAATCAGCTTTTAGGCTGTCAGCTCCCCAGAGATCTCTGTCTCTGATTCATCCTTGTACACTAGCCGGCATAGTATCTGATGCATTCATTCAATCATACACATTCACACACACATACACACACTCATACACCTACATACCTACATACACACACACACACACACACATGTTCATATATACACACATCTAAGAAAATATGTATCCAGAGCTTACTGTGTACTAGTCAGTTTTATTAAATGTTTGTTGACCTTATATTTGGACTCATTAAAATGTGACTACATTTTTTTCAGGTGAGAATCTTGAAGACCTTACCTAGGGCAGTGTTTCTTAACGGAGATAGCTTTGTCCTCTGAGGACTTTCAGAAGTGTTGGAAACATTTTTGGTTGTCACAGTTTGGGGAGTGGGATGATACTGGTAGCTAGAGAAGAGAGGTCAAGAATGCTACTGAACATCCTATATATAATACACAGGATAGCCCAAACAACAAAAAACAAGGTAATCCAAAATGTCAGTAGTGTAGAGGTTGAGAAATTCTGACCTGCAGTAGGAATGTGCAAAATAATCTGAAAGTACATTTGATGGCACTTAGCCACTGAGGAATAAAAACTGACTGGGAGATTTCCAGTCTGTGTGAGCAGGAGGATTGTAATACCAGCAATAGTAATTGAAACATGAAAGAGGAGCGGGTTGGGGAAAGCTCATGGTAAACTCAGGGATGGTATGGAACATTTAGGAAATGTGTGACTTAATAAAATGGTTCAGGACTAGAGATATATTAGAAGTTGTTAGGTTGAGATTGATAAGAGAGAAAGAGGGGACAATAAGGAGGAGTAAAATTGAGGAAGCTTTGTGCTTAGGAGACATAAGACGAGGAAGGTCAGGAGGGGAGGAATCAGGAAAGCATTTCATTCCATGAGGACCAAGGACCATGTTTCAAGTGTGACGTGTGTGAATACTGCAGAGCAATGAGGAAGAAGAATGCCTAGGGAAATTACTAAATTTGGAAGTTAAGATGTCTTCAGTGATTTTTGCAGAAAGACATTTCAGAAGATTGTTGTTAATAGTGGAGGAAAGTGCTTTGGGTAGTGGCAAGAACCAAATTTTAAGGGTTGAGAATAAAGGAGTACAGTATCAAGTTTTGGTGACTGGAGAAATATGATGGTGAAGGTAAGATGGAAAGGATAGTATCTCTAGGGGAGGCAGAGGTGAAGGAAGGTTTTAGGGGGTGTACTAGTTACCTGGAGCTGCCATTACAAATTACCAAAGACTGAGCGGCTTTAAAACCACAGAAATATATTCTCTCATGGTTCTGGAGGCAAGAAGTCCTAAATCAAAGTGTTGTCAGCCATGCTCCCTCTAAAGGCCTTAGCAGAGAGTCTTTCTAGCTTCTGGTGCTTGCCATCAGTTGTTGGCATTCTCTGGCTTGTAGATGCATCATTCCGATTTCTGCCTCTGTCTTCATGTGGCCATTTTCCTTCTGTGTGTCTGTGTCTAAATTTCCTTCTCCTTTCTTTTATAAAGACACCAGTCAGTGGATTTAGGGCCCACTCTAACCAGTATGACCTTACAAGATTCTAAGTGAACATGAATTTGGGGGGGGATACTGTTCAACCCAGTACAGGATGGTAGTTCGATATGGGGACATTACCACAATGAAATAACTACTTCATACCCACTAGGATGTCTAAATAAAAAAGACAGACAATAACAAGTATTGGTGGAGGATGTGGAGAAATTGGAGCCCTCATACACTGCTGAATAGGATTGTAAAATGATATAGCTACTTTGGAAAAAATTTTGGCATTTTCTCAAAGATTAAAGTTACCATATGACCCAGTAATTCCATTTCTAAGTATACACCCCAGAGAATTAAAAAACATTTTTCACACAGAAACCAGTACATGAATGTCCATAGCATTATTATTCATAATAGCCAGAAAGTGGAAAGAACCCAAATGTCCATCAGCTGATGATGAGATAAATTATGGTATATTCATACAGTAGAATATCATGCTGCCCCTTGAAGGACGAAGTATTGATGCGTGTTAACAACTTGGAAGACTGTTGAAAGCATTATGCTAAGTGAAAGAAGCCAGTCACAAAAAGCCACATATTGTATGATTACATTTATGGAAATTAGTAGTTGCCAGGAGCCGGGGAGCGTGGGGCATAGGGAGTAACTGCTGATGGTTATGGGTTTCTTTTGGGGTGATGAAAAAGTTCAGAAATTAATAGTGATGGTTGTATGAGTTTACTAAAAACCAGTTAATTGTATACTTTAAAAGGGTGAATTTTATGGTATGTGAATTGTATCTTAAAAGTGTTATTAATAAAAAAAGATAAGGGGGTATTTTATATATTTCAGGCTGAGGCAAGGTAAAACGCTAGGTGATCACAACTTTTCTTATTTTGGTGCACTCACATGGTGACTTCTACATGGTTCTAAGAGCATTATATTTGGAACTCATCATTTTAATAAACTCTGTAAGATTAGTACATTAAATTATTTAGCCCAGGGATCCCTGGGTGGCTCAGCAGTCTGGCGCCTGCCTTCGGCTCAGGGTGTGATCCTGGAGTCCCAGGATCGAGTCCCATGTCGGGCTCCCTGCATGGAGGGAGCCTGCTTCTCCCTCTGCCTGTGTCTCTGCCTCTCTCTCTTTCTGTATCTCTCATGAATAAATAAATAAAATCTTTAAAAAAAGTAAATTATTTAGCCCAGACAAGTCTTGTAAATTAAAATAGTATATAATTTGTGAATTATAAACTGTGGGCCAGAGATGGTTATATGGATGATATTGGTGTATTGTTCAAATGTAAGGATAGTAAAATGAATTTACCTGTTTAAATTTTCAGTATAGATCATTGCTGAAAAGTCTTTCTTTACCATAGTGAGGCTAAATATGATTACTGTATATTGGCCTACCTACAAAAGAAAAAATTTTAATCCTACCAGAGTCCTATTGATTTCAGATCTGATCATGTTGACACATTCTGAAAATTATGTTTAAAAATAATCTGTTCATTTGGAGGGCCTAAAGATTCATCATTGTATATTGAGCCAGATTGGTAGCTAACATTTTTTGTGTAAATATTTTGTATCAAGCACTGTTGTGTATCCTTATGAGCCATCTTTTTAAGTCCTCACAGCAAGCTCTTTGAGATAGAGAATGAAGTAACTTTAACTTGCCCATTGTCACATAGCTAAGAATTTGAAGAGCTGGGATTTGAACCGAAGTAGTCAATCTTAAGGGAAGTAGCCTATGTTCTTAGCCACTAAATTATGCCGGCTTTCTCAAAGTAGATTAGGATATTTAATGAAAAGTTCTTGAGATTTGCATGAGTAGCACAGATCATAGTTGAAGTGTAAGCTTCAACAATATCAGAGTTAGGCATGTAAGGGCTGAAAACCTACGTCTGAGGGAACAGTAGGAACATTAAACAATCCAGAGGATATGACATAATTCTCATTATTTTTCCCTGCCAGTATGAGGTGAAAGCTCCCGTTCCTTCTGCCTGTTTCAGGAATATTTGTAAGCAAATGGCAAAAATGCATGAAGCTATATTTGATCTTCTTCCAGAAGAACAAACACAAGTGAGTAGTAATTCCTAAAACTGCTTTTTGATATATAACATATGCATGCAGAATTGGAGTATTTTTACATACTTTTGGTGCATTTAAGCCTAGTTCATATTCCAATATGATTATTAGTTTTTTCAGCTGTTACATTGACCTGTGGAACGTGGATGAAAATTTCTGATTTCAAAGTGCCCCTAGCTCTAACAGGCCAGGGCAATACTGTTCTGCTCTATGTCAGCAATTATAAAAAGCAGATTTTTCATTTGTCCATTGACTATCAGAGATCTCAGAGTCTACTTCCATCATTCATTATATTATTAGTTTGAAAATTAGAGTTGGCATTTATCAACAGTCAAATATACTGATGTTATTATAATCCAAATGGGATAGTGGAGGAATTAGTGATGGAATTAATAAGACACATAAAGTAACTCAATCAGTATACCTCATTAATAGTTGTTAGATCAGCACAAGTGATCTGTAGTAGGCATAACGGAAAACAGCAAAATGGGTAGCCTTTGGCACTTCTCACCTCTGAAGTATCCATCCTTTGTCCCTACAATCTTCCCTATAAAAATGTTACACAGAATTCTCATCACTGTTCACCAACATTCCTACCACCCCCCCCCCCCCCCCACTTGCTTGGTTCCCTTCTCCTGGTACTTAGAAGTTTCCAGTATTTTTTTTTTTCCAATCATCTTTACCCACCTTAGCGTGTTCCCTCTATACCAGGTTATCTCATTCAAGCCTAGCTGTAGAATGATACAGTGTTAGACTACAAGCCTAGTTGTATGACTAATGACTTTTCACTGGGATTTTTGCTATTCAGATAAATTTGTTATTGGAGTTTACCTCTAATTGGTTGAGTACATGGAAATGGTAGTTTTGGGAGCGAAAAGTAACTTTCTTAGTGTCTCTTGTCTACTCTTTCTTCTGCTGGGTCTCCTTTCCCATACCACCTCAGACTTCCATCCTATAGTAGCTATTACTGTTTTTCTTCATGCTTCCCTAGATTTTCATTAATCATTCCAAACTCATGATTAAATATCATCCAACTCCTTTGAGGGCTCACTGAGGACTGAGAAGGAGCCATAAGATATGGAGCACCCACTTGGGGGTCTTTTTTCTTCCTCATTTCTTCCCAGTCAAGCCATCCTTCTCATTCCAAGTGTAAGATCTCCCACCTCTGATTCTGACCTTCTGGATTTGTCATCTTGAGTTCTTATGGCCAGGTCAGGGAGCTGGGCATCCAGGTATTCCATGTGTTTTTTTATCTGCATCATAATTTAAAGGGAGCTCTTGTCAAAGCTGAGTAAGAATTAGATTTTATGTCAGTATTGTCACTTGAATACCAGTAATTCCACAAAACTTCCATAGATGACTTTACATATATTTTCCCCCAACAGAAGATATATGTTACTCCACAAAATCGTTTTCAGAGAGTAACTCTATTTCCCACAGAAGTTTTGGGTCATTGCAACAAAAATGTGCATGCAGGAGCAATAAAATACTTTCAAGTAATTTTACCAGTTTGGAAGGATGAAAGTACCTTTGCCTCTACCATTGTAACTTTTTTTCTATCACATTCCTATTTAATATATTACAGAATTCTCCATTTCTTTTTACCTGTCTTGGTCAGTCCCCCTTATATATCCTAGAGGACTTCTAAGGGGCAGAAAGGCAGTGATAAGTTACGTCTCTAAAAGAAGTTCTGCTGATAAGGGGAAAATGAGCTTTTCTCCAAAAATGGAGGAAAAATTATACTAAAATAGCAACTAAATACCTAAGAGGAGCTTCTTACAAGTGTATGCCAAAGCAAAGATTTTTTAAAAAATACTTCCTCCACATAATATTGATTTGATACTGGTAACTCAGATGCTTGTGTCTTCTATTTCAGTAGAGTTTTAAGAAACCATTTTATTTCTTTTCCAGATGTTATTTTTAAGAATTAATGCAAGTTATAAACTCCACTTGAAAAAGCAGTTATCTCATTTAAATGTGATAAATGATGGAGGACCTCAAAATGGGTATGTTTGTGACATATTTTTACTATGTGCCCCCACAGTGGTGAAATCAGCAACTTTTTTCCTTTTCTTTCTTTCCGGAGAGGGTATCTGTATCTATCTGTGTAGATTAACGTGTTTTAGAAATGGTCAGTTACTTAACTTACATGTCTGTTTTGAGGCAGTGGGAGTCAGTTGTACCTTCTATGTTACCCAGTAGTTTCTCTGTATGCAGACAGGACTCAAAAAGTCCTACTTTGTAGCTATGTGATAGCGAGAAGGTCCACTTAACTTCTGCCTTAATTATAAAATGAGAAGGATAAAATTTGCTTTAACTCTTTCATTGGGTCACAAAAAAACAGAGCATAAGTGTATGTATGTCCATTTTATTGTAAGCTTTTGGACAAATTACATGTATTATCGGTGAAATAGTGTAGTTATATAAGAGAAAACAATTCAGAATCCGAAATGGGTAAAGTGCTGCTACTTAATAGCTATGTGACTTTAGGTAAATTGCTTACTCTCTATGTACTTTGATTTTCCTAGATTTGAAAATAGGGATGATGGTAAAAAGTACTGTTGCAAGATTTTTGTGAAGAGCAACATAGATAAAGATAATGGGGACAAAATGCAAAAGCACTGATCATGAAGCTACACCTTAATATGATTTCTTTAGTGTTATCCGTTCTGTGGATATTCAAGGAATCAAATACTTTATTCCCTGTTAAGTTTCAGGCTTAAATTTCAAGTTTATAGGAACAAATGAAAAATCGTATTTTGGAGTCAGAAATTGGCCCTGTCCAACAAAACAAATATATTGAATTGATTTTGCAAGAAATACTTGGAAGCTTCAGTTGAGTCTGATGATCATGCTGAATTTTTTTTATGTAAAAATCTGATTCTCTCCCTTGATTATTACCTGGTTCTTCTCTTTCTTTCTTTTCTTTTCTTTTTTTTTTTTAAGAATTGTTACTTTCAAAAATTTCAAGACCACAGAAAAAGTTCAAGGACATTTTATGAACACCAGATACCTCTCAGAAACTTTTTTAAAAACTAATATTTTTAAGTCCCACTCCATTATAACCTTCTACTTTTATTCCCATAGCTAAATCTGTGTTGGTTGGTTGGTTTTTCTGACCAATAGTTCTGAAGCATCCAAGCTAACTCATTACCTATTATTTTCTTTGTTAATACAGCTATTTGGGGGTCATACCACCTTAGAGATCTTCACTGTCACATACTTTTAAAGACACTAATTCTCTATAAGGCAATTTATGCCTCTAAATGATCCCTTTACAGATGGAATTCCCTGAAAATTAACCTCTAGACTCTAGCCAAAGGCATAGGAAACTATCTGCTTAAAAGGAATTTTTGTTCTTGAAATGGCTCTAAAAAGCATGGCTTTTTTTTTTTTTTTTAAGATGAAATTGACATAAAATTAACCATTTTACCTTTAATAATGCAGTAGCAGTTTGTGCATTCACAAGTGAATTCTAGTTCGTTTTTCCAGTCACATGATAAAATAGGTTCAACAGTCAAAAAAAATAAAAGCCAAGAGGAAATCTTCTACCCATTAAGCAGTTACTCCCTATCCTCCTTTCTCCCTAAACCAAGTTTTTTGATGAGATTTTTAAAATGTATTTTAAGGCATTTTTAAAATACAGACATAGAATGATAATAGTTGTATTGCTGCTTAGAATTGATCATTAACAGTTTTCATTTTCACTGGAAAAAAATGTTTACGTTAGAAAACAAGGGGTGCCTGGGTGGCTTGGTTGGTTAAACATCTGTCTTGGGCTCGGGTCACGATCCCAGGGGTCCTGGGATGGAGCCCTGCATCGTGCTCCCAGCTCAGTGGGGAGTCTGCTCCCCTCCCTCCCTTGTCCCTCTCCCCGGCACATGCTCTCTCTCTCTCACTCACTCTCAAATATTTAAGGAAAAAAAAGAACGACATTCCAAATGAAACTGAAGCATCCCTTTCTCCGGTCTCATTCTTTCTCTCCCAACCCCATAGTTAATATTTCCAATAAGTTTGGTCTGTATTCCTTAAGTCCTTTGCATTATCTCTCTATACCTTAAAAAAGTAGGTAGCACTGTTTTATAAACTTAATTTACTTATGTGGTATATTGTGCATATGCTCCTTTTTTCTATTCAGCATTATTACTGGTTTATCTATTTGATAGGTAGGAATTGTCCATTTTTTACTGCTTTTTATTCTCCCACAGGAATCTACCATATTGCCCCAAATGAGACATTTCTAGTTCACTATTTTTTTCCATTACAACTATGCCTTGTGAAGATCTATAAACATGCCTACTGGTGTGACCATTTCTTTATGGGTCATATCCAAGTTGATCAGAGCATATGTACATTTTCACTCTACTAGGTATTGCCAGAATATTCTCCAAAGTGGCCTCTGTGTTGCCAACATTTGCTGTTAGATTTTTAAGTCCTTCGTTGCCAGTAGTATCTTGTTTTGATTTACATTTTCTAATGTTTGTCCTCTTTTCATATGTTTATTTGTCATTCACATGTTCTCTGACTTTTCCTGTTCACTTTCTTTGCCCATTTTTCTCGTGGGTATTATTTTTCTTGATTTTAGATTTTTGTGTACGCACTAGTCAAACTAACCCTTTGTTATGAATGTTGCAAACTTCTGCTTTTATGTCAAACAATTTTCAACTTTGATAGAACTCTAGAAATATGTTTAAATGAATATTTATGCTAATTTTACGCTTAGTTTTTAATGTGAGGACCTTGCCTTATAAAGGCTTTGTCCTTTTTTGAGCTGTTGCTGTCAGTTTCAGTGTATTTAACTGACCATATTATCTATCACCAGTGTAATTTCAAATCTTTTTAAAGTACTCAGATTAGATGAGTTTTAAATGAAAAATGTGGTCCTTAGTAAACTCTGCCATGTGATAAGAGGTGAAGCATCCAGTGCATATGGCTGAAGGCATTTATAAATTGGGCCGTGGTACCGGCGCTAAGGGTGCTTCCAATCCCTTTGCCGCAGAGGGTCCCGCAGTCCATGACGTAGGTGTTCATTAAAGTACTGAGGTGGGATTTCCACTCCTTTTACAAACTATTAAATCGAAGTCTCTTCGTTCCTCCACGGCCCGTATGTGCCAACACATACATCTACTCAGACCGATCCCTATTTTACATGCTTGAAGCTGTGATACCTGTTTATCTGAGTGTTCTTTCCTGGAATGTCCTCTCAAGTATAGCCGTGGATGGGACAGTTCAGTACACAAAGATGTGACTTTGTTTTCTCATCTAGTGTTGCTGTATTGTCAGTATCAAGTTTTATATCTTGTAATACATACGCAGGAGTCCCAGCATGAACTTCTTTGGATGTCACTCAGGAAGCCTTGTCTTTCTTTTACCTGATTTCATTGGTCATATACGTGTACAGTTGATCCTTGAATAATGCGGGGGTTAGGAAAACCTGCATGTAATTTTTGACTTCCCAAGAATCTAATAATACACAGTTGGCCAGAAGCCTTATCGTTAACATCAACAGTTAACACATTTTTATGTTATATACTATGTTCTTGTAATAAAGCTGGAGAAAAGTTTTTGAAAATCATAAAAGTACATTTCATGCTGTACCATGTTGAAAAAAATCTGCATAAGTAGACCTGTGCAGTTCAAACTCGTGATGTTCAAGGGTCAACTGTATAGTCTGCTACAACTGATCAAAGAAACATCTTAACATATTATTATTTTATGATGTTTTATTGGGCAGAATTATGAAACCAAGTCCGGCCTGCACTGGTTTAGTCCTTCAAGATATTTACTGTTGAAATAGAGCACTCTAACTATATGATAGCAGGAATCCTGCTAAGAAATAATATTGACATTTGGTCCCTAGGAAATCAGAATTTTAAATAATAGTCTAGCAGCTAGGATAAGACTGACTCTATGAGCATTGCTTCTTTAATTATGCGGTAGAAAGTATGAGATTAAAAATAGTTTTGTCTCCAATGTTTAGGTTGGTCACAGCAGATGTAGCTTTTTACACTGGAAATCTTCAAGCCTTAAAAGGTCTTAAAGATTTGGACCTAAATATGTCCGAGATCTGGGAACAGAAGAGGTGATGACATACTGGAAAACGGGGTAGCTCATCTGACCATGGGATGTGTATGTTTATGAAGAAAATATGGATGCCTGTGATTCAAGAACTGGACCTCGAACCCAAAGTGAACTGGGACAGGGGAAGGGGAAAAGGAAATTATCAGTGTTGGGAAACTGGGATTCAATGGGGTCTACAAGGAATGCCATTTTTATGCTTCCTTCAGTGAGGAGTAACTGATCAGGTGTCTATAACATTTTTCATTCTCTCTGGAAACAGACTCAGGTTTCTTTGGACCAAATCCAAAAGAACACATAGCTGTAACACAGCTGTAGTTGACTAGAATGCTCTGTATACTTTATATTAAAAAATGCTTTGCATTTCTTCCAGTGCAATGAAATTCATATGGTGTCCCACCTTATTTAATGATGGTACAATTTAAAATATTAAAATCTTAGTCAACCTCTGTAGAAAGTTTTCTCTATGAAAGTAAAGCTGTTTGAAAAATTATTTTTTTACAGATCTTTCTATAAAAAATAAACATCTTTTGATTGCTTGGATTTAGGAATTCAGTTTTTGTTTTAGTGACCAATGTCAGGTTTCAGGCCTTGTGTGTCGCATATTTAATCTTTCTACCACCACTTTATGTCGGCTGGGTAAAGCCTTCCAGTATAGTCTAAATACTTGAAAGTCTGATCACAGTAATAATTAAAGAATAAGATATTGGCATTTATTTATTCAACTACTAACTTAAATACTTTTCAGAAGTGGTATATGAAAGGCTGCAGTTTAATAGCTGTATTTTTATAAAAGTATCTATGAAGGGTTGGTTTGTGGGGGTGGTTTTTTTTTGCCTTTTTATTTCTAGCAGATGGTAAGAATACATTTTCATATACTCTGCCTATTTATGAGTTCTCATTTTAACATTTAGATAACATGCGAAGTATGGCCCCCTCGGGTTCTTGTTTTTAAGTTACTTTCGACGTGTATATGAACAAAGACGAGGGAGAACTAGAACTTTTAAAATATAGGCTGCTGTGTCGGGGCCAGAAATATAAGGTGATGAGTAAGTTATTTAAAGATTTTATAATACCTACCTTCAAAATTAGAATCAGCAGCACTCTACAAATGAAAGTGCCTGTGCCTCACCTCATCCCGGGAATCTTGCCTAACCCTGTCAGAGTGCCTAAACTTGTGGGGATTATGTACAATGAGATAACAGTCTTATTTTGTGCTCCTTCATTTCCTAAAAGGAAAGCCTGTTTTATCATTACTAAGGTATGTCACTGGTTCTTCAACTGTCTAAAATAAAGCTGTAAAAAATTACCAGACTTTATAAGGCAACTTTTTTTTAATAGTATACAGTAAACTTTAAATTACAAGCAGCCTACTCAAAAACAAGTATGGAAGAATTAGAAAATATAATTACTCCTTAGAGAAAAGCCACAAATTAAACTACCAGCAGAGCAGACTTGAAAGGTTATCTGTGAATATTTTCAATCGCAAGAAGAAAGCTTCAAGGAAAGGGGACTTTTTATAAAGTTATACCTCCACCCACCACACCAGAGAACAAGGATGTAAAAGAAGTACCCTACCTCTACCCACCCCATCCCTGCAGCTGGGAAAAGAAACATCCCTTTGTTTTAATAAACGGGAGAGTCTGTGGAAAGCATGGCAGGCATCCCAGCTTGAGGACCAGAGGAAAGGGACTAAATACCTTCAGGTTTCATTCCTATGGAAAGAATGATGTGGTAGAGATTCTTAGAAATGCAAAAACTAGATGTGTTAGGTAACTGGCCAGTGAGTACTTAAATATTTCAAGAGCAGACCTTCCAACTGATCCAGTAACTGTTTCTCAAGAGTAAACCTTTTTTTTTTTTTTTTTTTGGCCATTTCATAAAGTTAGCATTGAAAGTGTATGTGTGCACATGGATTGCCTCACAGCTTTATTTTTGAAATCACAAGCAATTCAAAGTGACCATCACTGAGGCCTCTGTTAAAAGATGTTCCAGCAGAGCTGCCCCAGTTTTAAGATTAAACAGTATTGCACTTTACGATGAACTAACTTTCAGGGTCCTCTTCAGAGAAGAAAAAATATTGCTTCCATCTGTGCTTTTCTTCGACTAAAAGCATATTGCAAAAAACTCTACTTTAAAAATTAACACCGCAGGGTACAGTAACACAGTAAAGTACCTGCCAACTTTAGAATCCTAGAGAACATTTCATTGTAAGAAACTGTTTAGCCCATAATTAGTATGAAGTGTACACAGTATTTTTCCTCTCAGTGGTCCAAGATACGGAGGTTCCCCGATACAATCTTGTTCTCTAATACTGCTCCAGGTGGGATGTCAATTCGGTCACCATGATTTGCAATGATGATAACTGTTCCCTACATGACGAGGAAGACAAAACAGAAGAAAGTATACTTAAAACTGCAGCTGAAATCCAACGGATTTTCTTAAAATTACCAAATTTATGTAGAACTCCATTTACAACGGAGCAGTTGTATTTATAAGCAACATTAAACAAGAAAAGTAACATGTTAAGGAAAACTGTATACGGTGTCCCTCTAAGAATCCTGGCAGTAGTTCTAGATAACGCCGCCTCTGGATCCGAGGCGGTCCTACCCACAGTGAGAAGTGGACCCTGTGCCACAGCATGACGGGCCTTCAAAGATCTGTCTGCAAGGTCACCAGCATCATCTGCCTTCACATAAAGATACCGAGGTGCTTGGTTTATATTTACATAGAGGTTTGGGTTTTTGTTTTTAAAAACAGTTTACTGTAATATTCTTCATGTCTTAAGTCTGTTTAGATGAGGCAGTATCAGCAGTGAAGTTCCACGTACGTGTGTGCACGCGTGTGTATACACACAACATCAGCAATAACGTTCTGTCTACGTCCAGGTGTGTATATACACGTATGTAGAGGTCTGTACAGCTGACCCTGGAACAGCATGTTAGAACTGTCTGGGTCCACTTACATTTTTTTCAGTGAATATGGTACCGTGAATGATTTTCTTAAACTTTTCTCTAGCTTCCTCTATTGTAAGACTACTGTATATAATATGTACTGCCTGCGAACTATGTGTTAATCAACTGTTATCAGTAAGACTTCCAGTCAACAAGAGGCTATTAATAGTTACATTTTGGGAGACTCAAAAGTTATACATGGATTTTTGACTACATGGGGGTCACCTCCCCAAACTCTCATGTTTTTCAAGAGTCAACTGTTTACACACATACACACACACCTTTTTGTTTTCCCAAGATCTTCATTTAAGGAGGTTTACTAAAGGAAGAACACATGTAATCTAGGTATGGGATTTTTTTTTTTTAATAGGAAAAAGCTGTTGTATCTTTAGCTCTGAGCTTTAATATTTATACCTATAGTCCTTCCTGTTTCTTAGGTTAGACGATACTCTGCAAAGTACCCAAGTACTACGGTATACGAATGAATCTCTTTATACTGATGACAACCGATTAATGGGAATAGATGATATTCAGTATAAGTGAAGTTGTCATTTTTTTTCTGCTTTCATTCAGATTCAAACAGTCATTTTTGGTGAGCTAATGTTATTTTAACAGTGATTCTATTTTAAAGACTGTCATTTCAGTAAATTGGTACTAGTTACGTTATTTACTAGTGTTTGCTTTCCATTTGAATGCTATATTCCAGAGTTCCTATATACAACAATTGTGATTGTATTTTAACTATGTTGTATATCTATGGAAGACAGTACTAATACTAAATACTGTGGTAGCTATTTCATTTTAACAATGTATTTATGTCTTCTAAACACCTAGTATAGTCTAAGAGGTATTCTTTAAAATAAAGGTAAATTTAGGAATAGAACATGAAACCTGTTTTGTAAAGCTGTAAGAACTGTAATTTTCATTAGAACAACACACCTTTAGTGAAACATTCTTGCCAAATGTCACATCTCCTGAAACTGTGAGGTGATCCAATTCAAGCATATCTGGTATACTTTCAAACCTTCTCAGATAATCCTGAACCTGAAAGAAGCAAATTGTTTCAAAAATGGGTTAACACAAAAACACCGGGATTAAATTAACAAACTAGTCTAACTAAACTGTGGAAACATTCTGTGTATGGCCGAGCTCAGGCCCTCCAGGGGAAGAGCCTTTTATTAAGCACTTGCTATATGCTAGATCCTGTGCAGCATGGTCCGTCCCTACAATCAAGCAATTTATACACCACTGAGCAGACTGGGTATCAGTAAGAAGATAACCAACATGCTAAAAGCCCAATGAGTAGTTCAAATAATCTGGAGGTTAGTTAGAAAGAGCTCGTCACTGAAGTAAGGTAGACGAGCTGGGCTTTATGCGATAGGCAGGATTCAGAAGAAGTGCAGTATCTCATGCACAGCAACAGCACAGATTATCATTACAAATGATGCAGATCTTTTGCCTCTTATTTCCTTAGATTTGTAGGCACTAGAAATCGTCTTAGAGGCCTTGTTCCCTATTTTGCTAAGAAAATTAGAAGCAATCTGAAAAGTTCCACCGGTTCCTCCCATAACCCACTTGCCCCCAGCCCGCTACTCTGTCCCTTCCTAGTACCCAGTACTGGGCTTGGACAGTTCCTCCAGCTGAAGGCCAGGCCTCCTTAGGGCCCAGAGATGTTGGCCAGTGATTCCTTCTCCCTCTGACTGCATCAGTTCCAGTCCGTGCATAAACATCCCCAAAATTCTTCCATCTTTAAAAAGCAAACAAAAATCTTTCAAATCTTATATCCTTTTCTATCTATGGCTGCCAATTGTTTTCTGCTTTTCTTTAAGGGCAAAATTCTTAAATTAGTTGTTCACCTTTGTATCTCTAATTTCTCTTATTCTTTGTTAAATCCTTTCCTGTCAGGCTCTGGAACCTCTGTACTGATAATTCTACTGGTGAATTCTCATTGCTCTTGAACCATTCCTGTTGAATTAGCAGCAGCACTTGACACAGATGATCACTCTTTCTTGAGACATTTTCTTAATTTGGGGCTTTCAGAACACACACATTTATGGTTTTCTACCCAGCTCCTCAGCAAGCTTTGCTGTTTCCTCCACCTCATCCCCATCCTCTAACTCAGACTACCTTAGGGCTCAGTTCTTGGACACCTCTTCCCTAGGTGACCCTATCTCACGGCTTTAAATACCAGCTGTACACAGAGGACTCTCAAATTTACCTGTCTCTTCCACATCTCTCCTCTGATCTAGAAAGAAAATAAATTTGAAGTTCTAACCAATACAGTATCTCTAAAACTTAACTCCCCATCCTGCTCCCCTTTAGACCTAAACCTACTTCCCCCATCTCCATAAATGGCAGGAGATTCCATGCTTTCAGCAGTTGCATAGGCTAAAAGCCCTGGAATCATCCTTCTCTTACACTCCCATCTAGTCCAACAGCAAATCCTGTAGGTATAACTTTCACAATATCTCAAGATCGTTTTTTCGGTATTTCCACTGCCATCACCGTGGTCAAAGCCACCATTTCCTCTTGTCAGGATTCCGCTCTGATTCAACCCTCGCTCGCCAGATTGGTAACTTCACCCCTTAGCTCACAACTCTGATGGTTTCTCATCCACCAGAGGGGGGAAAAGCCACCCACATTCCCAATCTCCAGTTGCAAGGTTCTACACATTGGGACTGTTCCCCTCTCCGACCCCTCCATGTCTCCCTTGCTTACTCTGCACCTGCCATATTATGCTCTGTAAAGTCTCTAACACATTCTTCCCCAGAGCAACTTGCCAGCGTCCACTCAGCCCCTGTTCTCAAAATAGGGCAGCTAAAGTCCTGATGTCCTGCAGGGTACTGTGGAGGCTAGGAAGCGAAGGGAGGGGTGAGATGAGGTAGAAAAATGGCTGGTGGTACCCTCTCCCAGCTCAGCTCCAAAACAGGGAGAGTCCTAAGATGCCTGATGTTATCCTGGAAATTGCAGCAGCCACAGGACCCAGAATCTTCCCCAGCAAACATATGAGGCAGAACCTGCTTCCACACCAGGTGGCACGAAACTTCAACCAGGACCAGAATATGCCAGGAGGGCCTCGCAGGACTCCACACCAGCTGCACAGGCTCACTGGGTCCCCCTCCATTAACCTCACAGTATTTCATGTGATGCAGTGTTCTGAATTCCACTTCGCATGCTAGGGTCAGGTCCTCCTATACTTGCCACTCCCCCTGCCTGGAATGCTCTTCATCCCAGATGCCTGCATGGTACACGCAATTTCTCTGTGAGACCATCTCTGGCCACCCACTGTAAAATTGTACCCTGCCACACCACCCACACATTCCTTACTCCCGCTCTTTCTCCATAGCATTTTCTACCATGTGCCATACTATACATTTGCCTATTATCATTCTTACCCCGCTAGAATATTCATGAAGGCAAGGATTTTAGTCCATTTTACTTACTCCTAACTATCCAGCACCTAGAACACTGCCCACCACATGGTAGGGGCTCAGTGTTTGTTAAACCAGAATTTACATTCTCCCACTGCTGAAAGCAGTAAATGGTTTTACAAGAGACAAAATGTCCCCAAATTAAACATTTTTTCCTACTCTTTAGCAACCAAATTTCAAAAGTGAGTTACGTCTTTATCCTCTATGGTTGATTCCCTTTAAGAGATCAAAATCAAAGACACAGGAATGTAACAGGTCAGCAGGCGAGACTGTAATTAGACCCCAATTCATATCATTCCAGTCATTTTTATACTTAGACATTTAAGAACCACAAATCCACATGTGTACCATATCTCTAACTACATACCTTGGTAAAAGAACTGCCTAATTTAACCAAGGGTACTGTAGGAAATTCCCGCTTTTCACTCATCGTCAAAGATCCCGCATTAAGGCTATAGAGGTTTGACATCACAAGTAAGAGATCTGATGTGGTTTTGACAGGTAGAAAACGGCTCCGAGGAACATTAATACCGAGCGAGTTCTCAAAACTTTTAATGGCAGCCCCTACTGCAGTTTCTAACTGAATGACGTTCAGGCCTCCATCCAAAGTCTGTAAGAAAGAAAAGGGGCCCGGGGGAGAAGAGAAAGAGGTTTTAACAACTTAGTTCCTTGTGGGCTAGTTAATGTTTGGGAAGGAGACAGGATCCTGACAAGTGACATTTAAGCAAGTACCTACCGCATGCCAGGTGCTTAGATGTACATGGTCTTTTGTTCAGCATCATAACTCCTGTTTAGTAACGTTTCCATTTTACGATATAGAACCGAAGCTTTGCACAAAACTCATGCAAGATGCCTGAGGCCAAAAGGCCTTGAAGTGTCAGAGCAATGAGTGCCAAGGCTTAGCACACTAAAAAGATGGGTGTGGACCCTGAAACACAGGGCCAGGAGCTGGAGTGACTTACGAGGCACAAAGGAGGAACCAGTGAATAGATGGGCCAGAGAGTGGGTAGTGGGATCTGTGCACAGCCTACCTACTGTGATCTCAGGAACCAGGGAGACAAGAGCTGCACCTCAGGCTTACCTTGGGATTCACAATGATTTCCATATCAATAGCATTTTGCTCCTGCAGTCTCTTAACTGCTGCAAGAGAGATCCAGAGGTTGTTTGTGTTGAATATTTTGAATTTTGATACAGACTTGAACTCATCCACATGAGCTTTTGGCACTTGAGCGATTTCCACGAGTCTCAACTTGCCTTCATACTGGGTGAGCGTCCCACCCTAGAAAGGCAGAGAGGAGTGTTTGAGTACCTCCACATCTCTCCCAATCCCAGCCGTGCCACACTACTGCCAGTCTATGGAAGTGGTAGAGAAAGGACATTGGTAAAATCCCCCAGAAATAAAAAGTTTTGGCATGGATTCCATCAGGGACACACAGCAATAGACATATAATGGTAGAACCAAAGGAAATATTCAGGTTGTCATCCTAACTGTATGCCCGCCCTCTTGTCCATAATAAAAACCCTGAGAGTACATCAGGGTCTGCCTCACTTTTTGAAGGTCTAGGGGAAGCCATTCCCTCCAGTTCCCAAACCACCATCCATTACTAACCCACTAGTCCTACTACCTCAGACCCTGCTCTGATTGGCTCTACAATAAGTGAAGAAAAGGGAAGATACAAATGGGTGAGAAGTGACCTCTGAGTCATGATGCCTCAGCAGTGCGGGGAGAGGAACATTCACTCGTTTGCAAGAGGCATAGAACCCAGTCTAGGGAATGACCATGTTAGTATTCTCACACCGCCTGTTCTCCTATTCCTTGGGGCCAAGTAGTAAAACCTTCTGTACCATTTCATGACCACTAAACAAAGAATTTTTTTTTGCAACTGCAGAGATATTAGAGTGATAAAACATATATATAGAAATGCATAGGTAGAAACAGAAATAATAAATTTTCTCTAAAGGAGAAAAATAAATGCACATAAGCACCAGACTAGAAGAATATTAAAGGTTTGAGCAAACACTGAAAGTGTTTTCACTTATCTTGTAAATATACATGGAACTATTTTCAGTTAAAATCACCCATATAGATTATTCAACAATACTGTTCAATCTCAATTTACACAGTTATGACAGGTGGAACTTAGGGTACTCTACGGAACACTATCTCACTCTCTTATATGATGTTATTAAGTGGATGAATATGTTTTACCACTGAAACTTTCCAATAAAAAAAAAATTCTGAACTACAGAACCTATGCAGTGTGAAGATGTGAATCCCCAAACTGCTTCCTCTCAATATTTACCTTTACATCTGCACGTGTTTTATTTGTGACTTCCATGACAAATTCACAGGGTTTTCCATTGGGTGGGTTCATTAGATGATTAAGAATATAAAGATCCACAGTGGCACCCAGATTATCTATGTTTGACACAAAAATATACTCTTTGCCTTCTCCTATAAGGGTGTCGAGCAAACCAGAGTTGTAGAAACTGGCATAAATATCACCATGACCTGGAGGGTACCAAGCTTCTGTATTTTCCCCTGAGTATGAGACATCCTTTGCTACAGGCAGTAAAGATTCTTTATTAATCCTTGGGTACCTTTAAAAAAAAAACAAAAACAAAGTCTTTTTCAGTACCAATTCTGTAAAGCAATCCAGACCTTCAAGTAAAACAATGAATTTAAGGTTAAATAAAACTTCCCTCCTCTTCAGTCTATCAACAGTTTAATCAGAGGCAAATCCATTTAAGAAAATCTCTTATCTGTGTTGTCCAACAATCAGTCTCCTAGATCATTATATTTGCTGCAAAAAAAGATTTCCATCGCTATACAGATGGGAGGACACCTCGTATTTTTAGGATATACAGAGATTTTTATGGCTCTACAAGACGAGAGCTACATTAAGTAAATTTCTCAAACTTATTTGGTCATGGGTCTGTTCTTTGGTCATGGAATTGTTCTTTTCCCTCTAGATCTATTTGGAAAAATATGCCCATTTCTACAAACAGATATACTCGGGGGGGGGGGGTGCTCTTTCTTTCCCAGAAAATCAACAGCAAATCAGTGCTCAGGGACACCTGCTCCCAACTACTAGCGAGAACATGTGCCAGGGCTGGTGGTGGGGAGCGAGGGAAACAGAGGAGTGAGCTCCGTAACAGACCAGGGACCACAAGATGGAGGCAGAGCACCTGCAACTTACAAAGTGTCCATGAAAAAATAGTTTAAAACAACAATATAACTTTTAGAAACATCTGTTCTGTACAAGTTCATATAGACCCATATTCAGTCTTTGATGGAAGACTTCCTTCCCCAGGTGCATGGGCTTTATCAGAATCTGTCATTTGAATTCCTTTCTACAGGCCACCTGGAGACGTGCAGGTTCTATTCCAACCACCGCAATAAAGTGAGTCGAATGAATGTTTAGGTTTCCCAGGGCATCTAAAAGTTCTGCTTACACTATACTGTAGTCTATCAAGTGTGGAGTAGCGTTATGTCTAAAAAAATGTACATGCCTTGATTTTAAAAAGTACTTCATTGCTAAAAATGCTAACCATCTGGGCTTCCAGCAAATCATAATCACTGATCACAGATCCCCATAACAAATACAATAATAAAGGACAAGTTTGAAATATTGTGAGAATACCAAAATGTGTGACATAGACACAAAGTGAGCAAATGCTATTGGAAAAGTGGCACCAATACCAGTAGACTTACTTGCTCACTGCAGGGTTGCCACAAATCTTCCACTTGTAAAAAACAAATGCAGTATCTGAAAGGTGCAACTAAAGTGCAATCAAACAAAGTATGCCTGTACTTACTTTTCTTTCCTCAAAGTAGAAGATTTTTTTCCAGGATTTATTAAATTTCCCCCAAGCCTATTCAGGATGTTGAATAAACTTCTTCCCATATGAAAGAAGGTTATCAATACTGTAGAACATATAAAAATTTTCATAGACCCACGCGGAGCCCAAATATGCCCCCAAAGAGCAGAGACCTAGGCCATCCTTAAGTATTCTGGACGTGGAACAAGCAGACTCTCCCTTAGGAGGTGGAAGTTACAGAATCACAGAGTGAATATAACAATCACCCATCAATGAACAAGTGTGCAGCCTTGAAAGACACTGAACATTTGCAAACCTGAGGTTTTGGTACATGCACATCTTGAGGCTACTCTGTTTAAAACAAGACAAAGAAGTCTTTGTTTCCCAGGAGGAACACCCTCCAGACTTTTTTTTTTTTTTTTTTTTTTTTACTTATTGTACCTGCTTTGATTAAAAGTGTAGATTTTCACACGACAATGATTGTACTTCTGTAGTATTTTTTTTGTATCTTCATCCGTGTTAAAAGAGTTCATTAGAACAAGAGGAACATCTGTATTGTAGGTTTTGTTCAAATGCTAGGGAGGAAAATAACAATCAGATTACCCAGACCTACTTTTCTTTCACTTAAAATTATAAAACTGGTAATAGTTCATCACAAAGTATCCAAAACCATCACCTGTAGCCAAATATAAATATTTAGCATAAGCCAGACACTGTTAAGCAGTTTACCATGTACTTAGTCATTAAATCACAACCCTATGAGACAGAAACTATTGTCTGCATATACAGATGGCTAAACTAAGGCCCAGAGCGGCGGCAGGTCAACAGCAGAGCCAAGAACCCCCCCACCCGCCAGCCCCCCGGCCTCCACACACAGTCTGACTCTGGAGCGCCCGCCAGGGCCTTGTGGCCTTCCTGGACAGGCAGATGCTGACTAAGCATTTACCCTGTGCCCAGAGCACAGTGGGGATGAAAGTACAGATGTTACAAAGACCTGGTTTCCTAGTCTCGGGATTAATGCCAAGAACTGTGAAGAAAACAGGTTCTCAGAAGTCAGACAATCCTGTGTTTACACAGGGAATCTTGGGCAAGTAAATCAACCTCTCGCTGTGCCTTGATTTCCTCACCTGTAAAATGGGGATGACAGTAAAAGAGTACTTATCTTACAGAGTTGTTGAAAGGAACAAATGACTCAGTTCATGAAAAAAGCTCAGAATAATACTCAGTGTGCAGTGCATGCTAGATAAATGTCAGTCGCTGCTGCTGCTGCTAGTGTTACTGGTGTGGTTAGCCAGCACCGTACTGGACACTAGAAATAAAGAGATGAACAAGACTGGCCCTGGCGAACTTGTGGTCCACGACTAATGACTATCCCTAAGAGAGCAACCAAGGACGGTTCTTAGCATCCGTGGCCGCCAACCAGATACGGAAATTCTCCGCCCCCCTCCCAGAAGGAGTTAATAAAGCCAGATCACCCCAGCTATGATGAAGGCTGCGCCACTAGAAAGAAAGGCAGGAGAGGAGAGGGAGATCAAAGGAGAATCCACAAAGATCCAGAGATTTCAACAACCACAAATGCTATTTAAAGATCAAAAGCTTTTATTGTACTCACCTTAAAGATCTGCCCTTGGGAACACCAAACCTTTTTATATACTAATAAAGAAACTAAGGATAGCAAGCTTCTTGACTAGCTCAAATCCACATCTGTTATTTTATACGGTAATATTTCTAATGACCTAAAACTGATTTTAGTGGTTCATGGAAAAGGCTGAATGTCACTCACTTCAATTTGCTGAACGGTCAGATCCAAAAAAGTATTCTCATTCCTCACACCGATCAGACTTTTGGGGCCTTTGCAGCCCATGCTGGTTCCCAAACCACCGTTGAGTTTCACCACCACCAGCTTGTTCAGCACAGAAGATATATTATCAGGTAAGCCCCTGGCCTTTATCTTTTCATAGGGTTGAATCTGAAATTAAAAAAAAAAAAAAAAAGTTACACAATTCAAATAGCTTTATGAGAGAATTAAAATCCAATCAATCTCAATTATTTTCGTGTGTCCTTAAAGAGCTTTGCTTTTCTCCATGGGAAGTTTTAACTGCATTTCCTTTAGTGTCACAAGTCCTTCCGATACAAAATCAAGTACTTACTTACTGGCAACTTTTCTAGCACAAAGTAGTTTAGTGGTTCACTTCCATTACAATGGAGGAAAAATTACAGTCTGGCTGGTGATAACATCTAAGTTACTTGGACTACCTTTAAAAACTTAGAATTCCCAAGTTGTACCAATATAGTAAATGGGGTATTACAAAACTCATCAAATATGTAAATATTTCTGGTGTAGTACAGATCTACTTCAGTTCTGGTGAAGTACATATATGATCATAAATTATTCCTTCTCCCAAAGGAGGCAAAACACAAAATCAAATGTTCTTTGCCTTTCTCTTCCATTCACCAGCAAGTCTGCCCTTCAGAGGAAGAAGGCGGCATGGGGTTGTGGTCATACTTCTAGGTATGTAACAAGGATAGAATTCCTTATGAATCTGTCAGGCATCACTGAATGGAAGATCATACTGGAAAATTGTGTTCTCAATACTCTACTAAATACCCTGCTGGGGTAGGAAAGGCAAGACCTGGGTTGGAGAGAACCCCCTCTTCCCTGCACCCTTGTCTATTTCTGGGAGCACAGAGCATTACTCTGCAACTTCTTCCTCCTAGAACAGGAACAGCCACATAGTGGGAGCCCAAATTCTTTTGTTCAGAGCAGAAGCACAAGCAAGTCTAAAGATCTTATAGCAAGAATGAAAGCTTCTGAAAAGATCACAGTATATTCTCTAACCTTCTATGGGACTTTTTTTTTTTGCATTATCCTTCTTTAATGCAATACATCATCAAATGTACCCTTCATCACAATGTACGACATCCATATAGTCAATACTCACCATGAGGTTTTTTTTTTTTTTTTTTTTTTTTCTACCTGTAGGGGCTGTGTGGATGGGTGGTGGATGAAGTCTGTAATTAGGAAAGGAGTTGATGGGCTCACAATCCAACGATTAGGTTGTGGAGGCAAAAATCCCTTTATAATTGGTCAAACACACATACATGTCGTATGTATGTCTACTGCTGCCCACACAGTTTTTGCTCTAAGCAGTTCTTTCCACACAAACTAGTCTGAGACTCATTTCCTCTACCCTGCAAGACACTCTATTAATTGCTAACTGCAAATGAATGCACTTTCTGCTTTGTGTAAATGCTGAGAAATAAACACTCTTCTCTAAGACTCTCCACTGACTACCACCCCTAGTTATCACTCACTCTGAATTATTTCCTAATATGGTAGGATTGCCAATCTTCCTGGTAAGTGCCACTAAGCAGTCTTCAGGAGTCATTCAAGCTTGAAAGGGCTGGTGACAGACTTGTGGGCACCATGGCCATCACTGCCTGCTGTGTAAATACTGGGATGCTAACCACCAAGGGAAAAAGGGGGGAGGGCAGGAAAGAACAAAGATTATACTAGTTGCTTCCCTGGCAGCACTTGGTCCAGGTGAGGACAATACATGGATGATAACAACTTGGATACCCAGCACACAAAGTGCCCGTGGCCCAGCTGGCATTCCTTGAAGGATGTTTTGACTCCATTGCCATGAACACTGTTTCTTCAGCATGTCAAAGAAACTAGTAATATTGTTTGGGAGAAAAAGTCCCAATTTAAATGTTATACTACTAGAAAAGTAAGAGGAGATAACAGAGCTGGAGCTTGTCACCCTAATATAACATGGCAGCTTATAATCCTTTCATCAGCAGAGCTGTTGAAATCAACCAGTCACTAAAAGGAATGCCACTGTGATATAATGGCTTCAAACAGCCTATTATTAGATTGGGAGAATTTCTCGGGCACATTACATTTACTCAAAAGTGTTAGCAAATGGAACCGAGCCAATTATCTTCCAATTATCTTTTAAAAGCCAAGAATTTCTATTTAGCAGTTACTTTTGACTTCCAAAAAAGAATCTGATATTTACAGAGGGCTCAAGGTGTGGAAATCAATTTAACTGAAACTCCTGAGGTTCATGCATTCGTTGTAGGTAAAATTATTAATTTAGAAATATTTTTACGTATTTAATGCTTCCTTTAATATACCTTTAAAAAAACAAAGAATTTTTCTTCTACATATGGTGAGACAGGCCTACATTTTCCAATTTCACCTTAAAGATTTTCATTATGAAACATCACACATATAAGTTTATAAAATATATACAGTTGAAAGAATAACCTAAATAAAAGAATACTGCTGTAACTTAGAAGCCTCCTTGAGTCGATCCCTGGCTACATTCCTCTTCCACCCCTAGTGGTAACCACCACCTTGACTCTTACTGTCTAGTTTTACCCCCTATGTATGTACCCATAATGATAATATTTTACTTAATTTTGTCTCTAAACTTTGGCTTCTTTAATTCAATGTTTTACCTAAGAATAATTCACATTAGTGCATGAAGCTATAATACATTCACTTTTCACTGCCATCTAGTATTCAATTTATATACCATTAAAAGAAACAAAACTGTCATTATTCACAGATGGTTTTATATATAGAAAGTCCAAAGACCCTACACATTATTAGAATAATGGGAGCATAGCAACACTTAAGATACATGGTCAATATTTTAAAAACCAAACAACTACTTTTAGAATCCCTGGGCTCTGCTGGTGGGAATGTAAAATGATGTGCAATTAAAGAAAGTATAGGGGACCCTTGGGTGGCTCAGCAGTTTGGCACCTGTCTTTGGCCCAGAGCGTGATCCTGGAGTCCTGGGATCAAGTCCCACATCAGGCTCCCTGCATGGAGCCTGCTTCTCCCTCTGCCTGTGTCTCTGCCTCTCTTTCTCTCTCTGATATACATAAATAAAATCTTTAAAAAATAAAAAATAAAAATAAAAAAAATTACAGTGATTCCTAGAAAAGTTTTAAATAGAATACCACAGGATCTACCAAGTTCACCTCTGGATACATACCTCAAAGAACTGAAAGCAAGTTCTCAAAGAGATATTTGTTTACTCACCTTCATAGCAGCATTTATTCACAATAGCCAAAAAGTGAAGCAACTCAAACATCCATCAACAGATGAATGGATAAAACAAAATGTGGCATTCAATAGAAAATTATTCAGCCTTAAAAAGGGGAAGAAATTCTGACATATACTACAACATGAACGAACCTTGAGAATATTGTTACAGTAAAATAAATCAGTCTTTAAAAATGCAAATACTTGTATGATTCAACTTATAATTGGTACCTAGAACAGTCAGACCCTACAGATAGAGAGTAGAGGGTAATTACCAAGGATTGGGGCAGGGAGGCATGGTGAATTGTTTAATGGGAACAGTTTTCATTGTGTAAAACCAAAGAGTTCTGTGAATGTACTTAACACGAACGAATTGTATGCTTAGAAACGTTTAAAGATGGTTTAAAAAGATGAGACATTTCTACAAATATAAAGAATTAGAAACAATTGTTTAAAAAGTTACCTTTTACTACACTGTCAAAAATAACAAATTTCTAGGAACAAATCTAAAAAAAGATATGCAAGCATTCTACACTGAATACTTTATAAAATGTTTTTGAGAAAAATTGAAAGACAAAAAAATTTAGGGATGTATCTATCATGTTTATAAACTAGAAGACTTACTAATGTAAAGATGTCATTTCTTCCCAAACTGATCAATGCAATCCTAATCAAAATCTTAACAGTTTGTGGAAGCTGACAAGTCAACCTAAAGTGTGTATGAAAAATGAAAGGGCAAAGAATAGAAAAGACATTCTCAAAACCACCAAGTTGGGAGAACCAGCTTTGTGACAGACACTATTTTTTTTTTAATTGTAGTAGCATAAAATTTGGCATCCTAACCATTTTTAAGTCTACAGTTCAAGTATTATGTGTATTCATATTGTTGGGCAGCCAATCTCCAGAATAATTTTCATTTTGCAACACTGGAACTATATTCTTTAAAAAACATGTCCCCATTCCCCCCTCCACCCAGCTCCCAGCAACCATGCTTCTAATCTTCTGCCTCTGAGTCTGACTACTCTCTAGCGACCTCATACAAGTGGAATTCTGCAGTGTCTGTTTGTGAATGACTTATTTCACTTTGCATAATGTCCTCAAGAATCAGTGTGCCTTTTAAAATGCAACTTATAAAAAAAAATAAAAATAAAAAATAAAAAAATAAATAAAATGCAACTTATATGTTTGAGAATATTCCAAATTAATGCAGCTTTTCCAAGAAAAGGTCCATATTTAAAGTTTATTTGTATGTATGCAACATATCTGGGAAGAGGGGACCTGGTATGAAGGACTGGAATACTGGTTGACAAATCTATGACAAACTGAGTCTTATAAAAGTTATGTGTTCCATCTGCAGATATTAAAAGTGGAATAGGATACAAGTTCTGAAGTCTCAGTTTAGTAATCGGAAAACGGATTCTTTTTACTTGAATTTATCAAACAGTACATCCTAACTTTGAATTAAAAAGCTAAAGGATGAAAAGATTACTACAAGCAAAACCACAGGTCTAAAAGTATAAATTTAAGAAAATGCTGCTCTTCAGATACATGTGAAAACAATGCAGAACAGCAGGACTTGGGTTTCAGTCATAATTCAACAACTGTGTTCTAAATTTCCTAGTATCTCTAAGGGATAAGCAGCCTATCTTAATCATTTCAAGGGAAAACCTACGGAAATATAAATATAAAAAGATTTCTTCATAATTATGTAGTCAAAACATCAAGAGGATGGCACTTTTTTTCAGTCACTCACTAGACCTAGTGCTGTCCAACAGAACTTTCTGCAATTATGGAAATGTCTTATTTGTGCTGGCCACATGTGGCTGCTGAGTACTCGAAATGTGGCTAATGCAAACTAAGGAGCTAAACTTTTCATTTTGTTTAATATTACTGGAAATCAACACACATTGGCTAACGGCATGTGCAGTTCTGGATGGTCTATTAAAAAAAAAAAAAAATCAACCAAGGAATGAGAATTACGTTTTTCACTTTAATATAACTCTGCCAGGATTTTTTTGTTCAGTGTAATCTTTTTTTCACTTTATTAACACTGACATCACAAGACATTCGACTAAACACACAAAAAGATAAGCTAAACCCTAGTTTTCCTGGTCTTCAGTAATCAACATCCCATTTATACAACAATGCATAGTTGAGAGCTTTTTACTAAGATACAATGATGTTCAACTTCAGTCTCAGAATTTGAGCAAATAATCTGTATTCAGCTTTAGCTTAACCCTCTCGAAGGCTGAATGCCAACCCTTCCCATATCTTATCATCTTAGCAACATCAGCAATTCAAACAAGGCATGCCATTAGGATTAATGTCAATATTTGGATAATCCGTTTCAACTTGAGGTAAACATTCTAGATGTAACTTGGGGTTAACGTCAAATTTCATGTACTGTGAATGTTGTTCCAGTCTAATATAAATGATTACTGTAAGAGTAAAAAATGCTACATTTTATAAGCTGTTTTTGTGTACAACAATGTCTACAAATATTCAGTTAAATTGGGAAACTGACAGTAAATATAAAAATTAAATATGTAGGATATCTTTAGGAAGAACAGAATTTCCTTTTTGAATCAACACATGTTTATACAGATTTACAGAGCAAAATCAAGTGAATAATGTAAACTGAATTATAACTTAATTCTAACCTTTAAAGAAATGCATGGTATACTAATAGGCATAGCGTTAAAGTGAGTTTTAGGACCCATGTTTAATTTTTAGCTATTTATTTCCCTTTCGATCATGAGTCTTTAAGAAAAAACACTAACAGGAATTTTCCACTTTCTGTGAAGATGAATTAAAAACCAAATGTCATCTTATGCCTAAAGTTTCACCAGGAGAAAAAAAAAACTCGAAAATCATATATATTCAAGATAAATCATCTTTCATCCACACACCATAAAGAATATGAAGTTCATGAAAAGTATTTACAGAAAAAGTCATTTTGTTCACAACAAACTTAAAAACATGCATTTTATTAGAATACTTTAAGAAGATAATTCTTTAATGACTGAATATTTTGAGGCTAAATAAATTTTTTCTTGTATCCCAAAACCTCTCTAGGATAGTGATAGAAGTGTCAGGCCTCACAGTGATTTTAATACTAAGCCATTTTATTTTCAGACAAAGATGTATCAACTATACTTTTAATTCAAATCTCCCCAAGCTTGGTATCTTAAAAACTTGAGTTTAAATTTTAAATGTAATTCTGAATTACTTTTCAAAGATTTCGTATGAAATAAAATGAGCTGATTCCTACATTACATCGAGTTCCAAAATCGAGTTAATAAAGACTTTTGGGCACAAGCCCAGGCAACTCACAAGTAGAAAGACTTGTTTACCATCCAGTTAAGTGGCCAGAATTCTCTGTGAAGTGCCACATTTAGAACCCTCCACCCCACGATATGTGGGCAAGGAGTCACGGTACCTCTATAAATGTCAAGGAACCATGGTTCTTCGTGAGGTGCTTTCAGTAACACCCCTCGTCTTGCTCTATCTTATCTTTAAAGCAGCTAATTAAAAACAGGCTTCACGGAGGAACTTGACTGTTAAGAGGATGGAGCAGAACTATGAAGGGAAAAGGAAGAAGAGTCACAAGGTCTGAAGTAACAGTTGTGACGAGGGAAGAGATGTCCAGAATGGTTAGCTTAAGTGTTACTGCTGGAAACCTTCATTGGACTTTTTTCACTTATGTTTCGTGATTTATATCCACCCCACCCTCACAGAAACAAACACATACACATGTGCAAAGAAAGGTACAACCATTAGATTCCAAGAAGCCAGGACACTTTCTATCTAAAGTTTATTACAGGTTAAATTAGGCAGTAAGCAGAGCTCTCCATCACATAAATCACCTTTATGCCAACACAAGTTCTTTCTGTTGGTGGTGCTGTCCACACCCTCACCAGGGACCTCAGCAAGCAATCCCACAGAGCTCTGTTTAGTTCCACAAACCAAGGGGATCTGTGTTAGAAAGTTGCTTGGCAACAGCTGAAGTTACATCGGATACACCTAAGTCACAGAGACATTTTTAGACCAGCCCCTCACTTTCCTCTTCTCGGCTGCCCCAGGAGAATGCACAAAGACATCTACTCATGCAAAGATGGATGCTGTTTGGAGACAACAGAGAGTACCACGCACTGCCAGACACGGCCTCGATGTTACTCTGACTTGAGCACTTTAATCAATCAAGAGAGCGATTTTTATGCTCTCAATCCTGCTCCTCTCATTTCTCTTTCTCCCAGACATGAAGAGAGTTCAGAGTTGTAAGAAGACCTCTACTGCAACTAAATACACAGTAGGGCAACCACCACAGGTGAGGTGGAGCAAACCCCATAAGGCTCCTTGCAAGACATACACAGAAGGCTGGGCCACTCATGCTCCCTCCTCCTGGGAGAAAAGAATTGGTCAAATACCTAATCTCCTCTGGGCAGTGAACAAAAGAAAGTAGTTGGCAATGTACTGAAGAGCGTGACTTAAACGAAATTCTTCCCTATAGGATGTCAATCTAGTTTTCTGCAGAAACTGAAATATTTTTTAAAGATCTTTTAAAAACAGTCTACCATGATCTGATCCTTGCCAAGTCTGTTCACAACTTAGTTTCCAGTTAGAAGAAAAGCTGAATTCATCACACAGTCATGGACACACTGTTCCCATTACCAATAGTATAACCCAGTTCTTGGTAGCATATTTGTGCTATTCCTGGAGGCAGTGCCAAATATCCAAAACAAGCTAACAGTACCTGCCCTGTTATGGTTCACAAGGGTATGATTATTGCACTCTGAAAGATCTTTTTTTTTTTTCAACAAAAGTAAATTTGCCTGAAAGAAAATGAACCATGTAAATAGTAAAGCAAGTTTGGAATGATGCTCCATATGTACAGGAAATAGTCTAAGAACATAAGCTTATTCACAAACCCTTCCTGCATGGTGTCTGTGTGCCAAGTAAAGTGCTAAGGCACTTTCACATATTGTCTCTTCGTTTCACATTTCTAAAGATAATGACTAAGATCTGGGTCATCTGAAAGCTCCCACACATTAATGACATAGCTAAACCACAGGGTTTTTTTTTTCCACTAAGGAAAAACGGACACATCGTGTACATTATCACATGGTCCACCAGCAAACTCACCAACAGCCCCGCAGCCACCAAGAGGAGTTCAAACCCTATTTCATAGGGCGAATAAAAACCAGCATAGATGGGAACAACCTCAACTTCCTGCCACCAGATGCTCAGAACCTGCACCCCCATCTTTGCTTCTTCCCTCCTCGCTTCTGATTACAAGAGGCTGTCTTCCACCCTAAGGCAAGCTCTCTGCCAGGGCCCATCTCAAGAATCTATGTTGACCATCAGCCGGTCTCTGGCAGCTTCTCCCTCTCTATTCCTTTCCATTAACATAAACATATTCAACACCTGCCATCTAAAAACCAAGAAAGAAAACAACAGTGCATTTACTCGCTCATGCTTTTCTACACCGACATCCCTTTCTTCTCCCTCTTCTTAGAGGCAGGACTTCCTGGAAAAGGTGCTGCACTCACCTGTTTCCTTACCTGTCACTCACTCACCCACTGCAATCTGGTCTTTTCCATGGTTCAGTGAACTGCTCTTAACAAGGTCATCCACATCCTCTTAATTGTGAAATCCGATCAGTGACATCAATTCTCTTGTGCACTAAGTGGCATCTGATGTAACTGCCCACCCCTTCTACCTTGAAATGCTCTCTTCTTGACTCCTGAAACACTACATTCTATTTTCCTCCTCTTTCTGCCTTTTTCAAACCCATTCTAGGTGGATCTCCTTTCCCCAGGCAATCTGCTCCAATCCCATGGCTTCATTCATTCACTGCTGTCTCTATGGCACCAAGACAAACTCAGCTGCTAAACCAGACTGTTCACATCCGATCAACGACCAAGACCTGTGAGCCTCTTGAAACTGTCCCTGCTTCCAGTCAGCATCCCACTCACCTCTCAACTGTGTCACTGCAGTGGTGGGCTTTATGATCTCCAATCCTCCTTCACCTTGCAGGTGGCAATCTTTTAGAAAAGAACATTTGAACATGTTTCTCTCCTAATTACAGCATTCACAAAATATGACATGGCATGGCAGAGATTATTAGCTGCCTACTCCAACATCACTTTTTCCCTTCCACTTTAGAAGCTTGATTTTCAGCTGGGCACACCACCATCCCAAATAAAAGATCGCATTTCCCAATCTTCCTTGCAACTATTTGTGCCAAAGTTGTGATTAAGTGGAAGTGAAAGATTTCCAGGAAGTTTCTAAGAAAGTGCAGGGGCCGTGCCCTTCTTCCTCCTTCCTCCTGTTTGGAACGGAGACATGCTGACTAGAGTTCATTCAAGCAGCCATCTGGGACCATGAGGAGATATGCTAAAGATGGCAAGAGTGGCAAGACTGGGAAGCCCAGGTTCCTGATGAGCACCATGCTGCCATACTAGCTCTGAATTGCCTCTCTCTAGATTTCTTATTCTGAGTTTCACTATTAAATGTAGCTGAATCTAATTCTAACTGGAAGACATGGTTTGTGAGATGCTTGATGATGTGGACCTCTGTGCCTTGCACTTTTCCCTCTCCTGTTCTCCCTGACACGCTGTGCTCCAGGAACATGGAGCAGTGAGTTGACATGCTGTATCTCTTATTTGTAGGCCTCTGCATTTCCCCCTCCTCATGCAACTTCACTTCACTAATCGCCTTTCCTTTATCCTCCACATCTCAGTTCAGACCAGCAATTCTCAGGCCTTATGAGCTATCAGGCATGGATTCTCAGACAAGTGCAAATACCACCCCCTCCCGCCCACTAAAAAACAAAACTTTTTGTATATAATTTACCTTACTCCTGTGGAATTTCATTTGCCCAGTATAAAAATAATCCTTATAGATGCTGTATTTCACGATGAAAGTTTAACACAAATAAAGCAAAAATAAACTTTAACTCTCTCCAAACTGAACTTCAACGAGAAGGCTTCTGTTTGGCTTGAATAAAAAGCTGACACTGTGATAAGGTATGAGAAGATTACATGGATCCATCTTTAATTGCCATTCTATTCTGACATTTCTTTTTTATGATCACAAGTACTGAAAACCTCAGCTCTCTACAAGGCAACTTCTCACAGCTTGCTCTGTCAGTTGAATGTAGGCTTGTAATAGAAACACCTAAATTCTCCAAGAATCTGAGAACTCGGTGGCTCATGATATTTCCTTTGTCTTCAAAAGTCAATAAGGTCCTCTTTGGTGAAGTCTGCATCACTCATGCAGGATCACAGCATCTTCAATACAAAGCTCACAGAGGCAGAAGAGTTACAGTGGTATGTGGTGCTCACTCTCCTCGGCAGCAGTACGACTAGAAGTGCTGGCTGGCATCACAGATGCTATCTGTGCACCAAGACTTCTCTTCCAACACAAATTTTGCTTGGCTTCTTGAGAATTTTATCATTTTAAAAACATTTTCAGAAAGAATTCATAGTAATTCTCTCAGGGCACCAGCAGGACACATAATGGATGAAAACCAGTTGTTGGCTGAACTGAGAAATGTCTGAAATTGCAAGGACATGATGGAGCTGCTGTTTCCTCCATGACCTGATTCAAATCATTATAATGAACTATAACAATTCCAGCATGAATGGTACCATCTGATAAAGACTACTGCAGAACTGAATGAGGCAGTACAGTACACAGTGGCTGAGAGCACAAGCTTTAATGCCAGGCTGCTTGGGTCTGAATCTTAGACTCGACTGTTTATTATGGCCAGTAATTTAGCTGCTCTAAGCCTTTTTCATCTTCATTGATTTTTTATGAGGATAAATGAGATAATGCATGTGAAGTGCCAAGCAAAATGTATAGCCCACAGTAAGAGCACCAACGTTGGCTAGAATTATCAATGCACCACTGACTCAGACACTCTCTACTCCCACTCCATGTATTAACATTTCTGAGATGAGGATGTAGCATATACTCAATGGGATCTTAAAACCAATTGGTTGCCCTATTTTTCTTTCTTAGCAGTACCCAAAAGGTGCACCTTATACCCAATGGCACAAATTTGATAAAATATGGTGCTGAATTTCTCTCTCTGCTCCAAATCACAAACCAGCTTAATGATCTCCCAGGTACGGGCTTTACCCAAAGTCTCTCTCTCCAGTTATGTTTAAGCCCGAGTCTTTACGACAGGGTTCAAAAACTTTAGTCTTTGGGGGCAGCCCAGGTGGCTCAACGGTTTAGTGCTGCCTTCAGCCCAGGGCCTGATCCTGGAAACCCAGGATCGAGTCCCACATCAAGCTCCCTGCATGGAGCCTGCTTCTTTCTCTGTCTGTGTCTCCACCTCTCTCTCTTTCTCTCATGAATAAATAAAATCTTAAAAACAAAAAAACAAAAAAAAAAAAACTATAGTCTTTGGAACAATCGAGTCTGCCACCTGTCTCATAAATTGCTATTGGAACACAGCCACTCTCATTAGTTTACATTTCTATGGCTGCTTTCGTGCTACTGTTGCTGAGCTGAGTAACCATGACAGAGAATGCATGCCAACAAAGTCTAAAATATTTACTATTGAGTCTTTTACAGAAAGGGCCTGCCAAACCCCAGTTTAAAACAATCTTCTGAGGTGAGAAAAATACAAGTTTTGATAATATTTCTGCCTTTTAAAACTTTGCTTCTTCTAAAATGGCTCCATACTACCCGACACCTTCTCAGGTTGGCCGTAGAGGTATGATCTCCTTTAGGCTACACTGGCTCTGTGCTTCCACTGGCAAGAACACTATCGTATAACAATCACCCAGGTTTTTTATCTCCTATTTGTCCAGCAAAGCAAAAGCAAGGACATGTCATTGGTAGCAGAACTCAGGCAATTTTCAAAACAACAGAAAGAAAACCTAAGATTAAAAATGTCTCTTACCACTTATATAAAGTTAGAGTAGTTAAATTTATAGAGACAGAAAAAATGGTGGTTGGCACAAGTTGGGCAGGGCGGGGAGGAGAATGGGTGGTACTGTTTAATGGGTACAGAATTTCAATTTTTCAGGATGAAAAAGTTGTGGAGATTGGTTGCACAACCATATGAATATATTTACTACCACTAATGCATACACTTAGAAATGATCAAGATAAAAAAAGATTAAAAAAAATAATCAAGATAAATGGTACATTTTATGTGTATTTCATAACTAAAAGCATTAAGAAACTTTTAAGTGCTTTTTGTGGGTGTTATGTGTGTGGGCACACATGTATACCCCATCAAGGTGTCTAAGGACCACAGAGCAAAAATATCACTTCCTTTAGAAGCCTTTTATGGCCCTCATACCCCCAGGAGTGGATCGGACACAACTCCTAATTTCAAGTACTACCAGCTTCTGTTAATAGCAATTATTACACTGTCTCCATATTGTCTCCTCACACTCCCTATGTGTTCCACGACTGTAAACTCCACAAGGAAAGGAAATGCCGGGTGATGCCCCCCTGCACCGTATTTGTCACCTTCACCTGTCAGGCTTCTTGGTGGCACTCACATATCTGTGAGTAAGTGAGTAAATGAATGGAACAAATAGAGATTAATATTAATAAGTGAAATCTGTTCTTGGAATTTTTTTCTTTTTAATGCTAAGTTTAAATCAAAAGTGGTTTAACCACTAAATAGAAACCAGATTACAAACCCCCATTATTTTAATTCAAGGAAGAAGTACTGGATCAGCATACATCATATATAATTTTGATAAAGAAAACATAAATCTAAGACTTTGCATAAATAATGTTTATAGGCCATATTAGTAATTATAAAACAATCTTTCTGTGATAAGTAAGCAAATAAAACAATCACATAATAAACAGCCTGGAAAAGTACATTTCCTAAGAAAATTATTTTGTCTTCTTCTGCTTATAAATTATAAAAACACAAGGAAAACTATCAAATCAAGCTAGCTATAAATAATGTCCTACATCTTTGGGGTTTTTCAAAATTATTTTTAATTATTCTAAAGTAAATAAAACTGTGGACAGGAAAACAGGACAATTTTTCCAATTGTAGAGGGAATAAGCTGAATCCTCATGTCCAAAGGCAAAAATTTTAAGAGGGGATAAGCAAACACATCCTTTCAAAGACCAAGTCAGGAATCTTGGCACCAGCATTGTTCTCTAAACAGTTACTCTCATCAGCATCAAGCCTGTAACTTATGCTCAGTATCCTTCAACACAATCTGCTACATCAGGGACTAATGTTAGCCCTAGTAAAAATCTCAGCAAGAACTATTACCAGGAGACAATCATAATAGTCACTTATTTTCACCCTAAGTCTCATGTTGCCCAAACTTAAATACCATGCCTTTTTGTTATATAAAGATAAGAATCATAGGAATTACTATAAGGAAAAGGATAGTTCTATATTAAATATTTTAAGCAATAATACAAATAGCCAATGGAAAAAACCAACCTAATAATCAAAAAAATAAAACTTTAAAGATATTTTTCATCTTCACCAGCAAATATTCTTTACAGCAATAGTATTTCAATGTTTTAATAACTGCAGTGAAACTGGCAATAAAATAGGTATAGATCTTTACTCAATATTAATTAAGAGAGGCCTTTCCCATTTCCACCTACCCTATCTAAAATAGCATCTCTACTGCTTATTCTCTGTATCCTGTCTCATCTTTATTTTTCTTCATGTCACACATCACTATTGGAAATGACCTTATACATCCTGTATTGTCCACTCCACCACTAGATTGTAATCTAGAAATGAAATGAGGGTAGGGCTTTGTCGGTATGGTCCTCTACTATTTAACTGGCACTCAAAAAATTGCTGTTGAGCCAATAAATTAATAGAAGGGGGCAAACTGGTATACCCTTCTGAAAAGCAATTTGAAATATCTAACAAGAAACTTTAGAAAGTTCATATCCTCTGAAAAAATGCCAATTCTTGTTATTCTTCAAAATAAATCAGAGATGCAAAGATTTATGTATAAATATATTCATCACAGGATTTTAAAATTTAAGTTCAATTCATTAACATATCATGTATTATTAGTTTCAGAGGTAGAGTTTAGTGATTCATCAGTGCACATAACAATGCCCAGTGCTCATCACATCACGAGCCTTCCTTAATGCCCATCACCCCTTTAGCCCATCACCCCACGGACCTCCCCTCTAGCAGGTGAAGAGTCTCTTATGGTTTGTCTCCCTCTCTGACATCATCTTATTGTTCCCTTCCTTCCCCCTATGCTCCTGTTTCTCAAATTCCACATATGAGTGAAGTCATATGTCTTTCTTTGATTGACTTATTTAGCTTAAAGCCTCTAGTTCCATCCATGTCATTGCAAACGGTAAGATTTCATTTTTTGATGGCTGAGTAATATTCCAGTGTGTGTGTGTGTGTGTGTGTGTGTGTGTGTGTATGTACACCACATCTTTATTCATTCATCTGTAGATGGACATCTGGGCTCTTTCCATAGTTTGGTTATTGTGGACACGGCTGCTATCAACACGGGGGGTGCAGGTGCCCCTTTGGATCACTGTGTTTGTATCCTTTGGGTAGATACTTACTAGTGACAATTGATGGGTCATAGGGTAAGCTCTATTTTTAACTTTTTGAGGAACCTCCACAGTTTTCCAGAGTGGCTGCACCAGCTTGCATTGTCACCAGCAGTGTAAGAGGGCTCCCCTTTCTTCACTTTCTCACCAACATTTGTTGTTGGAATTGTGATGCCGCCACCACCATAATATGATACCAACTTACCTTTGGCTATTTTGGGTATTTTCTGGTTCCATAGAAATGTCAGAATTATTTTTTCCAACTCTGTGAAAAATATTGATGATATTTGATAAGGATTGTGCTGAATGTATACATTGCTCTGGGTAGCACAGACATTTTAACAATATTCTTCCAGTCCTCCAAACAGGCATGGGATGTTTTTCCATTTCTCTGTATCTTCTCTCAATTTCTTTTATAATTGTTCTATAGTTTTCAGAGTACAGATCCTTTCTTTCTTTGGTTAGGTTTATTTAGGTATCTTATGGTTTTGGGTGCAAACATAAATGGATCGATTAATTTTTCTTCTGTCTCATTGTTAGTGTCTAGAAGTGCAACTGATTTCTGTGCATTGATTTTATATCCTCTCACTTTACTGATTTCCTATATGTGTTCTAGCAATTTTTGGGAGGAGTCTTTTGGGTTTTCCACATCACATCATATATGAAGAGTCAGAGTTTGACTTCGTTGCCAATTCAGATGCCTTTTATTTCTTTCCGTTGTCTGATTGCTGAGGCTAGGACTTCTAGTACTATGTTAAACAACAGTGGTGAGAGTGGACATCCCTGTTCTGTTCCTGACCTTAGCAGGAAAGCTGAAAGCTTTTGAAAGTTGATAATGATATTTGCTGTGGGTTTTTTGTACATGGCTTTTATGATATTGAGATATGTTCCCTCTACCCCTACACTATGGAGACTTTTAATCAAGAAAGGATGTTGTATTTTGTCAAATGCATTTTCTGCATTTATTGAGAGGTTCATATGGTTTTTACCCTTTCTTTAATTAATGTGTTGTATCACACTGGTAGATTTGCAGATGTTGAACCACCCTTGCAGCCCAAGGATAAACCCCACTTGGGGATGGTGAACAATCCCCTTAATGTACTACTGGATCTTATTGGCTAGTATCTTGGTGAAAATTTTTGCATCCATGTTTATCAGGTATATTGGTCTGTAATTCTTTTTCGTGAAGTCTTTGTCTGGTTTTGGATCAAAGTAATGCTGACCTTAAAACAGCCTCAGAAGAATAGGTATTAATTCTTTTTTTTTTTAAGATTTTGTTTATTTATGGTAGAGAGAGAGAGAGACAGAGAGAGAGACAGAGGCAGAGACACAGGAGGAGGGAGAAGCAGGCTCCACACTGGGAGCCCGATGTGGGACTCGATCCTGGGACCCCAGGATCGCGCCCTGGGCCAAAGGCAGGCACCAAACCGCTGAGCCACCCAGGGATCCCGCAGTAGTAATTCTTTAAATGTTTGGTAGAATTCCCCTGGAAGGCCATCTGTCCTGGACTCTTGTTTGTTGGGAGATTTTTGATGACTGATTCAATTTCTTTGTTGGTTATGGGTCTGTTCAATTTCCCATTTCTTCCTATTTCAGTTTTGTTAGTTTATATGTTTCTAGGAATGTACCCATTTCTTCCAGATTGCCTAATTTGTTGGCATATAGTTGCTCATAATATGTTCTTATAATTGTATTTCTTCAGTGTTGACTGTGATCTCTCTGATTTCATTTATGATTTTGTTTGAGTCCTTTCTCTTTTATTTTTGATAAGACTGGCTAGGGGTTTATCCATCTTATAAATTCTTTCAAAGAACCAGCTCCCAGGTTCATTAATCTGTTCTACTGTACTTGTTTTATTTCATTGACTTCTGCTCTGATCTTTATTAATCCTCTTCTCCTGCTAGGTTTAGGCTTTATTTGCTGTTCTTTCTCCAGCTCCTGTAGGTGAAGGGTTAAGTCATGTATTTGAGACTTTTCTTGTTTCTTGAGAAAGGCTTGTATTGCTATACACTTCCCTCTTAGGACCACCTTTGCTGCATCACAAAGGTTTTGAAGAGTTGCGTTCTCATTTTCCTTTGTTTCCATGAATTTTTTTCATTGTTAATTTCCTCGTTGACTTCATTTTTTAAGAGGATGCTCTTTAACCTCCATGTATTTGTGTTCCTTCTAAATTTTCTCTTGTGACTGAGTTCAAGTTTTAAAGCATTATGGTCTGAAATATAGAGGGAATAATCTCAATCTTTTGGTACCAGTTGAGACCCGATTTGTGACCCTCTATATAATCTATTCTGAAGAATGTTCCATGTGTATTCAAGGAGAATGTGTATTCTGTTGCTTTAGGATGAAATGCTTTGAATACATCTTTGAATACATTTTGGTCCATCTGGTCCAGTATGTCATTCAAAGCCCTTGTTTCCTTGTTGATCTTCTGTTTAGATAATCTGTCCATTGTGTGAGTGTGGTGTTAAAGTCCCCTACTATTATTGTATCATTATTGTGTTTCTTTGTTATTAATTGATTTAATTGGCTCCTCCTGTCATGATCCAGGAGTATTTTTCTTTTTCTCAGCTTTAATCTCCATCATTTTGTCTTCTACTCCTTCTGCCTCATTTATCCTAGCAGTAAGAGCCTCCATTTTTTATTGCGTCTCAGTAATTGGCTTTTTGATTTCAACCTGATTAGATTTTATTTCTCCAGTAAGGGATTATCTACTGTCTTCTATGCTTTTTTCAAGCCCAGCTAGTATCTTTATAATCCCTGTTTTGAATTCTAGTTCTGACATCTTACTTATATCCATATTGATTAAATCCCTGGAAGTACTGCCACTTGTTCTCTTTTAGGGTGAGTTCTTCTGTCTTGTCATGTCATCAAGAAAAGACTAGATGAACAAGAGAGAAAATACAAAAACAGCAACACCACCAGAAAAATATACACTGAACAAATCAAAAGAGAACAGAAACTCCCTCTCCCACAAAAAAAAAAAAAAAAAAGAGAGAGAGAGAGAGAGAAAATAAAATCAAACAGAAGGTGAATAGAACAATAAACTAGATCTTGGTATATTTTGGTCTGTTTGTTAGAAGAAGCTAGATCCCAAAATAGGAAAGCAAGAAAAATTTATTTATATATATAAATTAAATATATATATATACATACACACACATACACACAAAGTTGAATACAATGAAAGGAAGCCAAAATTGAAAAAATATATATATAAAAACATAAATGTAAAAATGAAAATTAAAAGACTTAAGAAAATAATTGATAAAATAGCTGGAAAGGAAAAAATATTTTAAACTGAAAGATTAAAGAAGAAAAAACTACAAATGCTATATACTGTTTTCCCCAAAAAACTGGAGTTTGCAGTTCTTTATGATTGGTAAACTTGGTATTTGCCAGATGTTCCTGCTGGTCTTCTGGGGGAGAGGCCTGTTGTGCTGATTCTCAGGTGTCTAAGCCTGCGTGGAATTACACGGCCTTTGCCCCCTTACGCTATGGCTCAGTGTAAGGGGCTCTGGATAGCTCTATGTGTCTTTTGTTCCCTGAAGGCTTTCAGCACCAATTTGGAGGATGAAAATGGCAGTGCCCTGATCTCTACTCCCTGAGCTGAAAACATGTGTCCCCACTCTTCAGTGCACTCTCACAAAAAAGGAGTCAATTGCTCTTGTCTCCCTGGTTTCCTTCTGAGCTCTGTGTTCACCCAGCCTGTGACTGGGCATTTTTATCTGAGGCACTCGAACCCATTTCAAGTCTTTAAACTTTAGACTCCTAAGGTACTCACCCACACAGCTCCTCCTGGGGGTCTCCGTGCGGTTCAGTCACTTGCTGGGCCTCTGCTCAGAGAGCTGTCACGTGGCCATGCAGTGGCTTAAGGCTTATGGCAACACTGAACAGAATTTACTGTTTTCAGCCAGTTTCCCTGCTCCAATGGTTGATAAAGTCTGTCACACTCAGGCATCCCTGTTCTTTCTGTGACTCCAGGGATCTGGAGACCACACTGTCCCACCTGGGATTCTGCCCTGCTTCCTGAGCACCTTTCAGGCAGACTTCTAAACGTTGATTTTGTGCTCCACTACTTCTAACACTTTCCAGTACCTGGCTTAAAAGACTCCCGCCCCCTGGGTTTATCTTCCCATATATCACCTCAGATTCATGTTTCTGCACCTCCTATCTTGCAAAAATGGTTGCTTTTCTATTCGTAGAATTGCAGGAATTCTTTTCTCAGATCTCTGGTTGATTTCACAGGAGTTCAGAATGATTTGATATCTAGCTGAATTCCAGGGACCAGATGAAATTAGGGTTCCCTATTCCTCTGGCATCTTAATTCCCCCAGGATTTTTATACTAGAGAAAATTACCATCAACCTACATGTACAAATATAAGAGAATCTCCAGAAATAACACAAACTGAAACAACTGTACAAACTTCCCACCCTCAGGTTCCTGTCAACTCTTCCTACTAATATATCTCCTTCAAAGTGATGAGTTTGAGTCATTATTTCCCACCATCAAAAAACAAAGAAAAAACATCTGATTTCCAAAGTGGAAAAAGCCTTGCTTCATGATATATGATCAAAAAACAAATCCTAAATGGTTATCAGCCACCCTTCCTACTTTGTCACCTAAGCTTTGAGAATCCAATGCCAGCAACATTCTGCAAAGTTTCCCCAGCTCATTAAACTTTACACCCCACAGTTAACACACACCCCTTTAGGTACATACAGTTCCACATAGTACGAGAATGGGCACCTGATTCTTTTAATAGCTATGATAATCCTTGAGATGAGGCCAACCCCTCACATATATCTTGAGTTTAGTAGATAAAAAGTCATGGATGGAGTTGCTGGTTAAATACAATTCCACATACACCCTAGGGCTTTCACTATGTGGATCTTCAATAAAACTCATCTAACAGAATGGTGCAGCTAATCACCTTCATTATGGAGGACATTAACGTTGTTTATTCTCACTGGCTTAACAGAGTACAGACCTCCTGAAATCCTAAAGGTTAAAGAAAAAAGTTACAGAATTTTTAAAAAGGATTCTGTCCGTCATCTTAATACAGTTCTGTTGTTTGTACTGTATCCAAGATAGCACCTGACACCAACAAGGTACTTAATAAATATTTGTTGAATATACAGCAATAATAAACACTTATGGAATCTTTATCAGAGCGCCTGGCATATAGTAAATGCTTTGCATACATTCTCAATAATCCTTACTAAAATCATACTTTTATTATGTCTACTTCATATGAGGAAGGAAATTAAGGCTTAAATGCAGTTAAATAACCTGTCCAATGTTATGTGGCTACAAATAATGAATCCGGCATTTAAAGCTCAGGAGCCTGTATTCTTCACTTCACTGACATTACTGCTAAACTGGGGAGAAAAAAGTGTTAATACACTGAAAGAGAATAAATTCAGTACACTTGTGTAGTTGGTTTTGTAATGGAATATATTAGTGATTGATACGGAGCATAAGGTAACTGCTCAAATACCTACTGACTAAGCATATGATTGAGAATATTCTAGCCCAAGATCATGAGATATTTTAAACTATACAAGTTTGCTCAATACATATCAACGTATAGAAACTAAACTGCAAGAAGGTCAGTTAGCCCTAATAAAAAGTAGCTAAAAACAAAAACAAAATTAAAGAGAGCCATTTCTGTAATGGTGACCGAGAACTTTAAGTAGTCTGAATTCACTATGTAATATGGAATTTAGGATACAAGAACTTAAAGAACAGCCACCTAAAAACTCACTCTCACTTGCCTCCTAAAAACTGATTCCAACTGCCTGCTATTAGGCTAAGGACCTCCCATCTCCTGTTATCTCCCATCTTCTGTATCATCTTCTTAGTTCAGCCAAATTGATCCCTCCTGACAATGAACTGCTGACATAATCTGTATACAAGGTAAGTCTACCTTGTCTACTTTCATCTCTCACTCATTTCCATTCTTATTTGCCAGCAGTACTACAGAAACTGTAGTTCTTAGAGTACCTTCCACTCTTTTGTCCCTTTGGGCCTTTGCACATTTTATTCTCTTAAACCTGAAATATCCACCTGACTTTTTGGGCAAACACTTATACCTCAAGCCTCAGTTCCTTTTTTTTTTTTTTTAAAAGATTTTATTTATTTATTCGAGAGAGAGAGAGAGAGAGAGAAGCAGAGACACAGGCAGAGGGAGAAGCAGGCTCCATGCAGGTAGCCTGATGTGGGACTCAATCCCAGGACTCCAGGATCACTCCCTGAGCCAAAGGCAAACATTCAACCGCTGAGCCACCCAGGCATCCCTCAAGCCTCAGTTCTAACATCACCTCTTCATCCCGAACTTCCCAACTTCCCAGCTGCTCCTTTTCCTTCTACACTTGGTACAAATACCAGAAACCCATTTATTTAAAACATTTTGGAGAGGTTTAAATTTTTAATTTAATAAATAAGTCCAAATATAGAATCATGAAAATGTTTTAAATATATAACCTATATCAACTTTTTGTTCATTCATTCACAAAGGTCTTTTCCTTAGATACGGTATAGATATGTTGACTAGAGGTATATCATCTTATGTAAAGCACACCAAAAATATACCATGTGTTGATTTCCAGTTTCAGTTCTTTAAGTGGACCAAGGACACAGTCATTTGTAAAACAATCTGCATACAGAAGATCATTCTAGATTTATGCAATTTTCTTAATCTTTCATACTTGTCTTGCCCACACCTAATTTAACAATTGCTTCTCCCCCAAAGCATTCAACTCAATTTTCATTAATAACTATCTTAAACCCATTCCATTAGTTTACAAAAAATTTAATTACATTATGCCATTACAATAGTTACAACTAGTGTGAACAGGTTTGGGAATAAATAAATTAACTTTTAGTGAACAAGCTATTTCACTAGTGAGAAAAGAACTTACAATACAGAGTACACCCAAGTATTCAAAGAAAATGGAGAACATCAGTTAATTTCTCTAGTTGGTTAGGTGGAAGCTGGTTAGTGAAGTTCCTTCAGAATTACCCTCAGCTATTATCCCATTGTACCATAAACATACCTTTGTGTAAACATCTTCCCTACTAAACCAAAAATTCTAAACTAATTTGCTACTGAAGACTTGTGTAGTTAGTCCTCAAGCCAGCTGGGCAGAACCTGAAGCAGCAAAAGTGCCTCCCTCCCAGCTAAACAACCTCTTTTTATTTATCCTCTTAACTTCCTAATGTATATCACTGTACAGGAGAAGAAGGGCAGCACTGTGCTCTTTAAAAGAAGTGACTATTTTTTCATTTCTCATTGTTAAAATAGCACACTTGATAAATTTACATAATAAAAGACATGAATAAAGGAGACTTTATAGCTTCATATAGTGCCTATAGGTAAGCCAGACAAAGACTTCAGCCAGGGAGATGTGACTGCTAAGAGTAAGCCTGGGCCAGGGAAGCAGCAATAGGAAGTTAATCTTTTAAATTACCTCATTTATGTATGCATTTTGTTTTCTCTCTCCCACTAGAATGACATGCAATGAGTATCAGGCCCTTGTTTATCTTGTTTACTTGTATCCCAGCCCCTGGACCAATGCCCACTGCACAGTAGCTCTTCAGTAAGTATTTGTTAAATGTGTTGCCGGAAGAACCTCAAAGAAAAGTGAAGGTATTTTAGCTTTAAGGAAAGTAGTGGAGCCTACTCAACAGTTCTTCTCAAGGAATGGAAAAATGATGGGAAAGCTATGCTTTAAAGACCTTCATAACTTTGACTGATGGCAACTGATGATTATTCTATAACACCGTGGTGGTTAAGGGTCTGAGCTCAGACAGATCTGGACCTAAATTCTGGTTCTGCCACTCATTTATAAGCTAAGTAAAGTTGTGTGACAACTCAATCCCTCTTACTCTCAGAGTTTTCCACTGTGAAACAAAGTTAACACTGTAAGCTCCCAGAGTTGTGAGGATCATGTAAAGAACTGAGAACAATGCTTGGCACATTAATGAATAAATGTTTGCCATTACTGCTGTATTTCTATTGTTATTATTTTAATATTGCTATTATATTGCTGATAAGCACATAAAGAACACCACATTCTATATTCTAAAGATAAAGACATTCTGTGCTCTAGAGATTCTATATTTCCTGAAGAGCTCCATTACTGTTACTAACAGATACCAATGAACCAGGTTGTTGGACTACCTGGTTCACATCAGGGTTCTTCCTCTTAGGCAAATTACTAACTCTGAACTTCTGTTTCCTTTTTTGTAAAATGAGCACAATAGTGGCCTGTCTTCCAGGTCTTTTGTGAATATTAAATGAGATCACAAATATATAGGATTCAGTACAACATGCAACATAAAATCACCCCAACACTGATGATAAATTTGAGCCATACAGAGCTTTGCATATATAGGTTTTTATGAATTTTTTTAAAAATGAAAAGTACTGAAAGCTTTGATTCATTAAAAAACAAAAACTTTTGGCTTGGTATTTGTTTCATGCTCTTTTAAAAAAAACAGAAAACTTTCCAGTCTCCTGAAGGCTTTAGGACTATGTGAAATGAAGACACTTGTCTTAAACACACCTGTCTATAAACATAAATCTTTGCTTAATGGTATACTTCTACCACCATTCTCCATATTTAGTCTAGTCATAGGTTCCCTTCTGGCATTTCCATGTTTCTTCTCAGCTATCTTTTATTTATTTTCCGTTTTCAACTTGGGACAAAAACTCCATCTGCACTTTCAGCAATTATTTTGTACTTCTTTTGACTCAGCAGGAAGTTTAGAAATAGGATATAGGTAACAAAACCCAGCTTGGATAGCTATATAATGTTTCTAGTTAAATACAGTGTTTCTTTGCAACTTTTCTATAAATCAAACTATTCTAAAGTTAAAAAGTTATTTTTTAAATATTTTATCTATTTATTCATGAGAGACACGGGGGGACGGGGGGGGGGGCAGAGACATAAGCAGACGAGAAGCAGGCTCCATGCAGGGAGCCCGACATGAGACTCGATCCCAAGTCTCCAGGATCACACCCTGGGCTGAAGGTGGCACTAAACCACTGGGCCACTGGGGCTGCCCTAAAAAGTTATTTAAAAACACATATTATAAATCACTTCTCACTTATTCAATTCTTCTATGTGTATCTACTTATAGCATTATTTTTAAGTTCTGATATCTGCCTCTCAAAGTCCCGTACCTACTGACCTCCCATTAAAAATTGTAGCAACTTCCACATTTCTGAAAAGATGTAAAATGGTAATACTCTCATTACAACTGCGTACTTTAAACCCAGTAAACTAAAGAGATGACAATAAAATAATTAGCAGAAAACTCAGATGACAATAACAAGAATCAAACAAAAAATGATAGTTACAGATAGCAAGTGATTCCACAAAGTAGGAGTTAACTATGAAGAGAAGGTGCCAACTACAACTGACTATAATCTACAATTTCTTATAGAAATTCTAGGAAGTTCTAAGACTTTGGGGTATTTTTTAACTGCAAAGGGCAAAACTAATATATACAGACAGGGGGAGCTAAGAGGATGGAGGACCCTAGGCTCTCCTAGTCACTCAAACACAGCTAGATAATTATCAAATCATTCTGGGTACCCAAGAAAATCAACCTGAGAACTGTAGAACAAGCTGCACAAATAGAGAGAGAGAAGACCACATCAAGGAAGGTAGAAAGTGCAGAGATGTAGTCTGGGAAACAATCAGATCTCTGGTGCTGGTGCTGCAGAGGGGAGGGAGCCCCAGTCAGAGAAAGCAAGAGAGGAGTAGGAGTGCACAGGGGAATGAACAAGGAAACATTTCCCCCTAAGCCAGTGGTTGGGAAAAACAAGAGGAGCTGATTTTCTCATTTTCTTCAGTTTTGCAACCAGTGGGGCTCAGAGAGTGGAGTTCTGGAGGTTCATGGGCTTGGCTGGAATAGCAACCTAAGGGCACTGCCCTAACTCCTGAAGAGAAGGCAGGCAAGCAACCAGGGGGCGAACTGTGTGATCTGAGGATCACTTAGGACATTTGGTGGAAAGATTGCTCCCTCTTCTTGGAGTGCATCTGTGAGAGGTGACATTGCCTCTCTGGGGACAAAAGAGCCCACAGATACCATTTCACTCCTTTGACCCTCAGCATAGGCACAGAGACAACTGCTGAGGGTGGCTAAGCCAAACAATGGCTGTCTAGCCTGCGTTGCCACAAATCCCACACACCCCACACTCTGGTATAATTACCCTTCTAGGTCAAAAGTGCATTGGTCCCAGCACAGCAAGACTCTCACCCAGGAGACCAGTGCAGGTCCCCACCACACCAGAACCCTAAAGAGTGAAGTTTTAGAAGTCCACAGGCTTGGCTGCAATAGAACTCAAAGTATATTGCATTGCTCTAGGCAGACAAGCAACCCAGAGACATACACAGTAAAAAAACAGCAATCTGAAAAACACCTGTTATGCAAAAGGGGATAATAATTATTCAATTATTCGCTCTTCTGGGAGGGTTTCCCTAAGAGCAACAAGCACAGACATCCCTCTCCAGGGAAAAGGAATAGGCTGGCACCATTTTCTTCCCCTGCCCCTCAGCATAAACCAATTCCAGTAAACAGCACAGCACCAACACTGGATGCCTAACCTGCTTACAGTAGGTCCCATCCCCCTGTGCTCTGCTGGTACTGCTTTTTTCAGGTAGGTGTTGCCTAAGGACCAGTGCAGCGGGCCCCTTCCCCCAGAAAACCAGCACAAACCTGCACACGCACCACTTCTACTCACTACAGTTCTGCAAAGCTTCAGTTCTAGTGGAAATAGTACCAGGTCTCATTTAACAAGCAGTTTAGAGCACACATAGTAAAAACTTGCCACATTCTGGCCAAGGTCCAAACACTGTCCACTTCAGGCAAGAAGAGCCTCTGCAGATGACTGACCCAAGGGACAGAGCAATCAAACTACAACAGCAGAGTACACACAGCACATACAGAGACTTTGTGAAGCACCAGGCCCTGGAAACTATATGACCTCTTCTTCATAAAGCCATTACTCACAGAATCAGGAAACATAACAAGATATCTAACACAGAAGATGACAGAGACCTAGACAAAATGCCAAGATGGAGGAATTTACCCCAAAAGTAAGAACAAGAAAAGGTCACAGCCATAAAGAGAAAATCATAAAGATACTCTTTGGGCTTGAGAAAAGCATGGAGGTTATCAGGGAAACCCCTACCATAGAGATAAAAGAGCTACAAAAAACATGGGATGCCTGGGTGGCTCAGTGGTTGGTTCAGGGCCTGATCCCAGGGTCCTGAGATCAAGTTCCATATCAGGCTCCCCGCTTCTCCCTCTGCCTCTATCTCTGCCTCTCTGTCTCTCATGAATAAATAAATAAAACCTTTTAAAAAATCTTTTTTTTTAAAAAAAAGAGCTAAAAAATATCAGGCAAAAATGAAAAAATGCAGTATCTGAGATTTGAGACTGACTGGATATAATGACCACAAGGATGGAAGAAGCAGAGGAATAAGTAAGTGATATAGTAGATAGAATTATGGAAAAATATAGCTGAATAAAGGAAAGAATGATAGATCATGAGAGTAGGCTTAGGGAACTCAGGGATTCCATCAAATGTAGTAACATCTGTATCATAGGAGTCCCAGAAGAAGAAGAGAGAGGTTTATTTGAGGAAATTATAGCTGAAAACTTACCTAACCTGGGGAAAGAAACAAATACCTAAATCCAGGAGGCATAGAGAATCCCCATCAAAATTAACAAAAAGCAGGCTAACACCAAGACATATTCTAGTTAAATTTGTAAAATATATTGATAAAGAAAAAAATCCTAAAAGCAGTAAGACAAAGGAAGTCCGTAACTTACAAGGGAAGACACATGAGATTAGCAGCAGAACTCTCCACAGAAACATGGCAAGCCAGAAGAGATATATTCAATGTGCTGAATGGGAAAAATCTGCAGCCAAGAATACTCTATCTTGTAAGGGTGTTTGTTCAGAATAGGAGAGATAAAGAGTTTCCTAGATAAACAAAAACTAAAAGAGTTTGTGACCACTAAACCAGCACTGCAAGAAACGTTAAAGGGGACTCTGAGTGGGAAGGAAAGACCAAAAGTGACTAAGACTAGAAAGGAACAGAAAAAAAATCTCCAGAAATAATGACAGAGCAAGTAATAAAATATCAACAAATATATATCAAAATTTACTCTGGGTACAATGGAGTAAACGCTCCAATCAAAAGACAAAAAAACATGTCAGAATGGATAAAAAACAAGATTCATCTATATGCTGCCTACAAGAGATTCATTTTAGACCTAAAGACAGTTGCAGATTTAAAGTGAAGGGATGAAAAAACATTTACCATGCAAAAGGAAGAACAAATATTGTTCAATGTCCATACTACCCAAAGCAATCTACACATTTAATGCAATCCCTATCAAAATATCAACAGCATTTTTCAGAGCTAGAACAAATACTCCTAAAATTTGTATGAAACCAGAAAAGACCCCAAATAGCCAAAGCAATCTTGAAAAAACAAAAGCAAAGTTGGCAGTGTCACAATTCCAGACTTCAAGCTATATTACAGAGTTGTAATCATCAAGACAGTATGGTACTGGCAAAAGAAGACATATAGATCAACAGAACAGAATAGAAAACCCAGAAATGAACCCACAATTACATGATCAACTAATCTTGGACAAAGCAGGAAATAATATCCAATGGAAAAAAAGACCATCTCTTCAACAAATAGTGTTGAGAAGATTGGGCAACATGCAAAAGAATGAAGTTGGACTACTTTCTTATACCATACACAAAAATAAATTTAAAATGATGAAAGACCTAATATGAGATAGGAAACCATCAAAATTCTAGAGGAGAACATAACCTCTGACATGAGCCGTAGCAACTTCTTGCTAGATAGGTCTCCCAAGGCAAGGGAAACAAAAACAAAAATAAATTACTGGTTATTTATCAAGATAAAAAGCTTCTGTACAGGGAAGGAAACAACAAAACTAAAAGGTAACCTTTAAATGGGAGAAGATATTTGCAAATGACATCTGATAAAGGTTAGTACCCAAAATATATAAAGAACTTACAGAACTCAACACCCAAAAAACAACCCAGTTAAAAAATAGGAAGATATGAATAGACATTTTTCCAAGGACATACAGATGGCTAACAAACACAAAGAAATATGGTCACCATCACTCACCAATAGGGAAATACAAATTAAAACTCACACCAGTCAGGATGGCTAAAATTAACACAGGATACACACAAACACACACACACACACACACACACACACACAATACTACTCAGCCAACAAGAAGAATGAATCTTGCCATTTGTAACAACGTGGATGGAGCTAGGGAGTATTATGCTAAGTGTAATAAGTCAGTAAGAGAAAGACAACCATGTGATTTCACTCATATGTGGAATTTAATAAACAAAACAGATGAACATGAGGGTGGGGAAGTACAAGAGAGAGGCGGACCAGAAAACATATTCTTAACTATAAAGAACTGCAGGTTGCTGGTGGGGAAGTAGGAATGTGGAGGGGGATGGGTTAAGTGGGTGATGGGTATTAAGGATAGCACTTGTTATGATGAGCACTGGGCATTGTATGTAAGTGAGGAACCACTCAATTCTACGACTGAAACTAATATTATCCTGTAGGTTAACTAACTGGAATCTAAATAAAAACTTGGGGGGAAAAGTAATATATGCAGATAGTAAAAGAAAAATTCAAATGCTACAAACAGGTCTATATTCATAACCCTTTTATAGAAATCAGTTGAAGTCATGAAAGTAGTAGTTAACCTTATAGGGCATTTGGCCCACATCCAAATAGAAGAGATAATAAGAGGTTCAAAATACATCCCAACCTGCTTATGTGACTAGGATTGCTCTTCACTAAAATCAAACTTGTACATTTCTTAAAACCCAATCCTCCTGTTATAGTCTGTGGACAAAAATGCTTCAAAGTAACCGTGATAACTCCAAATTTTCTAAAAAATAAAACCGAAGCCTCTTAACATCATCCTGCATATGCCCTATACTAGCTTTAAACTCTGCGATACTAAATAGCCAATGATTAAAGCAGTGTTGAGTATGCTGTTAGTTTAAATATGTGATTCACATTGTTGGAGCAGCTCTGGAAGAATGAAGGTGAGGAAAGGGGAAAGGCCAGAGGCTATAAAAAGAAATCTCTATAGAAGATTAAGGTACAAGTATGAGTAGTGGATAAAGGCTAAGAGAAAAAACCGGCTGAAGGTGGAACTAGGCTGACCGCTTCCTTGTGAGAAGTATGAATGAAAGAAAAGGCAATAATTTAGAAAGATATATATTTGCTCAGCTTGTGCTTTCAAGAAAAAAGGTAGAGTGGACTGGAATCCTGCAAGGGTTTAAGAAATAGTATATTTTAAAGTGGCAAAAAGGAACTGTTGGGAATGATGGAAAAGTTCTAATTTTTTATTTTGATGGTAGTTACATGACTGTATGCATTTGCCAAAACTCACACCACTAAAAAGAGTACAGTTTATTATATGTAAATCACACCTCGATAAACCCTCAAAAAGAAAAGCCATTCAAAAAAAAAAAAAAAACCAGCTAAAATGCTGATTAATCTTATAAGGTTTATCAAAATTGCAATAAAACACAAAAACAAGAATAAGCATCTAATTTTAAACTATTTGGGGGTTTATGTTTTACAATGCTGAAAAATATAAACAAATTGTTTGAGGTATATAGTGAAGCATGTTTTTTAAATTGTGTTTCAATCTTTCACTATTAATGTCTCTCTTAAATGGAAATTGAAGTTTCTGACATCTCTCCAGCAGAATCCACTGGCTGAGAACCTCAGCCAATAAACAGGAGCCACAATTAAAGAGGCAGATACAGAGACTTGGCATCTGGCTCTAGACGTGGAGAAGCAGACATCAGACATAGCCCCCATATGCTCCACAACCAGAAGACTAGCTACATGCTATAAGCCTATTATTATGACACCCCTATTTTTCTCAAAGCTTTTTTTCCTCTTAAATTTTCCTCCCATCCTCAGAGAAGTCCTACCCTGAGGTTACCCAGGAGACCACCATAACACGAGGATGTCTTTCCTGAGCCTTCATGCAAGTTAGATGCTTCCACAGCATCCAATGGACTGCTTTATCACACTATTCTGTAGGTAGCCGTTTCCTCCACAAACTCGAGGCCAAACTGCTGAAGAGAAAAGAAGACTTATTTTTGTAGCCTCAGCTAGTGACTGGCAGAGGCCACTAAGAGTTTCTTCAATGAGATTCAAGATAGTTCTGCATTAAAGAGAGAGAGAGAGAGAGAGGACAGCCCATGTGGCTCAGCGGTTTAGTGCCGCCTTCAGTCCAGGGCCTGATCCTGGAGACCCCGGGGATCGAGTCCCACGTCAGGCTCCCTGCGTGGAGCCTGCTTTTCCCTCTGCCTATGTCTCTGCCTCTCTCTCAGTCTCTCATGAATAAATAAAATCTTAAAAAATAAATAAATAAAAATAAAGATGGGGGGGAGAGAAATTCTTAACCTTTATAGGTCATGAACCTCTGAGAATCTGAGGGAAGCCAGGAAATCTATCCTAAAAAAAATATGTATTTATGCAGTTTTACCTATAATTTCAAAATATCTATGAAGGGTCTACAATCCTTGCAAAGACTTCCCAGGGTGAGATGCCTGGTAAACATTCCAGTTTCATCTTGACTACACAGTGGGACAAGCAGAGTCTGCTATCCACATCTCATTTAAAATAAGGAAAATGAATTGCAGTTAACCTTTAAACAAATGAGAAGTTGGAGTACCAACACCCCTTGCAGTCAAAAATCTGTGTATTAACTTTTAACTCCCCCAAAACTTACCCACTAATAACCTAACTCTGAACTGGAAGCCTTACCAATAATATAAGCAGTAGATTAACACTTATTTTGTATATGTATTATATATTTTATTCTTATAATAAAATAAGCTAGAGAAAAAAAATCATAGGAAAAAGAAAATATATTTACAGTATTGTAAAAAAAAAAAAAAAAAAAAAAAAAACCTCATGCATAACTGGACCCACAGAGTTTAAACCAATGTTGTTCAAAGGTCAACATGGGTTTGAACTGTAAAATATCCCCAAGGAATTACAGGGCAGAAAGGATTGTAGGTAGGCTTGGTCCATCCATCTTGTTTAATATAAAAATTCTCCCAGAACTAGTCTTGTAGGTTCAGGGCTAGCATATAGTAAATAAATGTAAATTCCCTTACAGTTGTACCAGAGTTGAAAATGTGAAATAGGAGAACCTCACAGATATATTATTCTCATCTGATTATATAAAATGTCTACATAAAAGATAATCTTGGAGACGGTAATAAATAAAATTATCTGCATTAGGCCTTAAAAAACACGAGCCAAGGTCCAAAAAGAATCTCTGTAGGTACGGGTTGAACAGGGGATAATGGCATGTTCCCAGGGCAGTACTACCATCTATACTTATGTTATGATTTTCCCAAGAAACTCAATACTGTGGGACTGGATTGTCCTCTGCTCTGGACACAAGGGCAGTGGTTAAAGACCCTGATCCAACACAATTACCTGGAGTCTCTCAATGCCAATCATGGAATCGATTTTAAAATGGCCACATATTTATCATTACTAGTTCTGTAATGAAATAAATAAGTAACCAAAATGAAATTAAGAATTACAGGCCCAAGATCAGCCTTCTTAGTCACGTTTCCTTCCAGAAATAAAGAGCCCCTATTATATGAAGGCATGTGAAGGAAGGTAGCCCGGGGTGGGGGTGGATCGGGGGGGTTGTTAAATACTGTTGATTTCATTCATCCTAGAATCAAAAGGTAGGGAATTAGTGCTTTAGCAGTACTTGCTAAATTAGTATAAATATGTTTGTTTAGATTGGTAGTTCTATATATTACCAGTTTAAAACTTTTTTTTTTTATCAAGGAAAAGATAGATTCTTTGGTATCCAGCCATATTCTTAGGACCATTTCCTTAAATATCACTATTTCCTTTTTGTGGAGTACTTTGACATTCAAGATCTTATTTTTCTTTGTAAACACATAAAACAAATCTGTAATGGCTATATCACTTGCTGACTACAGTTGGAAAACTCACTTGACATAGGATACTCAAAGCAAACCGTCTTGTGTCATATCATGTCGAATCTTTAGCCAAACTATCTCCAGTAAGTCTTTCAAAAAAGATGTGCAAACATTAGCTGCACAATATGATTCATCTTCCAAAAAAAAAAACATTATGTATTTTTACTCTGCACACATATACTAACTTTCCTGGATGCCTTATCATTTAAACATACACATTTTAATGTTTTTACTGATAGACTAAGAAAAGATCTCTATTTTATGGAGCACAACAAAAAAATCTGTTGAAGCTAAAGTCACATTATATGATATTCTATATGCCAATTCTCTGCATTAAAAAAAAAAAAAAGAGCTGAGCCCATATAACTCTTCCCCATTCACAAATAAATCCCCACCCTTTTGGAGACTTTAAAACAAGAACAATGAAAAAAAATAAAAATAAAAAAAATAATAAAACAAGAACAATGAGAATCAAGTCAACCAGGGACCTTGTCTTCCTATCTAAATTAAAAAAAAAAAACTTCTTGTTTCTTTATCTAGTTCCCACGCTTCTACACCCAACATATAAACTCAAACATTAAGCTTGGTCAGGAATGAGATATTCACAGATTCTCTAGAAAACAATAAAATGGTCAAATGAAACTGTATATGCCAATTGGTCCTTCCTTGCTCTAATCCAAAACACCTTAATACATTTTTATAAGACTTTCTCTTATTTATATAGCTGAATGTCAAGATACACTTTGATTATAACATGTATATAATTAATATTCAGAAAACAAAGGCAGAGCATTATCTATACCATAACTCCATAAATTGGGTTCTTTTTTCTTAGCCATAATTCAATAAAATATGGACTCCTTATTTTTTTTTTTTTAAATTAGGCTTCATGCCTAGTGCGGGGATCAAACTCATGACCCTGGGATCAAGAGTCAGATGCTCTACCAACTGAGCCAGTGAGGCGCCCCTGTACTCAATAGGCATTTCAGAAGAACGTGTATGTGCAGAACAAACTCATGGTTGCCAAAGGGGAGCAGAGCAGGAGATACAGGCTTCCAGTTATACAATGAGTAAGTTACAGGAATAAAAGGTACACCACATTGAATACAGGCAATGGTATTATAGTAGTTCTGCATGGGGACAGAATGTAGCTACACTTGCAGTGAGCGGTGAGCATTGCAAAATGTATAAAAATGTCAAGAATCACTGTATTGTACACGTGAAAGTAATGTAACATTATGTGTCAACTACACTTCAACAAAAAGTTGTTTTGATTTAAAAAAAAAAAAAAAAACACATGTACATGCTTACTGACCAGAACTAAAATGAACTAACATAGTAGGCAAGAGTGAGTAAAATGTGCATGATGTAATAAGCACTTGGGAGACTGAGAAGTCACTGAACTCTACCTCTGAAACTAATGATACACTATATGTTAATTGCATTTAAATTTTTTTAAAAGAAAAAAATAAGAAAATTTTAAAGTAAAATGACAACATAAAATTTCAATGCCTACTTATAAGGCAGTTTCCTGGAGGCCAAAGAAGTAAAGAAAACTACTGAAGAATTTCTATAAATAAGTATATTAAAATGGGGTCAGCAAAAATTTTCCATGAAGGACCAGGACAGAATTCTGTTAGGTTGTATAGACCACATGGCCTCAATTCTCACTCTTCAACTCCACATTGTCACATGACAGTAGCTATAGGCTGTGTTCCAATAAAACTTCATAAAACAAGATGGCCAACTGGTAGTTGGCCAACTCCTATACAAAAACAGAGATACCCTATAATGACAATGTTTATGAGCACAGCTTTGATGCAAGGCTGACGTGAGAAATATTACTCTAAATAATTATTCTCTCACAATACTTTCTTTTTTGGTTAGAAGGCTAAAGTATCACCTGCATTTAAAAATCAAAAACCTGTGTGTACTAAGGAAAGTTGTGTTTTGAGAGGAAAACTGATTTGTGTATAATCTCTATGACAAAAGAGAAAATCTGCAGGGAAGGGGATAAGGAAAAAGGGAGCTAGAAAAATGTAGGGAAGCAAGGTGAACAACATTGTCTCATGATCTATAATCTCAGAACTATTTGCAAAAGTTGTTAACATACAGAGTAACATCTGTGGCCTCAAGAAGCTCGGGACATAAAAGAGCGAACTTATCTTTTGCCTTCTGAAACCTTCAACATTAAGGGCATATGGGATTATAAGTATTTTTTTAAAGATGCTTAAAACCTAGGTTTCAAAATTTTTAATGAAGACTTATACTTTTATAAACAGAGAGAAGACTTCACAAATCAAATTAAGCCAGAATTCTATTTACTTAATTCTTTTTCCCTATCAACTCTGTATTACTCTCAGTAATTATCACTACAGGCACACAGCCTCTTGAAAGTGTCTGTGAGAACCTTCTTGGGGATGGTAGTACTGAACTGGAAAAATCCCTAGGTGGTTCTGGTCCCTCCCTCCTTCCCTTCTTTCTGTACCCTGCAATGCCTATTTAAAGAAACCCTTCTTTATATTACAGTCCTCTCTCAAAATAAAGAAACCTCTGCCTCTGCCACTGCTTTCTTCTCTCTCTCAAATAAATAAGTAAAATAAAATAAAATAAAAACAGATAGGTAGATTTCTCACTGGCAAAGCAGAATCTTGAACCTTAAACTGAAAGTAACAAATCTGTGTTCTTTCTTTCAAGGTAGGCTCTATCATCAAATGGTTAAGTTTATATAGGAAAAAAACAAAGTCCAAGTATGCAAGCAAGAATTACACCTTTACACCCAGGTCTATCATTAATTAAAAAAATTAAGTTATTTCAGTTAGGAATACATTTCTAGGCAAAAATCAAAGTTACTTAAAAGGAGAGAAATACACTTGCCTAAATTTTTGTTATAACTTTAGGCCTATTCCAAGACATTTTTAAAAATCTGACTGAATTTACAAATAGCCCGTTTTTTAAAAACTAACTATCCTAAAGACTTCTATTCTTTTTTGTTTTTCAGGAGAAAATATTATTAATTCTACACTAAAACCAGAAAAATAAATCATAATTCATTCACTAAAGCCAAGGAATCAAAGTCCAAAACAGTAGACCTTAAACACAGACATGCACATAGATACACATACACACACACACACACACACACACACACACACAGAGTAATTGGCAAGCAATATATGCAAGTAGATTTTTAATTTCAATATCAAAAATGAGAGACTCCTTTGTTAGGTGGGATTTATTTATTTATTTATTTATTTTATTTATTTATTTTTTTTTACACTGAGCATATAATTCAGAATTTTAACAAGTTTAAGAACTGAAAAGCATTTTCCACATACTGGAAATAAAAGCACTCCTAACCAGGAACTGTAGATTTTCCCAGGAAAAAAACACGAGAGTCTCCATTAGCTTAAGCCACAATAAATGGTATATAAATGAATGCATGGTTATGTTCCAATAAAACTTTACAAACGGTCAGTGGAGCAGCCTTCAGGCAGTACTTTACCAAACCTCTGCTTTCAACAGCATTGTTTTAAAGCCAGTATTGGATTACCTAAGATTGTAGACATTTAAGGGGTGCCTGAGTGGCTCAGTTAGTTAAGTGTCTGCCTTTGGCTCAAGTCATGGTCACTGAGTCCCAGGATCCAGCCCCATATCGGGCTCCCAGCTCGGCAGGAAGTCTGCATCCCCCTCTGCCCCTGCTCTCTCTTTCCTGCTCTTTCTCCCTCTCAAATAAATAAATAAAAAAAAAATCTAAAAAAAGATTATAAACATTTAAGATATAAACTATCTACATACAATTGCTCCACCCTACCAAGTCTCTTCTACCTGCAATGAAAAGTGCTACAAAGCAGATGTCAAACGAGAAAGAAAAGTCAATACTTTACCAAAACTTATTCTCTAGACAATAAATGCATTTAGATCATCCACTCAACAAACATTTGCTCAGGACGCATGGTCCCCTGACTTCAAGGTCTAGCATGAAAAAAATACACACATACAATCAACTACTACTCAAGCCAGCTAAGTGCCACATGTACTACCACTAGTACCTGAAGAATGCTTCATGGTTTAACATGTTTCCACATATGTTTCTTAATAAAGCCTCATGGCAACCCTGTAAAATACCTAAGTCACTTGGTATTATTCTCATTTTACATAAAGCTCATAAGTAGTAAAACTAGGATTTGTGCCTATAATACTACTGCACTACACTTCTTCAAAGCAGATTTATGCTAGGGGTTGAAGACAGAGGTGGAGGCATTTGGAATGAGCAGGATTTTGATAGGTAAACAGTCCAAAGTATTCCAAGGAAATGACATACAAAAGTCTAGAAGCAGGATAATACAACCTGTGAAATGCAGGCAGGGGAAACAGGGCTATAAAGATGGGTTGAAAGCATGAGGAGAGCTTTAAGTAGATGACATAGCATCTGTACAAGACACTATAGGCTGTGAGAAATCAGATGGTTTGGGAGAGAGAAGGAACATAAATGAAGCTCTTACTGTGTGTTTGGTACTTTGCAAAAGAATTGCCTCGTATTCAGGGATGTTAAGTTATGAGGTAGTGTTACAGGGAGATTAAACTTTCATAAATCCCCTGCAGGACTGAAAAGATAGGACTAACAAACAGGAAGGAAAGCAGTAGGCTATCTCTGTAGTTTCGGCATGAGGGAAGAGAATGCAAAGCAATTCCTGTCTATGTCTAAAATGATGGTTCTTATAGTATCTCCCCAGTACCTCACCCCCAAATTTAAAACCAGGCCTTGAATTACCTTAAATTTTCCTACAATTTATCTAAAACTTACCGAATCTTCTGGAGGTCTCTGTATTTTTCCCCAATCCACAGAAGGCCCCTTTTCTTGCAAAAATCTATGAAATAGCTTCCGAAATCCATCAAGGTCTTTTTTAGTGTGCTATGAAAATAGAAGTTCTTGTTACAACTAGCAAAATGCCTACTATTTAATAAATATAGATACATATTATACATTTAAAACACCTTTCAATGAAATTCTTATACTATGAGAACATGAAGTACAGCAGAGACTTTTTATACCCCCCACTTAAAAGAGGAAGAAAACCTAAGAACCACACTTAAAGGAATGCAAGCAAATAATCTTCCAAATCTCCCACCAGTATCATGTAACCTGAACACTATTTGGTCCATGAGAATTTCAATAGGTTCTCTATATTTATTTGTCAATATCTTTCTCTACCTCTTTTAAGTGAAAATTAATCTTTACCTAAGGAAAAAGGAATAAAACACAACTAAACTCAAAACATAAAGTACAAACTAAAATTTGAAAATGAAAAGGATGATCTATTGATTTATAAGTATAAAAAGTAAAAATACCTGTCTATGCTGGGAAACTGCTATTATAGCTGACAAAGTAGCATGGTTCTATTAGAATTGGCTCTCTGGAAAAACGCATGCAGCAGGATATATGGCTGATAAACTTCTCACAATTCTAAGTTTTTCTACCCAATGATATTAGAACACAGGACAAATAAAATTTTGTTCTGATTCTTTTATACTTTAGAAACTTCCTAGAATTAAAAAAAGAAAGGACAATGGCTTAACAATGGGCAAATGTTGAAAATCCTTAAGTGTTAAGTAATCCTAATGTTTTTATTGCTCTTATATTTTGTATTTCAGGCTGGATGATCAACAGCAGCAATAGCAACTCAGTATGCAGGTGGATGGAAGCAAAAAACATTGTAAAATCCTTACCTCAAACTCATGTGATGGTGCTGTGGTAAGTATTTTTTCTAGTTCCTTCTTCACAGATAATTCTAGCTCTTGTCGAATGACTTCTTGAAACTGAGAAGCACCATCTTGAGACATGGCTTTGCTAAGATCTTAAAAACATAAAACCACCAACAGAAAAATCAGACAGCCATTCAAACAGCTGGTAAGCTATAAATGATTTATTTCTAGTGTGCCAGCAAATGAGAAGGGCTCAATCCTATGGTGCTATCACCCACTTGAAGGATTTCGGTAGCGTCAACTAATTAGGACTATATAATCATATGGCCTCAAATTTGGTACACCTATATGCATTCCTAGTATATCTAAAACACTAATAAAGACTTTTGGGAAGAAGGGGCAGGTGGGACTAAAAGGATTAATCTTCATTTGTGTGTATAGTTCCATCTCTACTAATGTTTCCCTCTTAGCCATCAAAGCTGGAGAAAAATAACTGGAATAAGGGTATATTTTACGGAAATTTCCCTTATGGAACTGCTGCCCGATAAGAGAACCGAAAGGGTTTAGCAACTTCACAGAAGCAAAAAATCCCTTCCCCTCCAGGCCACATGAAAAAATTAAGGAATTCTTTCCATTTTAGAAGGGAAGCCACTCCGGTTTCACATCCATTACTAAAGAAAAACTTGAGAGATACTGGCAACTCCCAGGCACCTCTATGGTCAAAATTTTCACTTAAAAAGATGCAGGGTCTGCTTCCCTGCTTCTTGTCCTCAATTTCAGCCAAGACTTTTCAGTGTTTATCTGTGTCAGACAAGACTATCAGGGCTTTTGGCATAGCTGGACATCTCTGTGACAGATGGATCTCAATAAAGGTGACTCACTAATGGTGACAGAAATGCCTGATAGATGAAAAGAAAAACAGAAAAGTAGAGAAAAAGAAAACATCCCAGGTCTAACTACCTTGGGAGAAAAATGCCAACACAGGTTCTTTTACATGCTTTAGCCATCTAGATAGTAATTACTTATCTAAATAAGGGATAATCAGACTATATTGTTCACCTTACCCTTTTTCTTCAGTAACTAAGCCATTTTATAAACGTAGTTTTGAAGTTTATGTTCAAACATGTTTTTGACAACTACTCAGTCCTACAAATGTTGATTTAGTAGAATCATATTTCAATAAAACTAAAAATACTACCTCCTACACACCATAAATATTTTTTAAAGATTTATGTATTTCAGAGACAAGACTAAGGGGAGAGGAAAAGAGGAGGGGATGAAGAAGGGAGAATCTCAAGAAGATTCTAAACTGAGCATGCTGCCCAACCTGGGGCTCAATCCCAGGACACTGAGATCATGACCTGGGCCAAAATCGAGTTCCATGCTTAATCAACTGAGCCACCAGGCATCCCCACCATAAATTATTTTGTTATCTGGACAGAAGAAAACATTTAAACAGAATTAAAGCCAACATAATATTTTTAGGATACTTTTGAGAGCAGAAATTAGTAAATTATGTAACTCTTAAAGCAATTTATTTAATGTAGACAGCTTCTCCTTCTCCCAAATACCTAAAAGTGTTAACAAATGAGCTATTTAACCTTCAAGCTCTTCAAAAACCTTTTAAAATCTGTTTTCTGTCATGTTTAAACCCAAGAGGAAAAAAAAAAAGAAATTTGGTGAGAGCACATAATCTAATCCTAAAATAGCCATTTTTTAATGGTGCTCTTTTTATAGGCATAAACCACAACACAACTAAGTTTATAGACTCCAGTAAACATTTTAAGTGACCCAAACAGTGGTCCATAAATAACTTCTTTGAGCTAAGAAACACACCTGTGTGTTCCATAAATAACCTAAATGTATGTTTCCACTAGTGAGAGGCAACTTGATTATCCTATGTAAAAATTCATGACAATGGATGAGCATGTTTGCATAACTATGATAGGTAACTAAAAACTCCTGCAGAACATTTTAAACTAGAGTCAACATGACATTAACTATACAAGTTCATCCCTTGGCTGACTTAATTGTATCCTAAAATAGGTCACAGTTTAAAATCCCCCTGCCCCAAACCTCCTGCCTCAGGTATACCTGGGATATCTCTCCCCCAATCTTTAAGCCAACACCCATATTAATATTTAAGAAATAATTTGGAAGAAAAGTCCACTAAATATAAAACCTCTAAATCAAGGAACACATGAATTCTTTGATTCTGTGTCACACATGGATTAAAATAGATCAAGAACTTTATAATGATTTTTTTTTAAAGTTTTTGTTGGGATCATAGACATCTACAGACTTGCTGCTTTGTTGCTGAAGTTAGATCCTGAAAGCCAGCATTCTCAGTCACATTCCTAAAAATTAGCAATGGAAATTTAACTTATATTCTGGGCAAATGCCAAAATGAGGTAACAACAAATGTAACTGCAAGGTTTAAAAATAACTATAGTGGCTTCTTGAGATTTGTCTACATGAAAACGATAAAAAAATAAAAATAAAAAACTAATTGAACAAACACCCCATCAAGCTTAAAGAATCCCTCTGCAGAACAACTGCCTATCAATCTACATGATTTAAGGTCAAAACACATAGAAACCATGTCACAATCCTCCCTACAGAGCCAACCTAAGAAGGCTGGCTGAAAGACACATTTACTACTACATGTGATATTATGCCAGCTGCAGGGAGTTCAACCCTTAGAATAAAACAAAACAAAACAAAAACAAAAAACAAAAAAACCCAGACACAGATTCAAACTCAAGTTGTAACAAATATCCCTAACCTTTATTCCTCCCATTCCTTTGATATAGCACCAAATGCAAAGAACAATTTGTATTCCTTCTAGCCACTACAAATACAAACAGCTAATACAACAAAGAATGTTATAAAGAGCCTATCACACACACGCACAGAAAAAAATAAAGAGCCTATCACCTCTTCCACCCTATTCCACTGCTTTTTCCTTCCCTTTCCTCTGGGCAGTGCTACTATGAAGTTTTGTTTTCTTAGGGACTAAACAATAAAGAAGGGCTTTTAAGGATTAAAGAATATGCAAGAATAAGGACTTATGCTTAATCAAGAAGAAAGTCTATCCTAAACACCTGACACAGACTGGGAGGCATAGAGCTAGAAACCATTTCCCTTAGCAGTGACCTCCTTATCCATTCCTGAGTTTTCTAAGAAAGGTCTGGAATTTCTGGTAGGAAAAGAAGTATGGATTTTAAAAGTTTTGTTGGACTTAAGATTCTCAGGTTACACTTCTGGCAAGGACAGTTGTGTTTCTAATGGAAGGTCAATTAAAGAATCTCCTGAATAATACAAGATTCCTAACCTCCCAAAATGTTTTATCCCTTCTCACTTCCTAGCAATAGGGAACTGCTCAACTTTGGACAAAGAGTGGATTAGGAATCAAACATTTCATTACTGGGGTGCCTGGGTAGCTCAGTCAGTTAAGCAACCAACTCTTGGTTTCAGTTCAGGTCATGATCTCAGGCTTGTGAGATCAAGCCCTGCATTGGGCTCTGTGTGGGGCATGGAGCCTGCCTAAGATTCTCTATCTCTCATTCTGCCTGCCTCCCCCAACACCTGCTTGTGTGCACACTCACTCACTCTCAAAAAAATAAAATAAAAAGGAAAATGAAAAAAACAACAGCTATAAAATTAAAAAAAAAAAACATTTCAATACCTTGGTCTTAACTCAAAATATTTTTAGAGATGAAAAGGAGCATTTTATCTACCCTCAACATTTACAGATGAAGAAACTGAGGCTGAAATAGTTAAATGAGTTATTTTACAGATGAAGAAACTGAGGCTGAAATAGTTAAATGAGTTATCCAAGGTCATAGAACCAGCTAATGCTGGAGCTCAGAAGCAGAGCCAATTTATTCTGAGTCCCATCCCACGACAGTGGGGTGGAAATACCATGCTCATTTTTTCCTCCTAGTCTGACTCTCTTTAATCCTTGGCACAAAATCAAAAATAACACTCCAAAAGTATTTCTATCAGAATGTCTTCTTACACCCAATGGAACAGATAGGAAACTCCCCTCCACATGGGGTCACTACAATTGTCCTGGTTGACTTAATTTGGGATAGAACAAGCAGTAACTTTTTTTTTTTTTAAGGAAGTTTTTTTTTTTTTTCCCTGCTATCTTTATTTCCTAATTCTTCCTTGTTCACAAGAACTAAAATTTCAACATCATGGACTTTCCCCTATCTAACTGGGAGCCAAAAAAAAAAAAAGAAGAAGAAGAAGGAGAAGGAGAAGGAAGAAGAAAGAAAGAAGAAAAAAGAAAGAAGAAAGAAGAAGAAGAAAGCAACAAAAGCAACAGAATCAAGTAGGAGACAATCTAACAAGTGGTTGTTTTAATTCAGGTGTTTAATTTCATCCATTTCATCAACTAAGAGGTATAGATTATATATCTCTTATACATATATATTATATATATTATACATAATACCCTTCCCTGACATGGGCACAAACAAAACAACTTCACATTCTAAAGGACAAAGCACAGGCCAGGGAAAGACTACAGAAGGAATACATGAGCAACAGAGAGGTTAGAAGCTCTCCTCAGGTCACCTCCCCATCCACTACCACTCATTAGATCTATCAGTCCCAACCTTCCTTGGAAACCCACAATGAGAGGAACCCAAAGTCAGAGAACTGGAGAGCTCACTTAATCTTCAACAGGAAATGATTTGTGATATAAATATGGTAGAGTTCTCAACTCATCTGTATTCCAAGACTCCCACTGGGTGGCCTGAAATCACAGGTAGTACAGACTCCTATATATAGCATGTGTTTCCCTGTACATACAGAGCTACGATAACATTTAATTTATAAATTAGGCATGCTAAGAGATTAACAATAGGATAATTGTAATGTACGAGAATAGAAGTTTCATGAATGTGGTCTCAAAATATTGTACTGTAGTCTGTCTTGTGATGTGAGAAGATAAAATGCTTACATGATGAGATGAAATGAACGATATAGGTAGGCATTGTGGTATAGCATTAGGCTACTGCAGGTATACCTTGTTTTATTGCACTTTGCAGATATTGCTTTTTTTTTTTTTAACTGAAGGTCTGTGGTAACCCTGAATTGAGCAAGTCTATCAGCACCATTTTTCCAACGGCATTTGCTCACTTTTGTGTCTCTGTATGCATTTTGGTAATTTCACAATACTTCAAATTTTTTCACTATTGTTATCTATGTTATGGGGATCTGTGACCAGTGATTAGGACGCACTGAAAGTGTAGGTGATGATTAGTATTGTTTAGCTGCAAAATATTTTTAATTAAGATATGCACACTTTTTTTAGCCATAATACTATTGCACACTTAATAGACTACAGCATAGGATAAACATAACTTTTTAAAATATTTTTATTTATTTATTCATGAGAGACAGATAGAGGGGCAGAGACACAGGCAGAGGGAGGAGCAGGATCCCTACAAGAAGCCTGATATGGGACTCGATCCCAGGACCCCATGATCACACCCTGAGCCGAAGGGAGACACTCAACCACTGGGCCAGCCAGGTACCCCTATACATAACTTTTAAATGTACTGGGAAATAACAACAAAACCCCTCATTTGATTCTCCCTTTATTCCAATATTTGTTTTACTGCTGTGGTCCAGAACCAAACCTGTAATATCTCTGGGGTATACCTGTATTGACCTTGGGACGATATGTCAGGAGGAGGATCATCTGCTTCTAGACCTCAGCTGACTAGCAGGTAAGTGAAATGGCAGATAAGGGCAGACTTAATAGGGCGGACTTAACTTAAACAGTAAGTTTAAAACTCTAAGAATGTATTGATAATTGGAAATAACCATGGATAAAGTTGAGGACATATACAGAGTAGATTTATGACCACTTAAAGCTAACCATCCTCTTTTTGGCTCTCATTGTGGTCCTTAAACTTATTTATGAATACTCCTCCTAGAAAAGCTTTTCTTCTTTGAATTCTATTATCCAATATTACTCCATACCTTTTGCTACCTCTGTGACCGGCCTCAATATTGAATAACTGGCTCTTTCTTCCACTCCCTGAGTTTCCTACAATTCTGTCCTCAGACTACTTTTCCCCTTAATTATTCCCTTACCAATCTCATTACTGATAATTCTCAAATATGGGCCTCACATCCTGATCTTTTTTCCTGAGCTCCAGTCTCACATTCCCTACAGTCTAGTAGACTTTTTTCCACCTAGATCCTCAGGTTGGGTACCTCAAACTCAACATGTCCAAGTCATCTAAATTCACTGCCCTGCTCTCCATGATATGAACATTCTCTTGGTCAGTGCCAGGTGACCTGCAAACACCTCAGCAGAGTTGGCTCTCTGCTCTTTCCCCCTAACATCTAATCCAATACTATATACTTTAATTGCCACAATTCCATTCATTGCTTCTCATTCCTACCGCTGCTACCTTAATTTCCCTCTCATTTTCACTCTCCTGGTCATGAGGACAGCTTTCTAACCAGTCTGCTGCCCATGTGTCACTCTAATCTGATGGTACCAAGCAGAACTGATTGGTCTCCCTAAGCTGCAACCTCAATCATATCATTTCTTTTCTTCATTGATGCGATTTGTATTTGATGAAAAATAAATATGAATTCCTTAGATCTGTCTTAAAAAGCCAAGTTGAAATAACTTTTTGAATAGCCAAAGTTAACGAAAGCACCAAAGCAGATTGCCTAAAGGTTGCAATTTCTTAGTTCATTTGTGATATTTCAGTAGTGCTTCTAAAACTTTAATGTGCATACCAATCACCTAGAGGGCTTGTTAAAACATAGATTCCTGGGCAAGCTCCCAGGAGTCTGACTCTGGGGGTGGGTCTGGGGTGGAGAGAATATGCATTTCTACTAAGTGCATGCTACCTGTATTGCTTTGAGTAGCTCTGATATAAATTATACTCCACTAAATCCATTTGTAGCAGCCATGCACATCCTTCCTCTCCCTACACAGTGTTATTGTCACCTACTGTCTGCCCTAAGGCCATGTGCTTCAGAGATGGTGCCTGGCCCAGACTGGTCTAAAGCCTTCCCAGAGATTGGATTAAGCATGAAATAATAGGATTCTTTTTTTTTTTTTTTTTAAATAATAGGATTCTGGCCAGTGAGCCACAAGGGTATAGTCTGCCAAAGGACTTAGGAGAAAGGTGCTCCTCATGGAAAGAAATAGGGCCTGCTCCACCCCCAGACATATGTTCCTACCCCTCACCTGCAGTTTCTTCTGCCATTTAGTGACCTTAAGGTAAGCTAACTTAAGAATGAGCACGATAGGCTTAAGAAAGCAGAGGAGAAGGAAGAAGAGACTGATGTAGTCTTTATACTCAATGAGCCAACTCTGGAACATCCTACTTCAAGATTCATGTGAATCTCCTCATTTTTCAAGCCAACAGTGTTTGTACATTTCTGTTCCATGAAATTAAAAGCATTCTAATTATTATAAGATTGTCCCAAAACATACATCTCAAGTGTCATTCAACATATTTAGAGCAGGGTAGGCAGAAATGAGAAGGAAAAAATTAGAAATCAGTGGCCTAGCATGAATTCCCAAATCATGAGAATCATCCTAGCCTCCAGGAAATACCTCAGCCCCCAAAAGCTCAAACTCTGCAACTTGAGTAGCTTCTGCTATTTTGGGGGTGATGTAGTGTGTTCTAGGTGGTAGCTTCTGAATATGCAAAGAGGCCTTCCTTTCTATTACAACTCCTTTAATGTGAAGGTTTTAATCACTCCTGCCTTTTTACTATATCAAACACCCCCTAAAGTTTACTTCTTTGCTTAGACGTCTGTCTGCGACACTTTGAGGATGTTAGCCTTGAAAAATGTTTTTCCAACACCTACCTCAGCACCTGACATAGTGCAGGCACCTGATAATGTGTAAATAAGAGATCAAGACTTATATTTTCATATTAGTGGCTTAAGGAGCCACTAATATATATCATTTGTCAGAACTCAGTTCAAATGTAATCTCCTCTAAAAATCTTTCAAAACTAAGTATGGTTGCCCACTACATGCTCACATGGTAAATTCTTCTAATTCTCCTTTATAATATCATGCTTTTTATTGTTTATTCAATGTCTATCTTTTCCAACAAGTTATAATTTCTGTTGGAACAGATCATGTCTAGTTTGTTTGGACTGTATTCCCCCTAATACAGAGCTTGAAACATAGTAAATATTCAAGTAATGTTTATTAAATAATTAGTAAGAGCCTATTAAGATACTGATATGTGATAGAAATACATTAAGAAGGTCGAATCTAGTCTAATGGAGGTGGGGCCTGATAATAGCCAGGATTTAAGTCATGGAGAAGTAGGGCTAAGCAAAATATGGACTGTGTCTTGAGCAGTTGAAGGCCCCAAGGATTAAGACATTGATTTATCAATTATCAGCATGTTGCCAAAGAAATTCCAAACTGATAGCCAATCTAGAGAAAATGACCTCTAAATTTCTTTCCAATTGTTATTATCTTATATAAACACCAACATAATGTTTTCACTAACTTTAGAAATTAAATAAAATTGTACCAATTTATATATTTAGATTTAGCTTAATTTAGGAAGAATATAGTCCATGTCAATCATAAGAAAAATCAATAGTTGATTTTATATAATCTTTTAGTATTAAAGTTAATATTGAGTTTAGACTAAAACTATAGTAGGATTATTTACATTTACATAGTTTTTTTTAAAGATTTATTTGTTTTTAAAGAGAGAAATTATGAATGGGGCCGGCAGAAGGAAAGGAAGTTGCAGGAGAGATAATCACAAGCAGACTCCCCACTGAGAGTGGATCTGGAAGCAGGGCTTGGATCTCATGACCCTGAGATCATGACCTGAGCCGAAACCAAGAGTCAGCCACTGAGCCACCTAGGCACCCCTATATTTACACAGGTTTTCAAATGATTCAGTGTTACATACATTTGAATGCTTAATAAATGTTTTCTGATAAAGGTAAAAGATACCAGTTTTCTGAGAACTATTCCAGCACTGAATATGCAGAGCTACTTGCTAATCAAGATTTTTGCTGATCATGCATTGCTTACTTTAAAGATTGGTTTTAACTGTTAGAATTTACACGTAAATCAGATTTATCAGTAATAATTAATATTAACTTTGCTCTCATACAATAGAGCAGCTCTTAAAGTCTTAAGAAAAAAAAGAAAATATCACTTCTAGAAAACAGAACTTTCAGAAGAGATGTGTCAACTGGTTAATATTACCTAGCATTAATAACAGATACAAGAAGGTATGCCAAGGGGCCTAGAACACTCATTTGTTGAAAGAGGAAGGAAAAGAGATACAACATAAACTCATCATCAAGCACAAAAAATTATTTGGCAGGCTTCCCCTGTAATTTGATATATGTACATTTAGATAAAACTTCTAAGCTTGGAAAAGCTTTAAGGTCAGTGAGTCCTATTCTCTTATCTTTGAGATGAAACAGGGCCCCAGAGACGCTGACGTGCCTAAGGACACAGTAGCAGTGCCAAGCTGGAATCCAAATCCTGGTGCCCTGCTTCTCCTTTCTGAGGAAGGTCTCCCCTTTCTTGGTTCCAGTATTTTTACATGGTTTGTCACCTCCAGGAGTATGCCTGAATGACAAGATGCAAAATCCAACTATGTCTATAATGTGAGATTATTAGGTGAGACTAAAACTAAATACCAAAATAAGCATCCTTTTTTTAAAAAAGATTTTATTTATTTATTTATTCATGAGAGACGAAGAAAGAGGCAGAGACATAGGCAGAGGGAGAAGCAGGTTCCCTGCTGCAGCCTTATGTAGGACTTGATCCCAGGATCACAACCTGAGCAGATGCTCAACCACTGAGCCACCCAGGTGCCCCTGGAGTAAGCATCATTTTATGCTCTCCACCTTTTCCCTCTATACTGTTTGTTTTCTGGGCAATGAAAAATCAAAGAAAGTTTCTCTGCACTCTCTAAATATTTCATTACCAAGGCTAAGCATTTTATCACTGGCATAAGTGAACCTAAAAGAGTGCATAGAACTGTGTTATTCCATTTTCCTGAACTCTTTGAAAGTTTTAAAATTCTAAGCAGGGTTTAAACGTAAATGAAACATCACATCAGCCTTTGCCAGGGCAGCAACCAGAGGAAAGCAAACTACAAACACCTTGTCTGCAAGCCTTTGTGGTCAAAGAGCAATGAAGTTACTATTAAAGGGAATATCCCCAAAAATAAAAAAATAAAAAAAAATAAAAATAAATAAAGGGAATATCCCCTAGAACGGTATTTTTTACACTTTGGTGACTAATATTTAAAAAGTAGACTAAACATAATAGGACTATTTCATGTACATGAATACAATGAAAATTTTTTTCAAAGATACAAGTAAAATCACAGAGAAATGGAATTCTCTTGATTTGCATAGGAAAAAATAACAAATATCTAGAAATGTTTTGGAAAACAAAACATTTTGTTGTTTGTGGAAGTGAACTACAACAACATAGCCAATTTCTCCATGGTTCTCAAAAACAATCCTTAATTGTCAAAATGGTTTGGGGGCACAATCGATTCCGTTTGGCAATGGCTGAAAAAAAAATAAACAATGGGACTATTGGCAGAGGCAGAAATTGAGCCCTCAACAATTACTTTGCAACAAACTAAAGGAGATGTCTGCATCACCAATAACTGGGAAACAGCTTTCAAATAGAGTATTATCCCCTTTCTCACACTTAAACCCAATCAAACACATAAAGTTTAATTTTCTTTTAATGGCTTAGCAAGCCAACTTTCAAAGAATTTAATAAGCTATTAATAGAAAGATGCATGCCTGGTAGAAGAATTTTAGAGGCCTAAGAGATATGGTTTCAATTAAATGTCGTTGTGCCTGGAACAACCCATTAAATCACCCAAGACAAAGATGTCCACAATGCAAACACTATTACACCAAGTTCAAAATATGATAGTTTAGAATAGAAGACATAGGCTGTGTCAAAAGGACACCAGTCTTTAGAAAAAGTCAAGCTTCTCAAGAGATTCCAAGCAATCAGAATGGTGGTAAGTGAATCATACTTTCTCATTCACTAAATCGCAAATGCTCAAAGGATCTCCCCCTAATTTATTAATAATCCTGGGATTTTCTCCAATGGCATAAATTCTGGTTATCAAGAGAAATCACATTATGGAAAGTTAGTACAGTCCACTCTTAATTATTCTTTTTTTTTTTTTTTTTTACAGATAATCCAGAGCTAGTTTCACTTTCAAATATTTGTTTATATTAACTTTTCAATAATGTATATATCTGACTTTCTGAGAATTCCTAATACCCGCACTTACACATAAAAGTACCAAATACAATTTGGTGGAAATAGAAAACCACAGTATATTATTCTTTTACCTAGGGCATTTTCATTATTAGGCCAAGTAATGTTCCTCACACAAATTAAGTACCTCATTATTTTAAAGTTATAATTTTCTATGAAGAAAAAAATAGCACACATATACAGGGAAAAGTTGTGAAGCAACATCACAAGAAAACACCTATTGTCCAAAATTAACATTTTAATTTCCTCGTAATTTTTCAATTTATCTTCAGAATATTAAAATGGCACTTCCAAGAAATATAACAGTTAAGATTTCTTATTTCTCCAATGTTCCTTATCAATTTCTTTTTTCAGGAGGCTTTCACAAATGAAAATCATCCATCTTACTAGAAGAAAGACCCAGTAATAAAGAACAAAGGCAATTTAACCATAGAGATTACAAAGTTCATGATGGAAAACAAAGTTTTCATCAGCTCAACTATCTTGAGTTTCTTTTAATTTTCTATTTATAACTGTGATTCTAATTTAACTAAGTCCCCCTCCCTTTAGCAACATAATGAATTCTAAGCCATCTCTTTAAAAAACGAAGAGTGTGCCTTAGTCATTACTTTGCCCCCTCTACTACTGTCTAAAATCTGTCACAATCCCCCTGGGCTAAAAGCATCCTAGTCATCTCAATAATCAGCAATAAGCTAAATTTAGTTTGAGGATTTGGGAAGAAGCAGGCCAAGGCCCAACCTCCACAGCCAGGCCCCATAATGCATCTCATTCCTATATTCATCTGAGACCCCTTCAGTTAAAATTAGCTCAGCTAATCCTCCTCTGGATAGCTGCCATCCACCAAGCAGGAATCCCCCAAAAAAAGCCAAAAAAAGAGAATTCCAACAAATGGGAAAGTCGATGGGCCTCAAATATTTTTTAAGTGACACAGAGATACTCAAATGGCTTCCGCTGAAAAATAAGTACCTCAATTTAAGAATATTAGTGGACATTTTTATATAATTTAGATAGATAACAGCTTATCAAGAACAATTTTTTTAAAAATTTCTCTAATATATGGTAAAAGTATATAACATGGTCTTAGCTGGCTAGATGACAATAGTTCCTGCACCATTTATAAACTTCAAATCATGTGGAGATATATCATCCCATAGCTCTTAAAACTTTTCAAAAGCAAAATCCCGAATGGCATCCACTGACAAACCTGGCAAAAAACTCACATCAGCTGAAGACCCCTAGCACCTCCAACTGTAACAGGGAATTCCTTCTCACTCAGCTAATATTCACATTTATTTAGAATAATTGAGGGCCCTGCGACAACCCCTGGAGTGGAGAATACTAGCAAATAGGAAGTAATTTCACAAGTGCAGGCAGAAGGTGACCTGAGGGCAGAATGACACCTAGGGAATTATGTCCTAGATCCAGGAAAGAAGAGTCTTCCTGTAAGAAAGATATTTAAGTGCCTGAGGAACACAGACTTGGCAGATGCCCAAAGAATGTTGAACCTTGTTTTGGCCAAGGAATATATACTGAGAGTGTTCTTGCCTATCAACACTAAGCATTTTTATTAACCGAACATTTCTATTTAATGACTTATTGGTCCCAGGGCTTGAGAACAGAGATGCCCAGTTTTCCTACAAAGTTCATTGCCTAGTTGTCGGGGAAGATTCAAGCCAAGAATAGCAACCCCAAGTCTCGTTCAGGAATTCAAAAACATGCGCATATAACACACAGGTATAATACCTAGATGTTCTGAATTTCAAGTGCCTACTGTAAGGGATACCCATGAAATCTCAATACAGTGTACTGCACATTGTAAGCATTCAAAAATTGTTTTGCTGAACTGGACGGAAACAAACACTGTCACTGATTTTGTATTCATATCACCTTGCAAGCTTCCCCCCTCCAACCCTTGCACTTTTTTTTTTAATGTATCAACTCCCAAGTGCTGGAAGACTAAACACCAAACTTAGAATAGGAAAATAAAGAACTGTCATACCTGCCTCGTTTCTATTTACTTCTGTTGATGACATGTGGTTATACTTATGGTGGCAACGTTATCCGTATGACTAATATCATTTTAAGAAGGAAAAGCAAAACTCACTGGCCATTTGGGACTAGGACATTCATTTAATTCATCTCATTTCAGCTTCCCAATAACCCCATAGCAACGTATTAATACCCAATATTTATGTAAGTAGAAACTGAGGTTCAGAAAAGTTATGTATCTAAGATCACCTGTCAGCAGGATTCAAACCTAAATCCAAACCCTTCTATTTTTCATAACATTTATATAATCTAAGTGGTGTTATAAAAAAAAAAAACTACAACTGAAAATAAAAATGTAGGCTAACCTACTAAATACATGGAAAATGCTGAGTTTCTCATTTGGCATCCATGACAAATTCTTCTGGAACCTCCACCACTTCAAGACATTGTATTTCCCCAGGGATATATTATTATCTTTGTCCACAGGGAATGGACAGTCCAGTTGGAGAAACAAGCCATTTGGGTAAGTTTTTAATGTAAGAAGCAACAAAAAGTATTAGAAACGACAAGGATTTTCGACACATTTATATATGACTTTCAACGCTTACTTAGCTGTGACCTTTGGACAAGATACTTAAATTTCCTCAGCTGTAAGGTCATGATAAAAATCTACTTCTTACGGGCTCTTGTGAAGCTTACATGAGACAACATATGAAAACAGAGGCCTAATATTGATTCAAACTTTCTCCTATGGCACGAGCTAACTGTCACTGAGTGGAAATATCGATAAGTGATAGAGCAAAGATTAAACAATTTGATCTGGTACAAAAAAATTCCAAGACAAAAATCCCAAACCTTACACTTGAAAAGTGATCAGTAGAGACACCTGAATCATTAGCCAATTAGGTTTATCATTTGTAATAGCAGGCGTTAATTAAATGTATAGGGGGTTTACACCTGCGATACAAAATTTAAACGATAAACAGGAACACAATCATGTTAAATTTGGAGGGGACGGTATTGCCCTTTTGTGCAAAATAACTTAAAAGGAAAACTACCATTTAAAGCAAAAGTGGATGGCAACTAAATGCAGTATTGGATTGAATCATGGAACAGTGGCCTGAATAACTCTGCAGTTTAGTTAATAGTTCTGTACCCATAATTTCTTAGTTTTGACAAATGTGGAACTTTTCTATAAATCTAAAAGTTTTCCAAGATAAAAAGCTTATTTTCTTAAAAAGCAGATGGCAAGGGAAAGAAATACACATAGCAATTCTTAGCTATTGCCACTTACTTACTTTGAATCTCCTGAAGAGTCATTAACAGCAAAGGCTGTGAAATCAGTCAACACACACCACCTCTGCAAGCTATTCTAACGCGTAACTGTAAGGAATACCTCAAGTGTAATCGTCTTAACTTTTAAAAAGAAGTGACTTGCCCACTTTTCCCTAGCATATTCTTGCAAAAAAAAAAAAAAAAAAAAAAAAACAACAACAAAAACAGCTTTCTGGTAATTTTGCTGTTGCTGTTACAAAACCGGCAAATTAACAGTTACCTCTACTTTTCCATTCTTAAGACAGTTGTTCAATCGGAATATAAAAAGCCTCTCTCACCGCATATAACTTATAACATGAATTTGAAAGTCTAATGACAAGTGACATTTCTGAGCTCAGTGCTAAAATGCAGGCGTAAGTTGTCCCATCTGTTTCCATAATAAGACAGGCAGTGAAAATATTCTTTATTATACAAAACTCAAAGAAGGGTTAAGAAAGGGATATAAAGGGATGCTTGGGTGGCTCAGTGGTTTAGCGCCTGCCTTTGGCTGGGGTGTGATCCTGGAGTCCCAGGATCGAGTCCCACGTCTGGCTCCCTGCTTCTCCCTCTGCCGATGTCTCTGCCTCTCTCTCTTATGAATATATAGATTTAAAAAAAAAAGAAAAAAGGGATATAAAACTTACTACGGCATTTTTATTTCTAGGGTTAAAAATGGCCATAACTGACAATTTTTAAAAAAATACATCTGTTGAGAGTCACATTAAGTGGTTGTGAACTTTCACTAGCTCTTAGCTGTGTGTGTTGGGCAGGATAGCTGAAGCTTTTAACAGTCTGGGGTCTGAAAGAAAAGGGTTTATTACTTGCAATAGCACTAGCCAAATCCTATGCTAAAAACTAGTGAGTGGCAGGTTTAAGGCAGCACCAATCCCACTGTTTACATTCTACACACACACACACACACACACACACAGAGAGAGAGAGAAGCAGTGTGAATGCTTAACTCCGCTTAACTCCGTTCAGAGGCATTCGCGAACCTTTTTAATTACACATGTAAAATCTAGAGGGCAATTTTCAAGATTCAAAGCAACCTGAAGAATCTCCCCAGATTTTCAAAGAGGGGAAAATAAGCAGCAATGCAGCAAAGTCGTTTCTCTTATTGAAAATGACCTCCAGCTCCTCCAAGCGACTCCCGGTTTCGCAAGAACTGAATCTGAGACTCCAACCACGTCCACACTCACATACAAGCGGGAGGAGAAGCAGAGAACACTAAAGCTCCCCCAACAGTCCTGGCAAAACCCACCTAACCTTCCCCGCAACCCTCCCAGCTCCCCTTCCCGGTCGGTTACCTTGACTTCCACCAGGAAAAAGAGGAGACCGGTCGATCAGCAGCCAAAAAAGCCTGTTTTATCGTCATGTACCGCCACTATCCTAGCGAGCCCGAGTGCCACTAACCTGATTTCGGGGACGCAGAACTGAATCCGGGCAGGGCCCAGGGGGATGAACTCTCCGTACCCGAAATGCCAACCCGAGCAGCTCACAGCAGCTCAAATGTCAATTTGAGGAAAAGGGTTTCGCTGACAGGATCTCAAAGGAACATTTCCACTTCCAAACCACCACCACCACCACCCCCGACGGAAGCAACACGGGAGACAAAAAAAAAAAAAAAAAAAAGGGTGTCTTACCTTGCACATATCTCGACATTTTTGGGATCTAGTAAAACACTCTGATGATGTATGTATTTGTGTGTTAATTTCTAGAGGAGCCACGCTATGGGGCAGTTCTCTCTTCCTCCCCGGCTTTAACTCACCGCCGTGCTCTTTCTCCCCTTCCTACGGCCAGTCACTTAAGGGAGAGTTATTTATTCAAAGCGATTAAAATTACCTCAAAAGAAAAAAAAAAAAAAAGAAAGAAAAGAAAAGCCCAAACCAAACAAACACCAGGAAAACCTCCTCCACTTCAGAAAAGACAGGAACTTCGTGTGACTGAGCCTGCCTGGAACTCCTGTCTACACCGCGCTCCTGACACACACCAGGGCCAGCTGGAGACTCCCGGAAAAGGTTTTTAAAAAAAAAAAAAAAAAAAACACCACACGAACTTAAATTTCATCAATGAAAGAGGAGGATCTACGACAGCGATTTCACCGCCCCCCCCCCCCGTCCCCACGCCCTCCTGGGCAGGACGGCGGCAAACGCCCGCCCGGCCGCACCCCCTGTCCCCTCCCCCTCGCGGCCGTCCAGCCTCCGGCCAGGTCCCCGGGAAACCCCGGGACAGCTGCGGGCGCCCGAGCAGGGTCCGGGGAGGCGGGGGGAGGCCGCGAAGAGGGGGCGACGACGCCACCATTTGTTAGCAGCCGGCGGACGCCCCGGGACCCGGAGACGGCGAGATCCCGCGCGCCCGCCGGCGGCCCGGGGCCTCCAGGTCGCCCCCTTGCAGCGGAGAGCGGCGACACCGGCCCCGGCGCGTCCTCCGGGAGGGGGGAGGGGGAAAGGCCCCCCTCCCCGCTGCAAAGGCGCGGGGGCCGCCCGCGAGAGGAGGGGGGCAGGAGCGCGGGAGGGCCCCGCACCCCAAATTCGGCCTCCCGGGCCACACAGCCGGTCGCGGAGCGGAGCTTAACGCAGCTCCCGGAGGGAAACACCCGCCCGAGGGGTCGTGGGAAGCCCTTCCCCGCCCCTCTCCACACCGCCGCCGCGAGACCCACCTTCCGCTTCTTTCAGCAGCTGAGAAACTGGGGGGCGTTTATGGCGCCCCGGGAGGAAGACTCGCAGGCTGAGAGAATGTCACCTCTGAGGCACCCTTTTCTCTCCCCCTCTCCCCTCACACACACACACACGCACAACTTGAACTCCTCGCCAGCGGTCGCCGCCCAGCCGCCGGCCCCCTTGCGCCCACCTGGCTGCCGGCTTCTGACACCCCAAGCCCCCACTTTCTCCCAATACACCTCCCCTCCCCCTCCATTTGGGAGCGGGGGGAGGCCCCCCCCGCTTCAATGCGGAAATGTCCCCGCGGCTCCTACAGGCAGCAGCAACCGCCAATCAGGAGCCGAGGCGGACGCAAGGCCTGGCCAATGAGACGCGCGGAGGTGGCAGGGGGCGGGGCGTCTGCGGCCCGCGGGAGCCCCGCGGAGGTGGGCGCGCTGAGCCGGACCCCGGGAGGCGCCTGAGGGAGCCGCACGTGCGGCGGCGGGGCAGGGGGTGTCTCACCGGGTAGAATCCCCCGCCTCCTGCAGATACTTCAGCACGAGTGGGTTTTAAAAAAAAAAATTATTATTTTTTTTTTAAACAGTCCTTCAGAAATGTCCCGGTTTACCTGGGATTGAAGATCGGTATCTAAACGGCGGCTGGAGCCGGAACGCCCCCGGGCAGCCACCTGAGCGAGCCCAGGCCCTTCACAGTAGATTCCTGCTGTCCTCGCTCCCTGTGGCCTGGGGAGGGTGCAGGTGCGTTAAGGAGTAAGCAGGGGGATGTGTGGGGCCCGCTGACAGAAGGAGGGACTTAGGGAGTCGGAAAAGTGTCGGATGGAGGCTCCGCCACCGGAGCTCCCCCCACACACACTACCTACTCCCGCCGGGATTTCTGCTGCCATAGGCAGATTTCCTTTCCTGACTCAAGTGGAAATGGCTGTGACCCCAGAGATGCTCACCTCTGATATTCTCGAAGTCCACAAGGAAGGAAGATGTTGAGAGAACGTGTGGCGATGGTGTGGCGGCCAGAGGGGCCCCGCCCAGCGCCCGCTAAGGCACACCTGGTGTGGCCCACACCTGTAGGACCCGGAGGGTGTGTCTCAGACCCCACGACCCCGTCAGCCTGCGTCAGGACAGATCAATTGTCAGCGCTCCCTTAGGGGCCTCCGATAAACCAAGTAAATCTAGGAGTTTGAGGCTTTGGACCACACTAATCAACCAAGGTAAAGTGTGAATTTTCTAATGATGATTCATCCCTAAACAAAACCTTCATGTTCTTTAGTGCCACATATTCATATGGAAGTGCCCTTTGAGAAGTGACACAGACAAGGCCGGTGATGGGTCATGCTACAGAGCAACACAAGGTATCTTGCTGATAGGTTTCTTATGTGAAATACAAAAGGGTTGACCTCTCAGCTAGAAAACTAATTTCCCCAAATAAAACCAAGGAAATATCCAAAAAAAAAAACCCTGATATCGGGGCACCTGGGTTGCAGTGGTGGAACATCTGACACCCCAAGCCCCCACTTTCTCCCAAACACCTCCCCTCCCCCTCCATTTGGAAGCCTTTGGTCGGAGCCTTCGGCTGGTCATGATCCCTGGTTGTGGGATCGAGTCCAGCATCAGGCTCCCCGCGCAGGGACCCTGCTTCTCCTTTTGCCTGTGTGTGTGTCTCTCTCTCTGTCTCTCTCTCTCCCTCATGAATAAATAAAATCTTAAAAAATAAGGGCAGCCCAGGTGGTTCAGCGGTTTAGCGCGCCTTCAGCCCAGGGAGTGTCCCACGTCGAGCTCCCCGCATGGAGCCTGCTTCTCCCTCTGCCTGTGTCTCTGCCTCTCTCTCTCTCTCTCTCTCTCTGTGTGTGTGTGTGTGTGTGTCTCATGAATAAATAAATACAATCTTAAAAATATTTTTTTAAATAATAAAAAATAAAACCCAGGTACCTACATCTTAATAAGAGCACTTGGAGACACAATCTTTTTTTTTTTAATTAATTTATTTATTTATGATAGAGAGAAAGAGAGAGAGGCAGAGACACAGGCAGAGGGAGAAGCAGGCTCCATGCACCGGGAGCCTGATGTGGGATTTGATCCTGGGTCTCCAGGATCACACCCTGGGCCTCCAGGATCACACCCTGGGCCAAAGGCAGGCGCTAAAACCACTGCGCCACCCAGGGATCCCTGGAGACACAATCTTAATCAGAACCTCCGCCTCTGTTGTGTGAGATAGAGAAATTATAGGCACCAATTAGGATTTATCAATCAGTGGTAACACCAAAATAAGATGCCACCAAAACATTTGGGCCTGTAGGTTTGCTTAGCCTGCAAAAGATAAAGGGCAATGAAGAGTCTTTCATTTATATAAGGTTTTTTTTTTTTTGTCAGTGGGAGGATCAGTTATTTTCGAACTTTACAGAAGGTTAAGGAGAGAAAGCGCGTTTTCATTACAGCAAGAAGATTTGGTAATACCTAGGAATGATATCTTGATTTATGAATGATTAAATATTGAGATATAGTGCCAAGGGATATCCTACATTTGCTGCCTCAAAAAATCTCCAAATGGTAAAGTAACTGCCTGTCTTCAACGGTTATGTCCATAATTGCCCAAAGACTGGTTCTTGGAGAAGTAGCACCCTAGAAGCTCTATTCCCAAGTATTACTTGCAAATAGTGCCCTGTAAAATGGAATTTCTTTATACAGTGATTTAAACTTAAGTTTTGAACCTCCAAACGTTCTGTAAAAGAGCCTCCCACTCCCTCAGAGCCACTAGAAACGACCTCACTTGACAGATCAGGTGAGGATAGGGGGAGAAAGGTCATGGCAATGGAGCACTTGCAAGTCTGCTTAAAAGGCAATTGCCTACTTCTCTGTATACTTATACATCTTAATGCCTGAAATCACTTTCTCTGGGATGTGTATGTGTATTTAATCGTTTTTTAAAGGACATACTACTGTGGAGTTTACCTTCAAAGTGCATGATGTTGATACATCTGTCATTAGAAATCTGTAATATGGATAGATGGATTTGCAGGTTAAACCTTTGCAGAAACTTGGGGGTATTCTAAAGGAGGATAAAGATGGGGGCCTGGGAAGGACTGTGTGTGCAGGAGTAAGTTGGAATGAGATGCCTTTTTAGATTTAGTGCTCGGCACAGTATCTGGTCCATACCAAGCATTCAGTCAATGAGTGTATACTGAATAGCCAGTTTAGTGCCACCAATAAGATTCTAAAATTTAACTTCTATTTAGAGGTAAAGAATTTCTAAGTTATAGTTATTTCTACCTAGAATGTGAACTTGGGCCAAAGTATAATAGCAGTAAATGCAATGTCTGATGGCTTTACAGTAAGTTTTGCTAACTCCCAACATGAGCATTATCTAATAAGAGGTGGTTTTGAAATTGCTAAAGTATGAAATAACTGTACAGACCAGCCATGTGTGTGGTCTATTATTTTTTTCTTGTCTATCCTACTTCCATACCCTACACACAAGAAAATAAAGCAAGGCAGTTTGGGAGAACATGTCAGAGACATAAAAATTTCTCTGTACTGCCCCGGGTGTTTAGCCAAGAAACCAGGCAGCAATTATATACTAGACTGTTGCCCAGATTCAATATTGGCTCCTATCTGTACCTATCTAAATCCTAGGCCACCCACATGAAAAAGGGAAAAGGGGCCACTGTTAGTCAGAAATTGCCATGTACTGACTAGATCTAACAATAGGGCATTTCATTTTGACTCAAAAGGTAACCAAACAGGGTTAACTGGAAGAAGGTATCAAATAATATCGATGAGACAAACCGCTAATGAATGAGTAGACTAAAAAAATGAATGGTGTTTCCAATTACTTGAGGAAGAGAAAGACTTCATTCTTTCCTGTTGCCAATGAATCAGGAAGTTTGTTGAAACAAGTTGTGAATTTAAATTATGACATATCCTTCCGTTTATTCATACTATGATTTTTAAATTAAATTTGCAGATTACTTAACTTTTATATCATAACAGTAGCAGTTATTTCAAATAACTTAAGATGCTTTAAAAAATAAGGTTGTCTTACATTACAGATAATTATCTAAGTTGATAAGAGTTGATAAATCTTCTAAGTAGTTTTGAAAGTCATCAGGCTCAGAAGAATGTGGTTTAACTACAACATGTATTATCTTGTTCACATTTATCAATAATTCCCCTCTAGATTCTCCTTTGAGAGTTGCATAGAGGGCACGTCCTTACTGTGTTGTCTCCTGCTTCTCCTGTTCTGCATGTTGCCCAGAGAAGAGTGTCGGTGAGAAATGGTGATGCCCATGAAATGGTTGTATCTCTCTCATGTGCCAAACTGCATCTCCAGACCCCCCTTGATGATAGAGACAAAGGAATCATTTCTTTAATGAGTAGATAACCGTTAAAAAAAAATCCTATATTCTCTCAGGATTTTTAATAAACATAGATCATCATGTAATCATAATTCAGAAATATAAAAAGACTCGCTAAGTAATAATACATTGCTTCTAAATTCATAAGACAAAATAAACATTCTGCTTTGCTGTAGTGATATATGTATAGATGAGGCTACTTATTGACTTTGAAATCCTCATACAGAAGAGCGGTGAAATAGAAAAGTATTCCGTTTAATCCTATTTTTTCATCCTCTTTCAACCATATTAAAGATTCCCTGTTGTGCCTTCCATCGAATGTCTTTTGATGGTTTTCCAAACATCTCTGTCCCTGGTCTAGCTTATTAAATTTCCTGCCAGTGCCACCACTGGAAAGGAAAGGATAAAGAACTTCTGTTCCCTTAGTCTTGGGGAATTTATTTTAAGCATTTCACACCCACCACTCGTAGTATTAAAGAGAAAATCCTCAGGACTGTTCTTTGGATGAGACCTAAATAATTGGGTGACTATATGTCATTAAATGGGAAATAGGATTAGGGAATTAAAAGTAACAATGTTTTCCCCTCTCTAGAGTGGAAAGAAGGAGGAATGTCATTTAGAGAAAAGACCACAGAAAAAATTAATGTTAAATGCTGGTACCATTTTTAGTTGAACTTTTAAAAAAGCATTCCAGTAAGGATGTGCATCTTTAAAAATATATATATCTAACCAGTGCCAGAATGTCCATAATGAATAGCAGTACTCTGTTGCCCTACCTCTCTTCACTCCGTCTGTGCACGCCAGAGGCAACCATTTTTCTTCTGACAGTTATATACACCTATTTCTAAATGCTTATATTGCCATTTTTTTGGTTCCTGGATTTTAGGCAGTATGTGTTTGACTTCTTTTATAAGAGTTATAGACTTCGCTTATTTAAAACCTTGGCTTTGTTTTCTCCTTTGTATTAGCTTCCTAAACTTTGCAGAGCTATTATTTCCTAACCTCTGCCTCATCCACAGCACAGAGAGAAAATGATAATATTTGTATGACATCCTGAGATAACCTAGAGGGAATTTGTGGGCATCATATTGGACTTGGTGATAGGTTAATTGCTTTTTAAATAATAAAAGCATGAAAATAAAAGTAAGTGCAAAGTAATAGGGGAATTATTAGCTACTGAACTTGTATAAAACTCTGAGATAAAATGTTTTCAAATTTTTGAATGAGAAATTTGAACTCACCTGTGAACTCAAAAGTGAACATAACCTTTGAGTCAGGTTTTATGCTTGAAAAAGCTACACATAGTTTTTGATCAAGGCTTTCAAATTATATTCTCTTCAAATCTCTTGATAGTCACTATGGTAGACTGAATAGTGGTCCTCAAAGATAACTAGTTCTTAACCCCTTGTACCTGTGACTATGGTAACAGGTACTTTCAGGATTTTCAGATGGAGAGATTATCCTTCGATTACTTGGTTAGGCCCTAAATGTATTCACTAGTGTCTTGATAAAATGAGGCAGAAAGGGGCCCCTGGCTGACTCAGTTAGTAGAGCTTGTGACTCTTGATCTTGGGGTCATGAGGTAAAGCCCTACGCTGGAAGTAGAGGTTATATAAAAAATAATAAAGCATAGGTAGAAGGAGATTTGAAAACAGACAAGAAAAAAGTGATGTGATAATGGAGGCAGGGGTAGAAAAGGCAACATGATTCAAGGCCATGAGCAAAGCAATGGAAACAGCCTATAGAAGATGAAAAAGACGAGGAAATGATTTTCCTCTAGAGTCTGTAGATGTAATGTGCCCCTGCTGACACCTTGATTCCAGAGAAACAACCCATTTCAGACTTCAGGCTTCCAGAACTGTAAGAGAATAAACATATATTGTTATAAACCACTTGGTTTGTGGTCATTTGTTTTAGCAACCAGAGGAAACTAACACAGTCACTATTCATGAGAAATGTTGATGCTTAAATAGAGTTAAGCAAAATTTTTTAACCATTTCTTTAGAAACCATAAAAAAATGTATAGTGGTTGAAATTATATTCAAGGAGTCTAACACTTCTTTTTACTGATAAACACAATAATGAAATTTAATGTGATAAGGCAAGTGGATTTTTGGTTCAGCTGCACTTTTTCCTAACAAATTATTTTCAAATAATGATGAAGCTTTGATTTGTAACACATACACATTGTTGGATCAGTAAGACCAAAACTAGTTTGGATGCCACTGAAAGAGCATATCAGCTGCAAACAATCAGCAGTATCTGATGTCTGTGAAGTCAGAGTTTCAGAGCCACCAAAGTTGCACCATCCAGGAGCTACATGCTTGCTGTGCTGTGCTAAACACAGCCAAGGAGGTACTCTGCCATCTGGACATCTGCTTCAGCAGCCAACTGCTGAGCATACTGCTATTCACCTTGGATGAGTGGCCTGTGGAACTACTGAATGTTTTTCATCATCCACTCCACCTGTAGAGACTCTGCTCTTCTTGGACCACCCTCTGATAAAGGCTGCTAGCAGCTGGAAGTAACCAGCCCTGGGGGGTCCCAACTGCCTGCGCCAGGCCTTAAAGGCTCAACATCATGCTTCACAGCTATAAGCCATTCAAAGCATTGAATTAGAAAATTCTGGTTTATATTACCCCTCCCATCACTGCTGTGCAGCACACCAAGAAAATGAGAATTTGGAGCACAGAACAGTGCTGGGAGAGACAGGCCGTTCTCAATTATCAGTGACTTTCAACCAGTGTTTAACAAAGAAAACATTAGAGGTTTGCAAACATACTGAAGTCTTGGCTTTGCACGGATCTATATGGTAACAAAAACTGAGATTATTGGAATAATAGAAATAAACTTATTGAACACTGCCGTCTGGATTTGGAGCATCACAGATTCAGAGACTTTAAACTATTTGATACATAACACAGATAAGCAGGAGATGGAGACCAGATAAAGCCACAGATGGAGTACCAGGATAATTAAAGAAAAATAAGGATCCAAATATACCAAAACTTTAAGCCATGTTAGCTTGAGGGTTTTACCAGTTTCCTAGTGAGAAGGAATAAAACAATGCTAAAATCACACTGGTAATTACTGAAATCTTTATGTACACATATGTGTGTGTGTGTGTGTGTGTGTGTGTGTGTTGGTATTTATTACATATGTCCATACATTTATCAATCACTTACATCCTTTCTTATTCCAAAAAGAATTTGAGGCCGAGATGTATATATTCCTGATTAAGTTCACTGCTTAGTGCACTGGATATGGTATAGTTCATTATGGAGTGGTAACTCGGTTTAGTCATTCTCGTCTAATCTTCTGTTGTCTTTAGTCATTTGAAAGAACCCCTTCAGGTATTATTTTTAAAATGGCTTTTTCTCAACCTAGTGCAACCAAATGATAACAGTTTAGGATCCAAAGAGATTTAGGAAGTAAACAGAATTGCCTGTTGTTTAGGTAGGTGCACTAGATTAGGTGTGTTACACACTACATAATCAATCCCTAAAGCTGTAAACACTGAGGTCCTTTGTGAAGAATCCATACAAAATAAAAGGTGTTTGTTTTAATTTATTGGTATTTTTTTCCGTTTCAGGTACTCATATTGGTTTCTTAAGGAGGCAAAAGAGTATACTGGAAAAAAAAAAAAAAGACTGGAAAATAGCCTGTTTTTTTTTTTTTTTTTTTAGTTCTGCCACTTAGAACCCAAAAAACTTGGATAAATTACTTGATTAGCTCTGTAAGACTTGGTTTCCTCACCGAAATGAGAATAACACCTAATAACCTGTCTTGCCTCTTACAGAGTTATCATAAATATCATCTCACTGACTGTTGGCACAGAGTATGAGTGATGATGATGATTTCAATTAATGATTTCCTGTATTGCCATGACATAATGTCAAGTTATTATTCCTTGTTATTACATATTAAATATATATTTTCCTTACGTAGATGCAAGGAACTTTATCTATCTTATATCCCCAGAGCATATCACAGTGGTTGGCACTCAAAAGAAATTTGTTGAATGAACTTCAAATGAGGTATTTATGAAATAATTTAAAAGCTGTAGAGTACTATATAGGTATATATTGGTTGTTCCTCATTATTTCTTTAGGTATCAATATTTTGGATGGCAAATGGTCAACTTATAAATTTACCTTTAGAACACTAAAGGGAGCATTTCAAAACAAATTCTGTTGTGATAGTGTTAACAAAGATGGCCACAGTTCCTTCCATCCCTGTGTCCCACTCCTTTGCAAGGTGATTTTGTCACTCCTCCCATTAAGAGGTGCAGACTTTTCTTCCCAACACACCTTGAGTCTCAGTTGGCCTAGTGACTTACTTTGATCAGTAGAATGAAGCAGAAGTGATAGCGTGTGACATTTAACCTTAGCCCCAAGAAGCTTTTCAACTTCTAATCTCCCCATTGGTATGATGCCCTGAGACTACCATATAACAAAGCCATTTCTAGCCTACTGGAAAATGGCAAGCCACCTAAAGTAGAGCTTTTCTAGTTGAGACTCCCTAGACCAACCAGGACTAACTGCCAGACGTGTTGGAGCCCATCTTCGGCTCTCCAGCTGTAGTCAGACTGCCTAATGAGTCAACCCAGCCACAAGTGATTCAGAGAAGACCATAGAAGAATCAGTCGCCCAGCTGAGTCAAATCCAATACTATTTATTATTACACAGCATAGATGACTGATAACTCATTAATGTGGCGTCAAAGAAGAATCAAACCATACTCATTTATTCTTTGTTTACCCCCAGAACTGCTCTTAATCTTTGCACATCGGGATTGTATTTTCAGCCCACTCATTTCTCACCTTGAAACTCTATTCCCCAAACCTTTCTGAGGAAGAAATTTCTTCTGATCACTTTCTGATTAAATCAGTATCCCTATGGGGCACCCGCATGGCTCAGTAGGTTAAGTTGTCCAACTTTTGATTTTGGCTCAGGTCATGATCTCGGAATTATGAGGTCAAGCACCATGTCAGGCTCTGCACTGGGTGTGGAGCTGCTTAAGATTTTCTCTTTCTCCCTCCTCCTCCCCCTTATCTCTCTTTCCATTTCTTCAAAAAAAGAAAGAGAAAAATGAGTACCATTAAACTTAAGAGATCTGCTTTTCAGAGATCTTGAAAGTCTTTAAGTGGAAAAAGATAGGTTTGATTTTAAAATACATTTTTAACATAATTTAAAAAATACTGCTTTAAAGATATATTGGATACTTCCAAGTTTCCAAGGATATTTCTTGCATTGTTTTAATAGTAAAAATGAAGATACAACTCAAATTCACTAACCAGTGAATAAATTATAAATACATTTGGTAATATATATATTATCATGGAAAGATATTCCTTATATCCTAAGTGGGGGAAAACAAGCTAAAAAATATATGTAGTAAGGCCAGTTTTTACAAACCTTTGTTTAAAAAAAGTTTGCTTGCTTGCTTGTTATCTAAGACTGGATAAAAATACACCAGAATGTTAACGGTTACCTCTGAGTGGTAAGATCATGGGTAACCTTTCTTTTTAAAATTATTTTTATACACTATTCTGCAATGAACAAGTGCTTGTGTAATAAAAATAAAAATCATGTTTAAAGTATATATCTACCTAACAACAAAGAAAACCCACATTCCAGCACCAATGTTCATCAACCTAGTCCCTCATTCATGAATACGGAAAATCAAGAATTATTAGATATTTGAGGAAAATCAATTGCACCAAAGAGAAGGGCAATGATAAAACAAAGTTTAAATATGAAGGACATGAAGACTAGTTCAGAGAATTAAGGACACTATAAACATAAAATAAGAACAAGCTATAGAAAAGCAATAATCAGAGTACAAGAGATAATGCTTGGGAATTAAGAACGTAATTGCTAAAATTAAACCATTTGATAGAAGGGATGAAAGGTAAAGTTCAAGGAATTCCTGGAACATAGAGACAAAACAATAGAAAATATGAGAGAGAAATTATGATGTGGTGTATCAAACACTTTCTTCAGTCATGACCTGTCAAATTGCCCTTTCCTGCCTCTTGACAACACTGATTACTTTTGGCTTTCAAGACACCCATAGTTCAGTTTGAAATTTCAATTTAATATCCCACTTAAATCTTATCTCCCCATTCTCCAATCATTTTGGCTCAGCTTTTACTTGTGACTCCAGGAACCTGCAGTGGAGAGGGAAGTATGTCTGTATTTTCACTCTTCCCTCTCCTTCAAAGATAGCCAACATTTGAGGTTGACATTGATCTTCCCTTCTTGTGAGAAGTGATTTTCAGTCATCATACCTCACTTAGTTTAGGAGGAAAGAAATAGATTCCCTTGCTCCCCTTGGAAAAGATGCTGCACTCTTGCCCACAAAAATGCTGACAATTTCTTTTTTCTCTATCCTTCCTCAATCATCTAGTCATAGACACAGGATAAATGGGGAAGAGGGATTTGGGTACTGGTTGGGGGTAGCAAAGCTCTAATTATTGAGGCTTTCTCTTTAAAATGAGATACTTAACACCTCTTGGCACTCAGTTTGACATATCATCAACTCTAGGGCAAAGGGATAAGTCCCACTCAAGTCCTATGATATATCAAAGAGAAGTTCCACGAAATAGAACAGAAAAATTCAAGGGGTAGAAATAATTAAATAAATGGTAAAAGAAAACGTGAAGAGAAATGACTTTTCAGATGAAATGTGCCCAGGCCAGGAAAAACTAAACTGAAATCATTTTATTTTTCACATTCTTTTATGAAGTTTCAGAGCATAGTTTCATTCATTTATTCGTTCAAAAAATATTCATTGAACACTACCATGAACCAGGAACTAGTAGGCTGCAGGTTTATAATAGTGAACCTAACAGAAAAGTTTACTAAGTGGGCTGACAGGCTATAAACCAATAAATAAAATAATAATTATTAATTATTATTAAATAATTACAGATTGAATGAAAAGCTATGAATGAAATAGAATGCTGTGATCCAGAATAACAGGGAACGTTAATATGGTAATGTGGTCAAGGAAAGCCTTTCTGAAAGGTAGCATTTAGACTTCTACCAATGGAGGCTAAATTCCAATTGACACCATTAACTCTCCAGAAGGTTACCTTTTTGTGTAGGTTAACATGGAAGCCCTGAGCATTTAAGCTAAAATCTGAAAGATTAAAAATTCAGCCATATAAAGACCTATAGAGAATGTATGCTAGATAGCACAGCAAGTACAGAGGCTCTGAGATAGAAGGAGCGATCTGTATTCTAAGAGATGACAGGAAGATGGAGTGAGGAAATAAGTGAGTAGAACATGGCAAGAGACAAGAAATAATTTTGGAGAAATAGGAAGAAATCAGTCACGTAGAGCTGGCTGTAAAGGCTTTGGACTTACCCTAAATGCTATGAAAAGCAATTCAGTCATTTAAGACAGAGAATTGACATGATCTAATTTACTTTTTTAAAAGCGTATAGAGATATAGTCTGAAGGTGGAAAGAACAGGAATTGGTGATGGATTTGTTGAGGAGGAAGGAGTCATGAGGAGTGAACAAAAGGGAAGAGTGTAGAGGACAGTTTATCACAGGGCCATTTATTGAGTTGGTAAAGGCTGAGGGAGATCCAGATTTAGAGAACCATTTTGGTCATGTTAAGTTTGAAATGCCTAGGAGACACACAAGAGAGATGTTAAGTAGATATTTAAAGATGTGAATCTGGAGCTTAGAAAGGAATTCTAGCCTACTGATATAAATTTAGGAATTGTCAGCAAATAGTTTTTAAAGCCCTAAGAATGGATACGATTGTGTAGGGAAAATACATAGGGAATAGACAGAGGGTAAAAGAACTCTGGCATTTAGAGGTCATATAGAGAAAGGAAAAAACATGTGAAGAAGAATGAGCAAGCGGAGCCAATTATTCAAGAAAACTAGGATAGGTGTGTGGTATAAAACCCAGAGAAGTGAGTTTCAGAAAAGTGAGTAATAGAGTTCAGTTAAACTAAGGACAGAAAAGAGTCAGCTGAGTAGATTGCCAGTTACCATTACAAGAGCAGTAGAATGATGGGGAAATTGAAGTAGATTGAAGTTTGCCATTTATCTTCTCAGCAACATTGATTTTTAGAAGACAATAAAGCAATACTTTCAAAGTTCTGAGAGAAAATATCTCTGAACCTACAATTCTATGAACAAAACATTCAAGGATGAGGACAAATTAGGAATATCTTCTTTTTTTTTTTGGCCTCCTGCGCCTTTTCAGGGGGAAAAAATGCCTAAGGAAATGTTCCAGCAAAATGAAAAGAGAACTCAAGACAGAAATGTGGAAACTTAGTAGTAGGATATTTTAGGAACCACAAATATTTAGGGCTTCAACATAATCAATAATAGTAGAACAGAAAGTAGTAGAAAGAAGGATCAGAAATAGTAGAAAGAAGGATCTAGAAGAGTATCTTTAAGAAAAATGTATATTAATTTTATGAAATAGCATGATAAAAACATTAGTAATCTTAATGATAGGGTGACATATGCTTCTCCTGTCATCAACACCAAAGAAAGACAACTGGAATCTTTAGTAAAGGCAAAATATTGTATAAGCCATGGCCCAAAGATGAAACAAACTAAAATGTGACATTATTATGAGTAATCAGTGGACATATAACAAAGAGAATCCATTTGACATTACACCTAGAACATTTAGTAGCATGGTTTATGATTCCCTTTTCATGAATTTATTCATACTACTTGATTCGGCAGTGAATAGGATTTTAAAAATTGTAATGCTGAAAAAGAAACCATTCATTTTTCAAATTAAATTTAAAGATAAAATATGGAAGACTTGATTATTCTAACAAAGTAAATATAAATAATGACAATGTAAAAAGTGATAGAAGCTAATGGAAGTTGGTTAAGTGGAGGGAAGTGAAAGAATGCAAAATATATTAATCTTACGTAATATAGAAGTCAAGGGACATTTTCAGAAGAGTGGATCATAAATTAAAGGTTTGAGTGTGTTCTTTAAAATAATAAAGTAACAAATAGAACTTAATGTAATATAATAAAAGTTTCAAAGATAAGACCAAGGGAAGAAAAATGAAGAGCAATATAATTGACCTAAATTCTCATTGTTCATTTTCAGTGTGGAGTCAATAAAAAAAATGTCAGGAGTTGACCCAAAAAAAGTGGCAGTATGTACATATTGTTTTCAATTATGGAGATAACTATCAGAAATACTAAACAGTTTGATATAGCTACCTTTAGGGTACTTTTTTTTTCAAATTGTGGGAATGAATTTAGTGGGTTACAACCTACATTAAAAAAAGAAGGAAAAAGGAAATATTAAGTTGCATTGCACTAGTAAGTGTAATAAAATTGAAACTTTTCTCAACTTTGTGTGTGTGTGTGTGTGTGTGTGTGTGTGTAAAATGTATTTCCTACTTGTGTCCTGGTCAACAAAGTGCTCTGGGAAGCAGAACTAGGCTCTGGACAATCGTTGGGCTACATTTTTATCTTTCCTTTTTCTACTCATCTGTTTGAATTTTTTAACTCATACATGTATTACTTTTATCATAATAATTTAAAATATGTATCTTTTGGAGGATTTTTTCTTTTTTAATACATAAAAAATACAAACTCATAAGCTTCTGTAACATAAAGTGGTTTATTTCCTAATGAAAGCAAGTATTAGGCAATATTTTGAGAAACAAAAAGATAGGCAATCTTCCATTACTTAAGAAAGGAAAAGTTAACAATAAGTTTTGAAGATTACTTAAGGCTCAAGGGAGGGAAAGCTGGGGCAGGGGCAAGAGTTTAAGCTATTAGAAGTCTAGGCAATGAATTAAGTAAGAAGAAGATAAAGCAAGAAAAATCGAAATGTTAAAATATTGTTACACTATAAGCCAATGCTAAAGATGATTTTAAATTAACATATTACTTTATTGATTCTATATAATAGTGTTTTATCTGACAATGAACACTATAATTGCTTGCATTTCTATGTTGGCTTTCAATTTTCCTCAGTTTGCCCTTACAGCAAATATAAGACTATATTTGAGTACTTGCTTACCCAGACCCTCCCTTTTCTAAAAGCTTCTATTCCACTGAGGTAAGACCTCTGTGGCCTTGTGCACATTTTGACCTGCCACCTAACTGTATACACCTAACTGGACCAAAGAAAGACTACTGACCCAACCTGTACCAGTGAGATTTTTCTCTCCTAGGAATTTGAAGTTGGAACTCAGAAATACTGATAATTTTTTGTTGGTCACTTGGGAGAATAAGAGTGTCATTCTGGGGGCAGCCATATTTGGCCCATCTGCATAGATACACAGAAAAGAACTCATCTGCATAAAAAAGGAAAGAATAAGACATGTAGGAGAGGCCACTAATTCATTAAATCAACAAATACTTAAGTACCTACTGTTCTAGGTACTGTTCTAGCTCCTAGGGACATATCAGTGAATAAAACTGAGTTTCTGCCCTTCCTAATATATATTCTTGGGGAAAGGAGGAAGATGATGAACAAATAAATATTTAATAAAATATGTAGTAATAAATTATATGAAAAAAAATGAAGGAGGGCAGGAGATAGAAAATTTGAAGCTGACACCAGGAAATAATTTGATCAAAGACCTGAACCAGTTGAGGAAGGAAGCCAAAAATATATCTGAAGGAATTGCTTTCCAAGCTGCAATTCTAGGACATGTAAAAATTTTGAGTTGGTAATATTCATGGGAAGTTCAGGAAACACAGTGGCAAGAAGAAAGAAAAAATTAATCTACACCTCGATAAAGGAGAGAGTACAAAAATAAGATGCAGCTAAAATATTAAGGATGATAACATGTACAATGGAGTAAGGTAATCATAGAAAAACTATGCCAAGTCCTTGTTTTATTCAAGATCAAGCAAACTGTAAATATAAAAGCAAATAATGACATAAATGATTATTTCATCTTTTTTGTTTTTTTAGATTTATTTATTTATTTTAGAGAGAAGGAGGTGGAGGGGCAGAGGGAGAGAGAGAGAGAGAATCTCAAGGAGGCTCCATGCTGACTGCAGAGTTTGATATGGGGCTCTATTTCATGACCCTAAGGTCATGACCTGAGCTAAAGTCAAGAGTCAGATGCTTAACCAACTGAACCACCTGGATGCCCCTATTTTCTCTTTTAATAATAAGATTTAAAAAAAATTTTTTTTTAATTTTTATTTATTTATGATAGTCACACAGAGAGAGAGAGGCAGAGACACAGGCAGAGAGAGAAGCAGGCTTCATGCACCGGGAGCCCGACGTGGGATTCGATCCCGGGTCTCCAAGATCGCGCCCCAGGCCAAAGGCAGGCGCCAAACCGCTGCGCCACCCAGGGATCCCTAATAATAAGATTTTTTTAACCTATAGTTCTTAATTAGTCTGTTTAGACTCTTTTTATTATATCATGTAAAATTAAGATTTAATTTTTAAGATTTTATTTTATTGAATAATTCTTTTTTCTCCCCCACTAATTTGCTGTGCTCTTTCACCTTCAGTTTTGATCACATATAATGAAGATTTAATTTCAACTTACCCGTTCTACATTTCACATGTATATGTTTCTTTGATCCATGGTGGCTTTTGAAAGAGTCAATTGAGTATAACAAAATTTGGTTATCAAAATACCTCTTAAGTTTTGCTGATGTGTTTAGGGGGATAAGTGACATGTCTAAGTAGTCTATAACTTACTTTTAATTGGTTCTGGAAAGAGAGAGTTTCTAGTTTCATTATGCCAGACTTTTATATAGTTTGGAAAAGTTTTTCTGAGAGTGAAACTTTTTAATACTTTTCTTTAATGAAATTTTAAAAATTGAGGTGTAGTTTACATACAGTAAAATAGATTTGAAACTTTACAAAATAAAAGTGTGCGGGGAAATAGAAGGAGATTCAAGATGGCAGCATAGAAGGATCCTGAACTCACCTCCTCCCATAAAGACAATGAATAAATCTTTGGCTCTGTGTGGAACAATTCCCTGTGATAAGGACCTAGAAGCTAGGTGAAAAGCACCTCCACAACAAAGGATAAAAAGGACACACCAAGATAAGTAAGAGAGGCAGAGAAGCAGTCTTGCAAGAAACTCTCCAACCTAGGTGCAGAGACCCATAGTTGGGAGGGATCTCTTAATACAGAGCTTGTCCCTGAGGAGCGAGGGATTTGTGCCCAACATTCCCAACCCTTAGGAACTGTACCAGAAAGAAGGTCCCTAAAGCATCTGGTCTTGAAAACCAATAGGACTCACTTCCAGGAGAACCAGAGGGCTGTAGGAAATGGAAAATCTGCTCTTAAAGGTTTTGCCCATATTTCCACTCACCCTGGGACCCATACAAAAGCAACAGTTTGAAAGGTTCCTAGACTGTATGCAAAAGAGACTCATTTGTTAATCTTAAAGCATCTGCTAGAGAGGCAGAAACTGTTGGGACTTTCTCCAGAGACTGAAGTATTCATGGGTGCCATTTTTGCATTCTTCTACTTTGTTGGTGCCAGTACTGTGCCATTTTCATACTTCTTCTCTAGCTTGCAAGGTCTAATGGAAGCTCCTGCCGCCACAGCCACAGCCATGGCCTATTATGCCATATCCTGGCCTGGCAGTTCAAGCACCTCATTCCCACGTGCTACAGCCATGGCCTGCCCTGCCACAGTGGCAGACACATAAAGAGATGCCCCTACAGTGCCTGGCCCTGGGGAAGAGGAGATCACAGTTTTGGACTCCACAGATCTGAAAAATTATAGATAGTCCTTGGCAGGCTACTATTCCCAGAGCACTGCATGAAAAGACTGAAATACATCTCCAGTCTTCATGTGAAAAAGGCCTATTTTTTTGTTCCAAAGAGCTTCAGTCTGAGGAGTGGTCTTCAGGTTTGTCACACATCCAGAAGCTACAGAAATTCACCCAGGAAGCATGGGCAGAGAGACACCATATTATTGCTGTCCTTTGGCTTTGCCAATTTGCTAATACCTCCCATAAAGGATCTTTTCTACACATTGAAAGCCATGTCTTTTGCAACCCAGGGGACTCCTTTAGATCTGGTCTGGAACTCAGCAAGTTTTACAATTGTGGAACCACAAGACTATACATGCTTATATACCTTAAAAACTGTTGCCTAGAGATCTGGCTTACAGTTAGCCTGAAACTAGGCACTTTCTGAGACCTCTCCCTTTGGAGCACTGATAGGTATTGGCACACCCTTAGCAACTGGAACCTATCAAGAGCAAATTAGGCTATTTAGACAGTTACAAAGATCAACCAAAAGCTAGGGCAAGGTTGAGTGATAAAATTCACCTCCAAAGTAAGGCCACTCTTTCAAGACAGTAGCTGTTTCAGCTAATACAGAGAATAACCACAGAGTGAAGCAAAATGAGAAGACAGAAGAATATGTCCCAAACAAGAGAACATGACAAAAGACCTTAATGAAACAGAGATAAATAATCTACCTGATAAAGAGTTCAAAGTAATATTAATAAAGATGCTCACTGAACTTGGGAGAAGAATGGATGAACATAGAATGTCATCAAAGAGATAGAAAGCATAATAAAGTATAGTAGTTACAGAGCTGAAGAATACAATAGCTAAACTAAAAAATACACTAAAGGAACTCAAAGCAGACTAGACAAAGTAGAAAAACAGATCAGTGACCTTGAAGACAGGGCAGTGGAAATCACCTAATCAAAGCAGCTGATTAGAAGAGAAAAGAATTTTTTAAAGTGAAGATAGCTTGAGGGACTTGTGGGACAACATCAAGCAGAATAACATTTGCATTACAGGGGTTAAGCAGGAAGAGAGGCGGGGTGGGAATAGAAAGCTTATTTGAAAAAATAATGACTGAAAACCTCCTTAACCTGAGGAAGAAAACAGACATCCAGCTCTAGGAAGCACAGAGTTTCCAAATAAGATGAACACAAACAGATCTATACCAAGACACATTATAATTAAAATGCCAAAAGTTAGAATATTAAAAGTATCAAGAGAAAAACAACTTGTAACATACAAGGGAAACCCCATAAGACTATGGGGTATGACTTTTCAGCAGCAACTTTGCAGGCCAGAAGGAGTTAGCATGATATACTCATGGGTTAAAAGGAAAAAATCTCCAACCAGTAATACTTTTCCTGGCAAGGTTATCATTCAGAATTGAAAGATAGATAAAGAGTTTCTCAGGCAAACAAAACAACAGTTGTTCATCTCCACTAAACTGGCCTTATAGGAAATACTAAAGGGCCTTCTTTAAGATGAAAAAACAAAAGGCACTAACAAATAGCAAGAAAATATATAAAAGTACAAATCTTGCTGGCACAAGCAAATGTATATAATTAACTGTAATACTTAGTTAAGGGTTGCAAAAAAAGATGTAAATATGACATAAAAAACAAAATAAGCACATCTGATGGGGGAGTAAAAATGTAGAAACTATTATACAGAGAGGCTACTATATTAAAATAGACTATTTTGGGCAGCCCGGGTAGCTCAGTGGTTTAGTGCTGCCTTCAGCCGAGGGTGTGATCCTGGAGACCCGGGATCGAGTCCCACATCAGGTTCCCTGCATGGAGCCTGCTTCTCCCTCTGCCTATGTCTCTGCCTCTCTCTCTGTATCTCTCATGAATAAATAAATAAAATCTTTAAAAAAAAAAAAAGACTATTTTATAGGGAGACTGTTATGTGACCCTCAGGGTAACTACAAAGCAAAAATCTATAGTGCACACATAAAAGACAATGAGAGAGGAATTGAAACTTAACACTAAAGAAAATCAATTAACTCCAAGGGACAAGAATAAGAGAAAAGAAAGAACAGAGAGGAACAACAAAAACATCCAGAAAACAGTCAACAAAATAGCAGTCAGTACATGCCTGACAATAATTATTTGAAATATAAATAGACTAATTTCTCCAATCAAAAGACATAGAGTGCCTCAATGGGTAAAAAAAAAAAAAAAACAACAGGGATCCCTGGGTGGCGCAGCGGTTTGGCACCTGCCTTTGGCCTGGGGCGCGATCCTGGAGACCCGGGATTGAATCCCACGTAGGGCTCCCGGTGCATGGAGCCTGCTTCTCCCTCTGCCTAGGTCTCTGCCTCTTTCTCTCTCTCTGTGTGACTATCATAAATAAAAAACAACAACAAAACAAGACCCATCTATAAGTTGTTTAGAAGAGACTCACTTCAAATCTAAGAACATCCCAGACTGAAAGTGAAGGGATGGAAAAAAGATATTCTATGCAAATAGAAGCAAAAAGAAAGTTGCTATTGTGATATAATAGTGATAAAATAGACTTTATCACTTATAGTGATAATAGACTTTAAAACAAAGACTGTAATAAAAGACAAGGAAGGGCATTACATAGTGATAAAGGGATTAATCTAACAAGAGGATATAGCATTTGTAAATATTTATGCACCCAACAAAGGAGCACCAATATAAACAAATATTAACAGATCTAAAGGGAGAAATTGAAGCCAAGACTATACAATGGAGAAAGGACAATCTCTTCAATAAGTGGTTTTGGGAAAATTGGATAGTCATATGTAAAAGACTGAAACTAGATTACTATCTTACACCATACACAAAAATTAACTACAGATAGATTAAAGACTTGAATGTACAACCTGAAGCCATATAATTTCTAGAAGCAAATATAGGCAGTAAGCTCCTTAATACTATCTTAGCAATTTTTTTAATTGGATCCAACTCCAAAGGCAAGGGAAACAAACAAACAAATAATAGGACTACATGAAACTAAAAAGTATCTGCACAACAAAGGAAACCATCAACAAAACAAAAAGGCAAGACACTTATTGGGAGAAAATATTTACAAATCTATAACCAGTAAGGGGTTAATATCCACATATATAAAGAACTCACAAAAACATAAAACAAACAACCTGACTAAAAAATAGGCAGACGATCTGAATAGACATTTTTCCAAAGAAGATGTACAAATGACCAATAAGCACATGAAAAGATTCTTAACATCACTAATTATCAGGGAAATGCAAATCAAAACCAGGATGAGTTATTACTTCATAACTGTCAGAATGGCTATTATCAAAAAGATAAGAAATAAGTGTTAGAGAGGATGTGAAGAAGAGAACCTTTGTACACAGTTGGTGGGAATGTAGATTGGTGCAGTTATTCCAGAAAAATAGTATGGAGATTCCTCAAAATATTGAAAATAGAACTACCATACAGTTCAGCTATTCCACTTCTGGTATTTATTAAAAAAAAATACAAAAACACTAATTCTAAAAGATGCATGCACCATATGTTCATTGCAGCATTATTTACAATAGCCAATGTATGGAAACAACTTAAGTGTCCATTGATGGTTGAAGGAATAAAAAAGATGGCAATACACATATGTACATATATATACACATACATACATATGTACATATATATATACACACACATACAACAGAATGCTACTTAGCCATAAAAGAGAAGGAAATCTTGCCATTTGCAACAACATAGATGGATCCTAACAGTTTTATGCTAAATGAAATAAGTCAGACAGAGAAAAACAAGTACTATATCGTTTCACTTATATGCAGCACCTGAAAAACAAAACAGGTCCCTGGCTGGTTCAGTTGGTAGAGCATATGACTCTTGATCTCAAGGTTATAAGTTCAAGCCCCACTTTGAGCATAGTTTCAACTTAAAAGACAAATTCACAGATGAAGGTGGGTAGTTATAAAAGGGGAAGGATGTTTGGGGGGTAGGTGAAATGGCTGAAGGAGCTCTATTGTATGGTGATGCCTGGTAATTGGACTTATGGTGGTGATCAAATATCATTTGTATGGTGTATAGAAATATCAAATTATAATGTATACCTGAAGCAAATACCAATTTTACCTCAAAAAATAGGGGAAAATAAAAGCAATTCATTTTAAGTGAGGTTTGTTTGTAATTTGGTTCCATGTTTAAGACAAAAAAAATTGGTATCAGAGTTTCTGATGAGTATATTTTATGCTATCTTTTAAAAGATTTAATTAAATTTAGTAGGGTTTCTTGGTTTTTTTTTTATACATTCCATAAGGCAAATTATTTTTTTAAGATTTTATTTATTTATTTATTTATTTATTCATGAGAAACAGAAAGAGGGGCAGAGACATTGGCAGAGGGAGAAGCAGACTCCCTGCGGGGAGCCCGATGCAGGACTGGATCCTGGGACCCCGGGACCGTACCCTGAGCCAAAGGCAGATGCTCAACCACTGAGCCACTCTGGTGCCCCCTCCATGAGGTAAATTAATATAACAAAAGCTGATCTGACTGAGTACTTTCTTCTATGACTCATTTTGAGAACCTATATGAAATAAGAGCTACTTTCAATTAATATTTAATTTCTCCAAGGAATTGATTCCATGTACAATTGTATCAAAACCCATAAAGTACCTAGGAAACAAAGAGGTAAAAGACATGTACTCTGAAAACTATAAAACACTGATGAAAGAATTTGAATATGGCACAAGAAATTGAAAAATGTTCCATGCTCATAGGATTAGAAGAACAAATATTGTTAAAATGTCCATACTACCCAAAGCAGTCTACACATTTAATGCAGTCCCTATCAAAATAACAACAGCAGTTTTCACAAAGCTAGAACAAACAATCTTAATATTTGTATGGAACCACAAAAGACCCCAAATAGCCAAAATAATCTTGAAAAAGGAAAGCAAAGCTAGAGACACCATAATTCCAGACTTCAAGTATTGCAAAGCTCTAGTGATCAAGATAGTATGGTATTCACACAAAAACAGACACATAGATCAATGGAACAGAATAGAAAATCTAGAAATAAACCCACAACTATTGGTCAACTAACCTTCAACAAAGCAGGAAAGAATATTCAATGAAAAAAAATGGTGTTGGGGAAAAAGTAGACAACAACATGCAAAAGAATGAAATTGGACTATTAAAAAAAATATATTTAGTAGGAAGAGGCAGTGCGGAAGCATGGGGAGGGGCAGAGGGAGAGAAGGAGGGAGTGAGAAATCTCACAAACACTCCCTGCTGAGCACAGAGCCTGACCTGGGGCTCAATCTCATGACCCTGTGATCACGACCTCAGCCAAAATCAAGAGTCAGACATTTAACTAACTGACCCACCAAAGCGCCCCAGACTACTTTCTTACACCATACACGAAAATAAATTCAAAATCAGTGAAAGACCTAAACATGGAATAGGAAAACCATCAAAATCTTAGAGAACACAGACAGTAACTTCTTTGATATCAGCCACAGAAACTTCTTGCTAGATATGTCTCCTGAGGCAAGGGAAATAAAAACAAAAATAAACCATTGAGATTTCATCAAGATGAAAAGCTTCCACACAGTGAAGGAAACAATCAACAAAACTAAAAGGCAGGAAAATATTTGCAAATGACATATCTGATAAAGGGTTAGTATCCAAAATATATAAAGAACTTATAAAACTCAAAACCCCAAAAAACAAATAACCCTGTTACAAAATGGACAGAAGATATGAATAGACATTTTTCCAATGAAGACATACAGATGTCTAACAGACACATGGAAAGATAGTTGACATCTCTCACCATTAGGGAAATACAGATCAAAACTACAATGAAATATCACACCAATCAGAATGGCTAAAATTAACAACACAGGAAACAAGTGTTGGTGAGGATGTGAAGAAAGGGGAACATTCTTACACTGTTGGTGGGGATGTAAACTGGTATAACAACTCTAGAAAATGGTATGGAGGCACCTCAGAAGGTTAAAAATAGAACCACGCTACAAACCAGCAATTGCACTGCTAGATATTTACCTAAAGTATACAAAAATACTGATTCTAAGGGATATATGCACCTTGATGTTTATAGCAGCATTATCAATAATAGCCAAGTTATGGAAAGAGCCCAAAGGCCCATTGACTGAAGAATGAATAAAGAAGATGTGTGTGTGTCTATGTGTGTGTGTGAGTGTGTAGGTATATGTGTATATATATGTGTGTGTGTGTGTGTATACACATACATACTTGCACACAATGGAATTTTATTCACCCACCAAAAAGAATGAAATATTGCCATTTGCAACAATGTGAAACTAGAGTGTATTACGCTAAGCGAAGTAAGTCAGTTAGAGAAAGACAAATATTGAATGATTTCACCATATGTGGAATTCAAGAAATGAAACAGATGTATGTAGAGGAAAAAAAAGAGATGCAAACCAGAAACCAGACTCTTAACTATGGAAGAACAGACTGAGGGTTGCTGGAGGGGAGGTGGGCAGAGGGATGGGTTAAATGGGAGACGGACATTAAGGAGGGCACTTGTGATGAGCATTGAGTGTTGTATGTAAGTGATGAATCACTAAATTCTACATCTGAAACCAATATTATGTTGTATATTAACTAACTGGAATTTAAAGATTTATTTATTTATTCGAGAGAGAGAACATGAGAGAGCATGGAGCGGAAGAGGGGCTAAGGGAGAGCGACAGACAGTCTAAAGCAGACTCCATGCTGAGCATGGAGCCAGACATGTGGCTTGGGCACAAGTCCAACTCTTGATTTCAGTTCAGGTCATGATCTCAGGATGATGAAATCGGGCCCTGCATTGGGCTCCAGGCTCAGTGAGGAGTCTGCCTAAGACTCTCTCTCCTTCTGCCCACCCCTACCCCCAGCTGGCATTCTCCCTCTCTATCTCTAAAAATCTATAAATCTTTTTAAAAATAATAAAAACAATTTAAGGCTACTGCCAAATTAAACACTTGGTAACACAATAAACAGAGTTCTGCCTCCTGAGGGCTTTTGTGACCAAATCCTAACATGGCTTTGTTGTGGTACTTCACTATGGTCCACTGTCTATAATGTTGCCCCTAAAGTTGTTGCCAAAACACAAATTGAATCTTGTTAGCTTTGCTCCCTTACAAAGCTTCCATGGCTTCCAGCCACCTACATAAAATCAAAACTCCTTAGAGCACAAAAAAGAACCTTTTACCATCTGGCCCCACCTAACTTTTTTACCCTCATTTGCACCCCTCTTGAAATGAACACAGGTGCTATAGCCCTATAGAGCTGCTTGTCAATCTCAAGAAATTATTTTTTAAGTCAGTGTTTTTTGCACTTGTTTTGTTACTTCTGTTTAGAATGTTCTGCCCTCCTCTCCTCACCTCCCCACCACAATTCTTAATATCTTTCAAAAGCCAACCGAAGTTCACTTCCTCAGTGACAACATGTTCAGACTGCCTGGCAGTCACTTCTTCGTCTAGGGACTAGACAATCATAATTAGTGGGAGAGAGTGACAAAGAAACAAAGAAACACATGACCAAAAGACTATGAACTCCTTAAGGACAAGGACTTCATTATTTATTCTCCTAAATGTCCCCTGAACCTACCAGTCACACAGTAAATGAATGTTGAATTGCATTTAACTGAATCATATGGAATGGGTCTAACAACTGCATTTTGACTGTTAAGAACATTAACTATGTAGATTTTCTAAAGTTACAGGTTCATAATTTGACCTTAAAAAAACAAACGACAAAATAGTCGCTGAAGTTTTTCAAATAAATATATTCCTATAATTTGTAATAAATTTAGTTAAATTTATATGGGTTTTGCGATTTTTTTTTTTTACTTTAAGGTGTGTATAATTCATAGAACTCATGTAAATGTCTCAGGGTAATTTGAAACTATATGAAGCATAGAAATACTTTGGAATGGATTGTTGAGATACAAATATTAAAGTATAGGCATGTACCAAAAAGTAACTTGCCTGAAGAGAGTACATGTTTTTTTGCAGCAGGCAAAACCCTGACATATTTAATAAGGCATTGCAAAATCTGCCCCTCCCTCCCCACACCAAGGGACACAAAGTCAAAGTTCACACTGCACTTTGTTTAGAAACTTTGGAACCACGTGTTTAAAGAATGAGAGAAGTTTGTCAAGACTTTCTGCCAAATCACATCACAAGCTTAACATGTGTTTGCTGCCTGTCCTCAAAAACTAGTCTCCATGAGCCAGCCAGCTGCTAACATTAGGGTATACCCTCTAGCTAGTGAGGCCTCAAATGGGGTCACATCTCCATTTCCCTAAGGAAGCTCCAGAGTCTTTCTGCTGTCTTCTCTATTTTTTATATAACTTGTTAGCTCTGTTTTATAAAATTCCTCAATTTTCACCTTAGAGCCATGTCATTAAAATTTATAAATATGAAAATGCAGACATTAAAATGTGCCTAACTAAGCTAATCACCTCTCCGATAAACTGGCTTTTCCTACATGCTCTGTTATGACAAAGCCATCTTTGCAAACACCTACCTCAAAAAAGTTGAAGTCACAACAATAACAGCTAACATCTTCTGAGTGCTCTTACTGTCTCAGGCACTATTGCTTTTTTATCTCTTTAAATTCTCACAGGAGTTTCTGGGAAGAAAATAGCTCAAACACATGTTCCTGAACCCCACCCCCCACCCCCAACCCCTTTCCTTCTTTTTTCCCCCTAATTCCTTACTGGAGCAACTCAGTAATTAAAAGCAGCCATCAGAGGCCCTTGTTGACTATCTGTGTTTCTGGGGCCACCTTTAGGAGAAGATACTTTGTGGCCTATAACTTGGGAAGGCCAAATCCCTTTGGGAAAAGGGGGCCTGCATGGGTAAATGGAGTCCACTCTTCTTCTAAGTACCTTAGAAAAGAGTGCTTCTCTCCTGTGCTTGGATAGCCAGACTCAAAGAAGCTCTCTCCAACCATTTCAGTGGGGTCTCACTTTGCCAGTTTGTCTGATTTGGGCTAGAAAGTGGTTCTCAAAATGTTGTCCTTAGACCTGTAGCAATGGCATCACCTAGGAACTTGTTAGAACTCGTTAGAAATGCAAATTTTCACTAGAGGCCTATAAATCAGAAACTTTAGGGGTGGAACCCAGGAAGATGTGTTTTAATAAGCCCTCTAGGAGATTAGGATATATGCTCAAGTTTGAGAACCATGGAGCTAGGAGAGCAGACACCTTAATATTTTCTACCTACGGGAAACTCCAGCCGCCTGACCTATGAAGCTTCTGAGGAACTCCTATCCATTGGTAACATACCAGAAATTACGATGCATATAATGAACTCTAATTTGAAGGAGGTTTTTTTGAACTCTAACACCTAATTAAAGGAGGTTTTTTTCATTGCTATATAGGGTTTCATTGAGTGAATAATAAAATGTTTTATTTATGCCAGAATCCATCATTTCTTCATTCCCACTGTCACTCTCCTAATTCAGACATTCATGAAATTGTTCTTTATTGCTTAAGCCATCCTTGTAGTTCCTAACTGTTCTCTTCATTTTCAGGCTCTCCTCTACTGCTGCCAGAGAAATCTTCTTGAAGTCAACATTGATCATGTTCCTACTGTTAAAAGAAGTTGTAGAAGGAAGGAAGAAGAAAGGCTGAGAGGTAGGCAATGACATATTACTGAGGGCCTTGGAGACCATTTTAAGGATTTAGGTTTTTATTCTAAATGCAATGAAAAGCCCTATCTGGCTGATAGTTTTTACTTCCTAAGTTCATAAAATTTTGCCCTAGAGTCCCTAGACCTTTGGATTAGACACTTTTGATGATTATGTTTGCAAGAATCCAAACAAGTTAGCTAGGCCTTTCTCAAGCACTGAGCCATAGCTGCTTGGGATCACTACATCTGCTGGCTAAGTCCTCTTAGCCCTGGCCCCATCCATTGCCAATTTTGTCTTTCATTTCTCTGTAATCAACTGTCAAGTTCCTTAAGTGAGGCAAACTTCTACCTTCACCATTTTAGGGTTCTTTTTGACTGGGCCTGAGAATTAAATTGACATAAGACAGATCAGCAGGAGAAAAGCATACGGATTTATTTAATACAAGTTTTACATGATATGGGAGCCTTCATAAGGAGAGAAAATCCAAACAAGTGGCAAAACCTACTCACTTTTATATTAGGTTGAATAAAGAGAGGCAATTATGGGGAAAAGACTATATGTGGAGGCTAACAGAAGAGAAGAATTATTTTCACAATGTGTGTATAGCATTCTCTTGGTCTTAACTTCTTGTCCTTGATAATATTATGTTCTTTGTGGTATAGGGAGGGCATCTTTGATATACGAATTTCATCTCCCACTTTCAAGAAAAAGAAGGTTTTTCTCATATTTGCTGTTTTTCAAGTGCCTTTAATTCAAAGTATCAATATGCCAGAGTGGCATATTTTGGAGTGACATTTCTGGACTCCTTCAGTTCTTAGCATGCCTCACAGGTGAGGCCATTAAGTTAACACATATATGGGTAATATGCCATGACTTTGGAGAGTGTAGTACTGAACTATTGTGCTGAAAAACAGCAAGTGAAAGAAAAATGAACTGATGTACTAAGAATCCTAAGATTGAGCTCACAGTCTCACCTAGGTGCCTAGGGTGAAGACATTTCAAGCATCTTACTTAGCAAACACTGCTAATTTATGCCATTGAGTATAATGAGAGTTATACAAGAATATTAAACAAGAAAGGGCCTCCATAGTTACAGGCATAGTTATAGACTATAATTTTAGTGCAGGGGTTGGCAAACTTGCTCTAAAGGGCTAGACAGTAAATATGTTCAGCTTTGCGGGCCATACGGTCTCTGTCACCACTACTCAACTCTGACTTTGTAGGATGAAAGCATCCCTAGATAATATGTAAATGATTGGGCCTGGCTGTGCTCCAATAAAATTTTATTGGCAGCAGGTCAGGTTTGGCCCATAGGTTACAGTTTGCCAACCCCTGACTTGGTACATAATTTCAGTCCTCATTGCTGTTTGTTGTTGTGTGTTTTTTTCTCAGTATTTTTTTTATTAAGATCTAATTTATGTTGAATAAAATGTAGCAGCTCATAAGCGTACTTTTTGATGAGTTTTATTCACCTATGTAATCACTATCCCAATCAAGATGTAGAACATTTCCATTCACCCAGAAAGTGCCTTCGTGCCTCTTTCAGTCAGCTCCCACCCTGACCCCAAGAAGTCTACTATTCCTCTGGTTTTTATTCCCATAGATTAAGTTTGCCTATTCTTGAACTTCATGAAAATGAATACTGTGTCTTTCTGTCTGACTATATGGCATCTTTCACCCAACTACTTTGTAAGAGTCATCCATGTTGCTGAGGGGATTAGTAGTTAATTCTTCTTTATAGCTGAGCAGTATTCCACTGTATGATTATACTTATTAGGTTCTTAGAACTGTCTTAAGAAATTACCACAAACTTCATAGCTTAGAACCACAAAGATTTATTCTCTCACAGCTCTGGAGGTCATAAGTCTGAAATCAAGGTGTTGGTAGGGCCATGCTCCCTCTGAAGACTCTAGGGGCTAATCCTTCTTGGATTCCTCCAGCTTCTGGGGGTTCCTTGTTCCTACACTTTATCTTTGCCTCTGTCTTCATATGGCCTTTCCCTGTGTGTCTCTATGTCTTTCTTCTTTTATGTCTTTTTAGATGGACAGTGTCATTGGATTTAGTATCCACATTAATCAAGGATGATGCCATCTTAAGAGCCTGAATTTTATCTGCAAAGATCCTTTTTTTCCCAAATAAAGTCACATTCCCAGGTTCCAAGTGGACATATCTTTTTTGGGAGCCACTATTCAACCCACCACCATGTATCACAGTTTTATTTACCCAGTGAGCTAATAATGGACATTTGAATTCTTTTTCTTTCTTTCCTTTTTGTTTGTTTTTTGTTTTGTTTTGGGCTGGGTTTTTTTTTTTTTTTTTTTTTTTTTTTTGGCTATTACCAAAAAAAGCTGCTATGAATATTTTTGTACAAGGCTTTTTGTGGGTGTTTTCAGCTTCTTACTATAAGATATGATTAGTTTTCTTTTTTAGTGATAATCACCCATAATAACATTATTTCTGGCAGGAATTTCTGTAAGAATTGGTCAACCTGCTTACAACTGACTTTAAAATGTTGTATGGGGAATCCCTGGGTGGCTCAGTGGTTTGGCGCCTGCCTTCTGCCCAGGGCGTGATCCTGGAGTCCTGGGATTAAGTCCCACGTCCGGCTCCCTGAATGGAGCCTGCTTCTCCCTTTGCCTGTGTCTCTGCCTCTCTCTCTCTCTCTCATTCTCTGTCTCTCTCCGTCTCTCATGAATAAATAAATAAAATCTTTAAAAAAAGTAAAAAAATAAAATGTTGTATGAATGAAAATACAATACTGCCAAGAGATAAGATATAGAATTCTAATAAGTATCCTCATTTTTGTTTCTCAAGGCACTATCAATAAACAAACAAGTTTCACATCAGTAAACATTGACCTGATCTCTTAAAACAGCAGCAATATGTAATTTGAGTAAAAAACAAAACCAAAGACAGCTTTATGCAATTGCGTCGGTTCTTTTGTTTGGTCACGATAATTTGCATTGGTGCTTGCAGCTGTCACCCACGCTAAACTTGGTACATTCATCTCATTATGGGCATGGTTAACAGGGACACTTCTATTAGTATGGGATTAAAAGCAGCTCCTAAGTAAGTGAACAAATAAAGTCATCCATCTAAGCTACTCTTCCACCCTTAGATTCTAATAGGCCCAACCTTAACAGAACTACTGGGACATGGTTGAGAGGCTTTTAGCCTATGTAGCTGCCGCTACTCTACAGCAAAAGCTGTTTTGGAGGGGAGAGTCTCCTTCATCTGTGTATCATGCAACTCCAGACCCAGCTCAATGCTTCCTTAACCTTGTAAGTGTTTTCTGAGTAAATAGTGCCTGTGAATAAACAGTAAGAAGGAAGATGTTGATAACTACTCTTCATAGTAGAGTAATTCTGCTAATGCAGAACACTTCCTGTTAATGAAATTTCTTAGAAATAGTTTTAATAAATGATTCATTTTTTTAATCTATTGAAAAGTCTCCAGGATTATTATTCATTACACTGGTAGTTTTTTATTGAATATTTGCTTCATTTATTCAGCAGTTCTAGGAACCGGTGATTGGCTACACTATTCATTTATAAAAGCAATTTAAAACACTGCTCAGGCTCTGAGGACACTTGGCAAGTGTAACAGAGAAAAACAGAGTTCTCATTGTACTTATTAGAAAAGCAGTGTAAAAATGATCCTACAAAATGGCTTGGAGTTTTTATAGGAATACAATTATGCAATGTGCTCTTTTATTACCACCTGTGTTTTGCAATGTCTATAAATCAAAAGTCTTGCTTAACTTTTCTGAAAAGGGCAGAGACAGTCTCATTATTTTGGAATATAATTTTTGGAAACTTTTGGGTGGATAAATTTGAAAATTTCACTAGTACTAATTTTCCATTTTTAAACTAGATCCTATCCTTTGAATTTTAATAGGCCTACCTCTGAATTCAGAGTTGACAAACTACTCTATTGAAATCGTAATTTCTTCATTTTTGACACAACTATCCACAGGATAAGGTTTACATCCTGAGAGACAGTGAGGACTATGACAACATAGCCAAATGCTAGATAGTGTCACTTATGTTGTATATTTTTAAAAGATACATAAGTGTTACTTTCAACACTACAATTTCAAAATCAACTAGGCATTTTAAACCTATTTCACGTGTAGCATTATTTGCCAGATTATATTGTTATCCAAATTTTTTAACCTTATCTATTAATTTGGGGATATTTTGAGCTATAAGCAACAGAATAACAGACTAATAGATCTTAAGCAAGAGAGTTTATTTGCCTAACATAAGAGGAAATCCAGAATTAGGTGCTTGCTGGCATTGGTTTAGCAGTTTAATATAAGCGCTTAGGTTAGTATCTCTGTGTTCCCTTTGCCTTTTCTTTGTAGTCACAAGTTGGATGCAATAGCTATAAGCACCATAACCATTTTCAAAGGCAGAAAGCAGGACACGCTATGCACAGAGCTTCCTTTTTTATTGTTAAAGATCTATTTATTTTATATATAGGGAGAGAATGTGTGAGCAGGGGGAGGGGCAGAGAAAGAGGGAGAGAGAATCCCCAAACAGACTCTGCTGAGCACAAAGCTCTTCAAGGGGCTCAAGCCCAGAACCCTGAGATGATGACTTGAACCTAAGCCAAGAGTCAGCAGCTTAACTGACTGAGCCAACCAGGCACTCCACGAACAGAACTTTCTACTTGACTCTTTTTTTTGCCAAGAAAGATGCATCTTTCTCAATCACCTATTCAATTATTTTTCCCCTTGCATTTTTAAATTTTTTTTATTTTATTTTTTTTATTTATGATAGTCACACAGAGAGAGAGAGAGAGAGAGAGGCAGAGACACAGGCAGAGGGAGAAGCAGGCTCCATGCACTGGGAGCCTGACGTGGGATTCGATCCTGGGTCTCCAGGATCGCGCCCTGGGCCAAAGGCAGGCGCTAAACCGCTGCGCCACCCAGGGATCCCTCCCCTTGCATTTTAATGACCATAACGGTGTTACATGACTATCTTTAGCTGTAAAACACCCTGGGAGAACCAGCATCTACTCCACTTCTGTAATTAGAAGGAGGCAAGGGAGAAGGTGTTGAGAATGACTTTAGGGTAATACTATATTGCTGATATAGTCTCTTGTATATACTATGTGTGCAGTAACCATTTGTTGACCATTTGTTGAATGAATTGACAAGTGATCGCAGTTTATTTATTTTTTAAAGATTTTATTTATTTATTCATGAGAGACACACAGAGAGAGAGGCAGAGACACAGGCAGAGGAAGAAGCAGGCTTCGTGCAGGGAGCCTGATGTAGGACTTGATCCCAGATCGCCCCAGCCAAAGGCAGGCGCTAAACCACTGAGCCATCCAGGGATCGCCGTGATTGCAGTTTACATTTTCTTTTCTTTATTTTCTCAGAAACATTAGAAGAGGTTTTTAACTGTACTACTTATCAGTAAACATTTGTTAAGCATGTGGAATATACAATACTTGCTCTGTGATGGGGAGACAATTAGGAATGGCTAATACTAAGACATTCATCCATTTACTCAAGAAATATTTATTGTGTGCCTACTAGGTGCCAGATATTATTCTATAGCATAATATAGTAAACTATAGTATAGTTTAAGGTATAACTGCAAACAAAACAAAGAGCCCTGCCTTTGAGAAAGCATACATTCTAACAAAGCTTATTGACATTTTCATTGGATTTTGAAAGGTGAGTTGGATTTTCATAAATAAACATAATTGGGAAGTACATTTCACTCAAAGGGAACAACATGAACAAAGATATAGAAATGTGAATATGTGTGTCCTGTTTGGGGAGCATCTAGTTGCTCCATGAAGTGTAGAATACATGGTGAGGGCTGAAAAGGCAGGTTATTGTCAAGTTTTGAAGGGTTATGTCCAGGAAAATGTGTTTTGCTAGATAAAAACTAGTATCTCTCAAAGTTAGTACCAAAGCAACTAGATATAATCACTTGGAAGTTCTATAGACATCTTGAATTTATCATGTTCTAGATGGACTCGTTACATTTCTTCTCCTATTTTTCATAATTTGGCTCTGGCTCTCACCATTTCTCACTTGGACTATTACCCTTACATCCTGCCTTTGTTCTCCTACTCCTTTAATCCATCCTTTTTGCAGCTTTAGAAAGTGATTTCCCTAAAATTTTTATAACTCAGAGCTCAGACTATGAAATATCTATAAATTTGGTGAAATGGGAGACAGGTTGGGGAATTGTGATATTTGTATTAGTTTTCTATTGTTGTTTAACAAATCACCACAAATTTTAGGGACTTAACATATACATTTATAATTTCACAGTCAGAATCCTGGCACAGGTTAGCTGGGTCCCTCTGCTTAGGGTCTCACAAGACTATAAAGTGTCAACAGGAGGCTTGACTGGGACAGACTCTGCTTCCAAGCTTACTCAGGTTGTTGGTAAAATTCATTTGTTTGCAGTTGTATGACTCAGAACCCCACTTTTTTCTGGCTATTGGCTTCTAGGTTGCCCTCAGCTCCTAGAGGTCCCTCACCATGTGAACTTTCCCAACATGTCTGCTGACTTCATTAAACCAGCAAGGAAAGTCCCTGGAGTGAGTTTACTAAACAAGATAGACCAATGTGGTCATGGGAATGACAGCCCACCACCTTTGCTATATTCCATTCATTATAAGCAAGTTACAGGTTCTGCCCATACTCAAGGGTTGTAAACACCAGAGATGTGAACACCAAGAAGCAAAGATCATGGGGAGTTACCTTATAGTCTGTTTGTCAAAACATTCTCATGGTTTCCTCTCCTCAAGATCTGTTTAGTGAGTATTATCTCTGGGAATGATCTTGAAAGTGAAGCCGAGTTTCTACCAAAACAAACAGACAGAAAGCCAACCACTCATAGTATTTGTGAGTTAGTACTTTACAGAACCTATGGAGACACTGCCTTTGGATATTTTCCTGGATTCTCTCACTTTTGTTCTATTTCCCTAAAGTTGTTTTAAGGAATTTGTTCTCCCTCTAGCAGTTCACCTAGTTCTCTAGCTTTCCACTTACAAATGTGTACAACCAAATCTCTTCAGGGGCTCAACAGAACAAATTTAATTCATATTATTTAGAAGGCAGGAGGGATTAAAATAGAAACTTCTTTCTTCCCTATTAAATACAAATCTGATCCTGTTTTTCCTTTGCTTAAAAAGGCCTTTCGGGTCTCTTTATTGCTGCACATAGGAATAAGAACTATGGAATACATTTGGATTCCCAAGTAGACAAATCAGACCCTCCCTGATCTGGCTCTCGCCTGGTTTCTGGCCATTTCCTACTTACTGTGAGCTAGGGCCAGTGTTTAAGGGAACTAACTATTTGGCAAGCTGATTCACACTCAGGAACTTGACTCATACTGTTCTTTCTCCCTGCAGTGTCAGCCTACTTGTTTCTCTTCTGTCATTTCTTCCCCTAGACATCTATTCCATCATTATTTCCTCTCTGAAGCTTTTCCTATCTCACTTTCTATTGTAGTCATAGTACCCATGTACCATCTTAACATATAAGATGGTATTTGAAAACATGAAAGTGGATAAGATTATCCAGAAGAGAATAGAAGAGAACACATCGGGTAGTAGAGAACCTCAAATTAGGATGCTCAATAAATTATAAAAGTAATTTTGTATTTGCAGTTTCTCCTGGTCTTTTGGTGCTATTTTACATATCATTTTTTAAATTACCTATTCTATTTACTAGATTGATAAGTCAAATGTTGTAGAGTGGAGTCTCATCAAAATCTAAAGTATATGGTAGACGAAAAATTTCATTTAAAGAAAAATATTTCTTATGATGGAATTAAATTTTTAAAAATTGTAGATAAAATACTCTATTTTTAATAATTTGAGCAACTCAAATGATTTTTTCAATATCCTGCCAGCTTCGTTTCAGTAAATTCCTGTTATAAATAGCATTTCTACTAAAGACCATAACATGTAAGTTCACAGATTGTGACCTCATATATTTTATTAAAATGACGAGCCCTGAATGAATTAAAGGTCTTAATGTTCAGAGATAAAAAGCCAATTCCTCAGGTTTTATATAATCACTCTTTGTAATAATTCAATAAGTAATTAGACACCTAATATATGAACCTGTTACTGACTGCCTTTGTTGGTTTGATTGCTTTCAGATAGATGGCTTTTATATATTTGTGAACTTCACCAATCCAGTGTAATGTCATTTTCTGAGATTTAAGTTTTTATTTTAAAAGTCTTATCATTTAGAATTAAACTGCAAGCAAAACTCATCTTAGTTTTAAGCTTAAATTTTTCTCATATAGAAGAGTTCTATATCCAGCATTATTTCCTTCAAAATAAGTTTGTTGTTAAAATTATTCACAATATGACGTTAAGATAAATTGTTGTGATAACACTTTAAGAGGAAAAATCCCTACAGTGGTTTAAATTTTATTTTATTTTTTAAGAGTTTATTTATTTTTTCATGAGAGACAGAGAGAGAGGCAGAGACATAGGCAGAGGGAGAAGCAGGCCCCATGTGGGGACCTCGATGTGGAATTTGATTCCTGGACTCTGGGATCACACCCTGAGCCAAAGGCAGACCCTCAACTGCTGAGCCACCCAGGCTTCCCAGTACTTTATATTTTATTATTTTTTTTTTTTTTTTGCTAGTATGTTTGGGAGAGGTTAGTAAACCTCTTTTATATATTATTAAGAGTAGACCAGATTCTGTATTAATAATTACAGTACACTCTTACTAGACTGTTCTCAAATTACTTTGAAATGAAATGGAGGATTCTATTCACCAAACTTCCTATGGCTCTGCCCATCATAATGCTGGGGGAAATGATGTGTTTTCCGTCTACCTTTATTTCAGAAGGATTTCCCCAGAATAGCACTCTGGCCTCAAATCCACCTGATTAGTAGCTGACAGCTATGAATCCACAGATTATAATTGAGTAATCCATTTAAAAAAAAAAACACATAAACTTTCAGTCCTGGACAGGACTGAGGCAGTATCAAGTTCTGTTCAGAGTTTGGTTTGGGGGCAGAGGTGCAGTGGGGTATGTCAGGAAATATTAGCAAGTTCATCTGGCTTTCAACTCTAACCCTCATTCCCCCAGCAGGCTTCTCAATAATAAAGGTGATATTTTGATCTTTAACTTCCCAACTCCAATTGGAGTCATTAAGATGCTTCCCAGTTCTGAAATTCAGTGATCCTAAATGGGGTTAGGTGGGGTACTCACTGAATATATAGGTTCCCAGCAGAAAGCAATTTTGTCAAAAATATATTTAATTCTTGACTGGAATTGTTAGTCCTGATACCTTTGCTTCTATAAGGGAGAATAAAACTGGATCAGTTTGATATGACATGGCTAGCTTTCCTTTTGCTCCTGTTTCCAACCAGAGACATGCTGGCATGGACTCTGCATATGCTCTTGTCATATATGACAAAGAAATAGGCCTGAAGAAGAAGAGGTTAGGGGCTGAGAGCTGGTCCACCATGGCTCTGAAGAATTCTGCTAAGTCGCTCTAGCTCTGCTCGCTAACATTATTTTGCAATTTGGGATCTGGCTACCTTGCATTAAGAAGAGTAAGGGCACATACATGGAGTTGGGATGAGAGCATCTGGCTTGTTCTCCAGAATATTTCTATGCCTCCAAAGGCCTGGAATAGGAACTGAGAAAGATGCTTCTCCTTAATGTGCTTGGGAAAATATGGTATGAGCTTACTCTGAGTATGAAAGGGATAACTGAGCCAGATAAAATTTTATAGTCAGTCACAATCAAATACCAAGTACAGTATCATCTAGGATAAACCTGTTGTGAATGAAAACTCCCCCTGAAGGCAGCTATTTCAATTAAATTTCAATTCAGTGCCAATTTTTTCACTTAATCATGTGTCATTTTCTGGTAATGTGTGACGGTAAAAGATTGAAAGAACAATGTGAAATTAAGTATAAAAGCATGGCATTTAGTTGTCAGTGATGTTAAAGTACACGCCTAAAACTAATGACTGACATGATGTGTATTTGTGTTCAGTAATTTAAATTCCCAAAGGATGTCTGCAAGTGCCTTGCCTATACTTGACACTGAATTGAGTATGTGGTGAATGAGATCAAGGGAGAGCTCAAGCCTGAGTCATAACCTCCTCAGTAATATGAAAAAGTGAATTGCTAGGAATAACTTACTTTTATTTTCTTATTGTCTGCTACAGACTGAATGTTTGTGTCCTGCCAAAATTCCTGTATTGAAACCTAATCCCCAGTGTGATGATATTTGGAGGTAGGGCCTTTAAGAGAGGATTAGACCATGAAGATAGAACTCTCATAAATGGAATTAGTGCCCTCATAAAAGAGACAGTAAAGAGGTCCCTCCCTACTTGCACTTTATGCAAACACAGAGAAAAGATGCTGTCTATGAATCAGGAAGCAGCATCTCACCAGACACTGAATCTGCTAGTGCCTTGATCTGGAAATTCTCAGCCTCCAAAACCGTGAGAAATAAATTTCTGTTGTTTATAAGCCCAGTCTATGGCATTTTTGATAGCAGTCTAAACTAAGATATTATCTGCTTTATAAACATAATGAAACATAATAAAATAAGCGTAATGTTTGAATAGTATTTTCTATATTAAGAGCTATTAAAAAGTATCCAGAAAAATCATTTCAAACACCCAGAATAAATAAAGAGGTAGGGGCTACAGCAGATGGTAAGTGCTGGCAAGTTATATAACTCACTACTCAAAGTTACTTAAGCAAAGAGCCAAATTTTTCAACTTTTGGTATGTTAGTTCTATATTACTCAACAATATAGTATGAAAAGATGATACTTTTCTGGTTTACACTATACAAATTCTGCCAAAAAGAAATATCATTCTATTTTTAGCATATATTCCATATGTTTATTGCTTGCAATAAATGTGCAAATTTATTGCAGGCAATAAATCTGATGACCAAATTTATTATTTTTTTCAGTATTAAATCAGAAACTCTTTTTCCTTGTGTGTTTGAAATTGATAAGTCACACTCACAGGAATTTTTGCTACCCAGTTGGTGTCTCTTCCAAGGAATAAATGTCAGAGTGAAAATGTCAGAATCTCATGAGCCATAGTTCCATTTAGGAGCTTACTGATAAATTTCCATTGATAATTAATGGTAAATATCATTATTTTGAAAAACAAATGCTAATTGGCAGGCATGGCCTCTTTTTGACCCATTTTTTGAAGTGCCTATGTTCAAGTCCATACATAGATTTCAAGATGTGGGCCTTCGAAATGTCAGGGTCTCTAGAAATGCTATAAAAGACCTAACTACAAAGAGAAAACCTTGATTTTTTTGTGTCATGACATGTGAAAAGGATTCACTTCCTGAACAGGTGCAAGTATGAAACCTAGTGTTTCAGTTGGTTAGAGTTTGGGTAGAATGTTCTATGGTTCGAGTAAGTCACTAAGTCTCAGTGAGCCTCAGTTATCTCATTTGTAACTTGATAATGTTTGAGATCACTTCCAAATCTAAGAGTCTGTTTCTGAGATACCACCAACCCTCTGTGGTTTACCTGCCTTTATATTCAGTTTCTGTTCTTGAATTCAACAACAATAAGATATTGGTGAGCTTTCTTAATTAATATACTCATAGGCTAGATTTCCTGGCCACTTTGTTCACTTTTACCAAACTCTCTCTTCAGAAATGCCATTGATTTATGAAATAGGAAAAAATTCCAGAAGAAGAAAATTATTATTTGTATTGGCAGACTCTAACATGAGAAACATTCTTAGTAGATATATTAATTAAGCAAAGGTAAGAAACACACATTTCACTGGGTATTATTCTGTATGTTAGTAAATTGAACACCAATAAAAAAAAAAAAAAAAAGAAACACACATTTGCTCAATTCTAAAACATTTCAGATCATAGATGGATCTGGGAACACTGATGACCTACCAAAATTCAAAGTGGATCTTTCTAAGGTTAGTGTCATTTCAACTGAGAAATGTAACATTCTAGGGATATTAAATATAGTATTACTACTATACTTAGAAGAAAAATACCTCAGATTTCAATTCAATAAATAATTATGATAGATGCAATCTAATCAAAGCCAAAATAAAGATACTTGTTTTTACTTCATTCTCCTAACCAGAGATTTCTTCTGGGATAAAAGAAACATTTGAACATTAAAATGGCATTTTAAATATTTATTTCTCTTTGTCTCTCTCTCTCTCTCTCTCTTTTACAAATAAGCTTACTTTTACATGAAATTTCACATGAGTAGCTCAAAAATGGCATATTCATCTAAAGTCAAATATGTTATTTACTTTTAATTCTGTTTCTTAAAAAAACTCAACTGTTGAGGATTTATTCTATGGCTTCCTGTAAATAGGTGGTAAATTATAATATTAAGACAAATTTAGAAGAGCTCAAGATAAATAGACTTCAAATAAAATTTTAAATCTTTTTGTGCCATGACCACTTATTTCTTAGGTAATAGTTGTACATTTTTTTTTGAAAAGGCATCTGAAAAAAAAAAAAGAAAAGAAAAGGCATCTGAAATTAATTGGACTATAAGAATTTTATGGCTCACCACGGTTTGGCCCAAGGCATGTTGGCAGGGACTGGCTGTTAAGTCTTGGTAGCAAGAAGAGTCTGGTGTTTCCTTGGCAAAATAAATGTAGATCTAAATCTTGGCTCTGAACAGGGAAGAGAAATAGAACAGTGACCAGTGATGGGTGCTCTACTTTAAAACCCAGCACAAAAGTTGTCACTTTCTACAGAGAAAGCCTTCCATGGCTATCCGCTTCCTAGTGCTATCTTCCTTTCATCGCCTACATTTTCTTTTTCCTACACCTCACTTTGTAAGCATAATTATCTTTTCATTGTTCTTAGTATGGCTGTTAGATTATCTAAAAGAGGACAAAGACCATACTTTTAATATTTTTAAACTATCCTTCTTCCTTGATAATCTCCACATCCTGGGAACTTTATTGATGGTCTGCAGCAACTGTTAAAAATTTGTTCATTGCAAATCTTTTAGATAAAAACTTACCAATTAAAATTAATTATAGAAGCTGATTCAAATTAATTGTCTAATATTTTAAGATTAATGTAATACTTTATTCCTCTCATGAGCATAACATTTACTTACCATGAACATTTATAACAGAAATCTACTTTAATGCACACAAAGAATGATCTGCAATTGGCATATGACTTGTTGAATTACAAATAATTTCTTTTAGGGATGCCTGAGTGGCTCAGTGGTTGAGCATCTGCCTTCAGCTCAGGGCATGATCCTGGAGTCCTGGAATCAAGTCCCCCATCAGGCTCTTCGCAGGGAGCCTGCATCTCCCTCTGCCTCTGTCTGTCTTTCCATTTGTTTCTCATGAAAAAAAAAACAAACAGTTTCTTCTAAAGCGTTTGAGAATAACTTCTCTCTTAATTAGTTTAAATGTGACTACCCAGTCAGTTGCTTTATTGAGCTTGTTGAGAATAGGGAGTAAGTACTTCTATATCTATATCTACATATCTATGTCTATATCTATAATTTAAAGTTTTTATTAAATCCCAGTTAGTCAACATACAGTGTGATATTAGTATCAGGTATACAATTTAGTAATTCAAAAGTTACATATAACACTTACATACATTATATCCTAGAAGGAATGGCACAGACACTGGCTGTATTAGTTTGCTTAAGGCTGCTCTAATAAAGTACCATAAACTAAATGGCTTAAATAACAGAAATGTCCCACGGTTCTGGAGGCTAGAAATCTGGGACTAAAGTGTTGACAGAGTTGGTTCCTTTTGTAGACTGTGAGGGAGTGATATGCTCCAGGTCTTTCTCTTTGGCTTATAGATGACTATCTTCTCCATGTCTCTTCACAGTATTTACCTTCTATTCATATCTGTGTCAAATTTCCTCTTTTTTATAAGTACACTTTTCATATTAGAGTAGGATCCACCCCAATGGCTTCATTTTAACTTGATTACCTCTGTGAAGACCTTATTTCTAAATAAGATCATATTCTGAGATACTAGGGGTTAGAACTTCAACATATGAATTTGGGTAGGGGGACACAATTTAGTCCATAACAGATACTGAAAGACTAAGGTCTGAATTAATATTTGTGTGGTATGACTGAATAAATTATTTGTGCTCCAAAAAGTATATGTGAATATAGTGTCTAGGTTAGTGTCCAGCCTCTGCCTTCAATGAGTTGCCTCTAGGGAAGTTTGCATTATGAAATATTAATCAGGTGAAAACAGCACTCAAAGGGTGAAACAGAGAGGTGTTATATCAGTGAGGATGCTTTGAATAGCAAGTCAAAGACATTCTAAATTTAAATAGACTTAAACAACAAAGATATTTATTATTACAAAGAACAATAAATCCGAGGTGAAGAAGCTTGAGACTACTCAATTCAGTGTCTGGAGGATCCTGTTTCTTTCCATTGTATTTCTCTCCTAAGTATGTCAGTTTTGTACTTAGTATGAAGCTCTCCTCATGGTCATTAGATGACTGCAGCAGGTCCATGTATCATAACCTGACTGATAAGGTACAGCACACAGACAGAGACTGTGACTTTCTTATGTTTCTTTTAAAAAGTAGAGAAATCTTTACCAGAAGTCTTTTGGCAAACTTCTTGTTTCATTTCTCAGCACACCCATGTCTAAAAGAGTTACCAGCAAGAGGATTAGGGGAATCATGATTGGCCTAGACCAGTCTTGGGAGTGGGCAAGAGACCAGTCTCTTCTGATACACATGAACAAATAGAAGAGGGTAAGTTCTTTCAATAATAAGAAGGGGAAATGGATGTCCCATAAACAATAACAGTATCATATATAAGTCAAGTTTTGTACCTCCCTCTTCCCACTCATACTGTCTTAAAAATGTCCATACATACACGAGACACATTTTTTATCTCCCCAGTGGGAGACAACCCAGTCTCACTCAGTAACCATATCCAGCTCCAAGGCCAAGAGCTCTCTGCCAGGTCTGGGTGGCTCCTTGGGAGCCAGGGATTCATGGCTTTAACATACGTTTTCCACTCCATTTTCAATATACAATAATGGACAAGGAACAGAATAACTACACTCAAAACTGTCATCTGGAAAGGAGAGAATGGAAAACACTCAGAGGACATTGGTCCGTAGCCCATATCAGATCCTATTAGAAAGGAGAGCCTGCCCATCCTGATAGTCAGAATCTGGTAGCCTCTGATTCTTGATTTCTAGGAAAATCCATTGGCCTCCATGGCCCTTGGTTCTGTCCTTTGGGAGCGTCTTTCTTATTCATTGTCTTTTGTGGCCACATTTGAGACAGATATTGGAGGGTTTAGCATTTCCTGTTCGCGTGAGTTTGGGAGACTGGTGAATGCCTTAGGGACTGAACTATCACAGAAGTGTTCATTGTTATGGATTGGCGAAGCTTAGAATTTCTTCAGCAGTCAATTCTTTTAAAATCTTAGTGAGTCCTGATTTCTTTCCTTTTGGCCAATTCCACAAACCAGTAAATATAGTCAAAGGGCTCATCTAAATGTAGTGTTTGGGTCTGAGAAGAATCTTCTAGCCACAGACATCTCTCGGAGATCTGTCTATTCCCCGTGTCCACATTTTGATGACCTCTGCACCCCAGTGAAATTGAAAACAATGGACTTAGGCAGAAAAGTCCCATCTGTAATCCAATATCTGGCAGAAAATTAGCTATCCTTGTCCAATGTAGATTATTTAACAGAACATCATTAGGAGAAACTTTTTGACAACTAAGCTCATCTCCTACTATTGCTTTCAGCCTAAGCTTCCCTCTCTGTTATAGGTTTTTAGTAAAAGCCATAATAAGTAGCCAAAACATACTAATATTCTCATTCTTACTGCCATTTCCCCTAATACTAAAGTCTCAAAGTCTGAGTCTCTGATACAGAGTGATACTTCAATGAAATGTTGTTCTACCACAGAATAAGAGTGACCATTATCTCGGTCTGAAATAGTGGGATTATCACTGTCCCCTGGTCCACCACTTCCACTCATCCAATTCCATAACTTGGGGTTTGTTATTTGAAGCATCCCACATTTTGGTAGCAAATTCTTTATCATCCCAGTTGTTTTCAAATTCAAACACCAGAATGCCTTAACTCATATTATCTTAAACATGAGAATATTTGTTAGTCAGATGATAAGAAGTCTGAAAATAATGTACTCCAGCAGTTAAATGACATTATCAAGGTCTTATTCCCCCCCCCCCACATTTTTCTGTTTCATCTTTTTCAGCATATTGACTTTGTCCTCAGGCTAGCTCCTGTCATGGATGCACTAGGTTCATACAATCTATCCTGCATGATAATGTCTAGTGGAAGAAGCTGGGAGAAGACATTAGCTAGACAACCAAAATATTCATTCTAAATGACTAGATAAAAGAGTGCTGATGTTTAAAGCTAAGAAAGATAGCCAGTTGGTACATGAGATTAAAAGCAAAGGTGATAGGCAAAAGCGGTAGGAAATTACATCACTTAGAATGCTTTTAGCTACAAGTAACAGAAACCCAACTCAAAGTGATGGCTTAAACTGTAAGGAACTTTATTGGTTCACACAATTCGAAATTCAGAGATAAACTTAGTTTCAGGTTTGGTTGAAACTTAGTTCAACAATGTTAATAAGGACTCAGGATAATATATTAGGTCTAGACTAACATGATCTCCTGTGGTCACAGGATGGTAGCAACAATTGGACCTATATGCTTCTTAGTTTAAAAAACAAAAAAATGCCATTTTTTCTAATGAATCTCACTTAAGAGTGAGAAAACATTTCCCAGAAGCCTCCAAGCAATCTTCTTGGCATATCTCATTGGCCTAGATACACAGTCATGTGCCTATTCCTAAGCCAGCCTGTTTGTAAAGGAGTGCCATATGCTGACTGGTTTAAGCATTGATTCCTAGACTAATTATAGGCAAGAAAGATCAGATTTTCTTGACTGAGTCAGATTTATCAGGGCTTGCCTCAGTTGCCCAGGTCAGTTCCTTAAACCATATAGCTGATGCACAATGTCAGGAGATAGGATGTTGAAGAGATAACCTCAGTGTCTATTGCACAAATGGAAACCAATATTGAAGGATAAAAGATAAATGGCAAAGTACAAACATAAAACAGGGCAATTCAGAGCTGGGCTTTTGTTGGAGTGTGCCTTTTTGATATGATCTGGCCAGTTTGGCCCTTTGAGAAATAAAAGTTTCAACAGCCAATATCTGACATTTTTGACAGATATTCCTAATGTATGTATGATTCAGCAGATGTCTTTAATCTTACTTCTGTGTCCTTAAGTTCTTTCACAATCATTTCTCAAAAATTAAATTTCCTGCCAGCATCCTAGAAATGGAAATGCCACACACTCATATACTATGAAAGTACTAAGTATTTTTACAAAATTGAGAATTTTAAGAATTTCAAATTGTCAATAACACTCATTGAGTTTGGTGCAAATATAGTTCTACACTAATCCTTGGAGACTAAGCATTTTACATTAAATAGAATTTCCTTTTATAAAGTCATTTTCAGGGGCACCTGGGTGGTTCAAGTTGGTTAAAAGTCTGACTCTTGATTTCAGCTCAGGTCATGATCTCAGGGTTGTGAGATCGATCTGAATGTTGGGCTCCACACTGGGTGTGGAGCCTGCTTAATATTCTCTTTCTCCCTCCCTCTCACCCAAAAGTCATTTAAGTTAGACCTGTGACCACCAGGGGCACAGAGTGTTAAGAACATGGATTTGGAGCATGTGTAGGGATCCTAGAATTTCATTTTAATCATCTTTGAAAGTGTATAATTTTTTTTTAAAAAACTCAGGATGCTCACAGTAAAAGGCATTTTATTTAATTTTTTTTTCATTGCCTGAAGACCTTTGGAATCATTTTGTCATGACATTTACATTACAAAAATAATAAGAGAGGAACTTCCTTCTTGAGTGGTACATAGGCTTTTCCAATGGTGATTCTACGCTTGTTTTCAGTGCTATTCAAATCTTTGGAGTATTTTTCTAAAACTAAATATGCTCATGTTGTTCCTCTGCTTAAAACCTGTCCCAGCCCTAAGGTCTGATCCCAAACTCCTTATGCTAGCCACAAAGGCAATCAGGAGAGAAACACACTTACCTTTCCATTTCCCTCTCTGACTCCTCCCTACTCCCTATCTGTATTCCAGCCATATTCATGGTCTACTTACAGTTTCCCAAATCCACCATACTCTTTCAAGCTTCTACCAGGAGCACCTTTTATCCCCCTTTCTTTTAATCTACTCTTTTCTTTAGGGTGCTCTTTTATGATCACCTCTTCCAGTTTAGATGCCTTTCCTATGAATATCCATAACATGCTGAGCTGACACCTGTCATTGTACTATTCACAACACATTGTGTTGATAATTTCTATTTACTTATCCTCTGTCCCCACTAGAGGGACCCGTGTTTGATATTTTTGCCGCATTTTTGCCGCAAGCATTTTTGCCTCAGGCATTTTGCTACATTTTTGTTGCACAACTAACTAACTAACTATAAGGCACTTTTGCCATAAAAGATAAAATCACAAAAAATAATGGACATTTGTTTAAAAAAGACCATGATGAAACTTTAAAAATGAATAACAAAATTAAAAAGACCTAATTGCAAAATGTAAAATATTTAAATACATTCAAAATGTGTACTGTAGATTCATGGCAATACTGCAAAAATGACTGAATTTGTGTTGTGGATTGTACCTAAGCATTGTCTTCAAGGTCTTTTATTCATTAAGGTCCTTGTTTCCTTGTGCAACATTGCACTTTTTTTTTTTTTGCTAAGTTTTTTTCCTTCATTAAGACAGTTTTCAAATACTAGGATGCATATTTGTAACTCAACATTGTCTTGAATTTTGAAAACCTTCTATGCTATTGTTTGTTCCTGATATATTGTCACCTGTCCATTGACAGAAGTTCCTGTCCATTGACAGAAGTTCCAAAGTTCCATAGAAAATGTGAGTTCAAAACTTTGATACAGTACAGAACTTTATGAGGGTTAAGATTTAACCCCATAAAAATGGGAGTACTGCTTCAGTGGAGCTCTGAAATCATATTGTCAACCAGTTGATGAAACCAACAACAGTCAAACTAAACTGTCAATCAATTACTTTTTTATCTTTTAAGCAAATTTGCCTTACGGTCAATGACAGATACAGCTAACATGTTTGTAGTGAAAATACTTGTGGCAAATATGTCTATGGCGAAGATGCTGGTGATGCAAATACCTAGAACCTAGAAGGCCATGTCATCTTCCCCTTGATACCTCACTCCAGAGCTCAGTAAAATACTTGGCTACTGGGGCACTAGGGTGGCTCAGTCAGTTAAGCATCTGATTCTTGATCTCAGCTCAGGTCTTGATCACAAGCCCTGCATTGGGCTCCACAGTGAGTGTGGAGCCTGCTTAAAAAAAAAAAAAAAAAACTTGGCAACTAATCACTTAATAAACATTTGTTGGATGAGTTGATTTTATTTATTTTTTCTTATATTTCCTAGTAATCACAATAGCTATCCTCTTTGAAGCAGCTTTTATATGCAGGCACTATAGTAGATGTTTTACAGTATTTATCTCATTTAATTTTCACAGTTATTTTGTGGGTAGGAATCACTCATTTTACAGATGAGGAAATAGGCTTAGAGAAGCTCAGTGACTTATCTACAATTAAGTAACAGGTTGAGATCAACTCTGTGCTGTCAGGTTCCAAATCTTTGTGTTTTGTTTGTTTGTATGTTTGGGAAGGGGCCAATGTCATGTTACTCAGGCAGATGTTTCAGTAAGTAATACTCCAAGAGAAGCAGGCACCATTTCCATGACTTAGGGTCATCCATATCTTCAGAGAAGAATCCCAGTCAGAAGATAAAGGTATAGGGAATAGGATTCAGTCTTTCAGAGTCAAGATCCACAGATCAGCTGCCCAGCTGAGTGGACTGGGGCTTGGTATAAGGCTCTAACCCACAAGGGACTGGAATACTAAGGCAGGATTTGAGCCATGATATGTGATGGTACATGATGAATCCCAGTGTCATCTACGATTGGCACAACCCATCAGGCAGTGAGTCAAGAGATAAAATGTGCCAAGCAGCTTAATAAGTGAGGAATGTATATCAAATAATTGTTAAATCAGAGTTTAGGAAGAGAAAGTTGCTTTTTCTGGTCCTAACTTAATGCTTCCTGAATTTTAAAAAAAGAAAATGTCCTTAATTACAATCTGTATTAACAATTTATTTCATGCCTTAGTATGTGTAAAGGAAAGCTAAAGAATCTATACTTTAAAAAAAAAGCTCTATTTCTTACTCCCAGTAAAAAATACTTCCCCTTACTAAGAGGCCTTCTTTTTATTAGAAGTAGCCTAAAAGATTCAAGTTATCCTCTTGTTAAATTTTATGTATATGTTCCTTTTTGATGACTTATTTCAAAAGCCCTGTACAGAGTTAGGGCCTTCCTTTACTTTTCATCATTCTGGTCTTATCTGGTCCCCAGTCTTTGCAGTCCTCTTCTTCCCTCTGCAAAGGCTGCTTGATCCTCACTATGAGCTCACTCACCTTGCTGTCCAATCCAGACCTCGAGCACAGGAGATTTATAGGGCTGTAGCCTAATGCTATGGGATTCAGCATCAGGATATCTTTCTTGCTAGCCCAGCTCTGATTACTTGCCCAAGTTCTGATTATAAGTCCCCACTTTACCCTCCAAGACCCACTTGCGCATCAGTTTGGTTAACTGAGTTCCTGCCTTGCTTCCCTGTGGCTGTTATCTGACTTAATATCTTCAATAACCAGAGTCCTGTTTTGTTACCAGTTTCTACTATCACCAGGGACTAGAATCTGTCCCTGAACACCAGCCAGGTAGCTAAAGTTCTGTTAGCTACTGACAGGACTCCCTGATGCTGCCTTCTTGGACTTCCAAACTGCTTTCCTCTGGGTTATTTCCACCTTTTTCATAATCTGAGTATCAGAACTCAGAGCTACTTTCTCTCAGCACCCTGAGAGACAACTGCCTAATCCACACCTCTCCCATCAAATCCCATTTGGTCTTCTGGGTGGGTTTAGTTCTAGGTTGCTGGTACCTCAGAAGCAGCCCCATTGGGAAGCAGTTAGCTTAACCATGTGTCTAGATTTCACTTTGTCTTTGGTTAATAGAGCTTCCTAGACTTCTGGCAGTTGATGGAAATGAAGCACTCAAGAAAATTTGAGGTTAAACACTGTTTTGGAATGGGAATATTGTCAAATAGGAACGTGAATAGCAATATCAGATTACAGCATGCATTTTATTCAAGTGAGGTATTTTAACTTGAGACTGTGTGAAAAGATTTTAGTCATTTCCAAACATTGATATCCTGGGGCCTGTTGTAATCCCACTCACATATGATTTGCATTATTCCATTTAAAGGGAAGAAAGAGGAACCATTTTCCTCAGAGGGGAAACATAATTCAAAGGAATACATTTCCAAACACGTGAAACTTAATTTGCATATTCTTTGGGAATAGGAAGAATTTATTTTAATTAATTTCAGCGCCCGTCAATAATGAAAGCTTAAGGAAAACTATTGTTTCTTGGCCGTGAAACAATATGACAGGCTCCAGGCTAATTTTCTCTGCCTCTGCCATCTTGGCTTCTCACTAGCTGGGTTCAGGATCTCTACTGGCAGGTGTGGTACCACCACCATTCTCAAACTGGTCTAGCTTTGAAGGCTGGTTAAAGAACCTGAGTATTGGCTGGCCCTCCCTTCACAAGGAATCATGTCACCACCTTTATGTTGACAATAATTCCTATATATTCTTTCAAAAAACATCTAATGTGTCAATTCTGAGCCAGGCACTGGAAAGAAGCAGATCTATCTTTCGTGTGACTTGAGTTTATATAATTTGAGAGCCCTCTTTAAGAAAAAGAATACTAGATTACATATCAAAAAAGGTATGAAGGGCCTGGGTGGCTCAGTCGGTTGAGTGTCCAACTCTTGGTTTCAGCTCAGGTCATGATCTCCAGGTAATGGGATCAAGCCCCACATTGGGCTCTGCGCTCAAAGGGAATCTGCTTAGGATTCTCTCTTTCACTCTCCCTCTGCCCCTCTCCCTCTTCTAGAATAAATAAATAAATATTTTTTTCTTTAAAGGTATGAAATTGGGCAGCCCCAGTGGCCCAGCGGTTTAGTGCTGCCTTTGGCCCGGGGTGTGATCCTGGAGACCTGAGATCGAGTCCCACGTCAGGCTCCCTGCATGGAGCCTGCTTCTCCCTCTGCCTGTGTCTCTGCCTCTCTCTCTCTCTCTCTCTATCTCTGTATCTGTCATGAATAAATAAATAAAATATTTTTTTAAAAAGGTATGAAATTAGAGAAAAGAAATCATAACAAATGTAAGCTTCTAAAAGCTGATAAATACCACTAAAATTACAAATATCTAAAAAAATAATATAGTATCTTTATTAACTTGTGTGACAAACCTCTGTAATCCTTCTCCCCTATTTTTACATTTATATACTTTTCGGTAGTTTCTTCATACAATAGTTTTGTAAAATTTTTCCTATAGAAATAATGGAAAGACCTCTAGCATGGTTGATCAAAAATAAAATTTGAAACTGTTAGTAATGTCATGTGAATTTTTAGAATTTGGGAAAACCCCTGTTAAGTTTCCTATCAAGTTGTGTAAGCAGTCAGACTTGAGGAATTTCAAATTCTCTCATACAGAGGGTAATCTTAATGCTCTGAATTGTTATTGGTGTCCTCAATGTGGTGGTATCTTAAGTTTTATATTATCTTTATTGGTTCAGTATTTTATATTAAATCAGCAAGCAATTTAAATTTTTATCAGTGTGTTCATGTGATAATACTTTGAGATACATGAACACTACATACTCATCTGCACTTATCATTTGTAATACTGCTACAGGTTTGTTCCTCATGAACACAGGCATGATGATAATTCTTTTTACCCAATTTTTATTAAAATGGGAGAAGGTGTATAGTGTGTTTTTAATTATATAAGTGATATTGTCAAGTTCATCCTGTACAGAAGAGAACTTCTATTTTGTTAAATATTGATGAGAATTAAACCTTCCACTTGTAATTATGCACAACTAATGACTAGAATTTCCCCCAGGCTAACTTCTGGTTCCATACATTTCAAATTTAGCTTCTCCTCCACTACTTATATACTTCTTTACTGGCCACTATAGGACCTGTTTACATCATGATACAATCTCTGGCTACTTTGCCTTAGGGTCTTGAACACTTGAAGTCATGGATAATTTAGGGGTATTCTTGGGAGCCATTCCTACATTGAGATAGCTAGCAAAAACTTAACTATACAAATCACATGAACATTCCCACCAAACCCAAACCAGATGTATCTCCAACTCAACTTTCCCTTAGTTAAATTTACTTGCAGTTACTCCAACACTACACCATGCAGGAAAGTGTAAGAAGCTCTAATGGGGATACTTTTACTTCAATAGTGATTGCAGTTAGAACATATTACTTTTGCAAATATTACAGTATCATTTTACATGTGAACATATTGCTAGGACCCTCCTAGGCTCATACAAAACAAAAGTTCCCCAGCTTAAACTTCATTAGTTTCACAGGATTTACTTCTTTTTTTTTGTTTTTTTGTTTTTATTGAAGTTTGATTTGCCAACATATAGTATAACACCCAGTGCTCATCCCACCAAGTGCCCTCCTCAGTGCCTGTCACCCAGTTACCCCATACCCCCGCCCATCTCCCCTTCCACTATCCTTTATTCATTTCCCAGAGTTAGGAGTCTCTCGTGGTTTGTCTCCCTCTCTAATTTTTCCCACTCATTTCCCCTCCTTTCCCTTATAATCCCTTTCACTATTTCTTATATTCCTTGTATGAGTGAAACCATATGATGGTTGTCCTTCTCCGATTGATTACTTCATTCTGCATAATACCCTCCAGTTCCATCCATGTCGAAGCAAATGGTGGATATTTGTCCTTTCTAATGGCTGAGTAATATTCCGTTGTATATATAGACCACATCTTCTTTATCCATTCATCTGTCAAAGGACATTGTGGCTCCTTCCACAGTTTGTCTGTTATGGACATTGCTGCTATAAACATTGAGGTGCAGGTGTCCTGGCATTTCACTACATCTGTATCTATCAATAGAGAAAAAATTGTAAAACAGACCTAGTCTCTGCCCCTGGCCTGGCCCACCTTTTTCTGGGGAAAGAAGATGTAAGAGGTAATATAAACAAGGAATTAGGTTTCCATATTCTGTGATTTGTTCTTGCATCAACCCTAGAATGGGACATAGTATTCCAAGGCTAACTGCTAGAATCCTGGGTCATACACCCATATTGGCCTCCGTTTCTCACCACATCCCCTCTCCTCCTCTACCGCTGCTCCATGCTATTTGCTTTTGTTGTGTTGTGCTGGTTGTTACTGTTGTTGTTTTGCATTTGTCTTTATTTCCCTATTTGTTGTTGTAGTTATTGCATGAGAATCTATGTTTAAGGTCTGAGTGGTCAGAATCATAGGCACACTCCTCAGACATATGTGTGTGACACTGAAGTCTGCAGTGTCATAAGCAGAAGGCAGTATGACTGGATTAAAAGAAAGATTTGAAAACGTGAGAGTAGCCAAGGTAGGTAGCATTTGTGTGCATCTAAGTCATCATTTTGAAATCCATTTGCAGAATGGTGTAACAAAAAGTAATAACAAAAAAAAGTAATTTTTTAAGAAAATCAGTTGCACAATTGAACAACTGAGCTGAGGTAGTTTTGTTTTGTTTGTAAAAGTAAAAATGCCCATTAGATAATATACTGATTTTAAGAGATAATGGTATAAGTGAATAAAATAGGATTGTATCTGTATTTAGCTTTAGGAAGAAAAGAAGTCCTTAAAAGAATTGTAAGAGAAGCCCTAAAGATGTATTCCACGTTGTGGCTGCAAACAATTTTCACAGGCCTCCCACTACTGCTCAGTCTGCTAAGTATTGAAACATATGTTTCTCTCAAGTATAAAAATATGAAGTTGGACAATTTACTAAGAAGAATTCTCCTGTTTCCCATTACATCTGTTGATCAAACTCCTTACTGGAAAGAGCCCTGGGTAATGACCTGCAAATCATACCCATCAGTGACATATCGCTTATTTTTGTTTTTTATGAAACTTGACTTTCCTGGAACATCATGGACTGGAAAATTATACTACTTGTTTTCACATGTATTTTGAAGGACTGTGTAATTATTCTGGTTATAAAATGTTGCAGCATACACCCACAGACTGCTACATATCATGAGTTCTATCTAAGGTTAAAAGAGAAAGAGATATGATATTGGCAACCAATTTTACCAATCATTTTACCTTAGTATCTTGGGTTAGCAATGATTTATATGTGCTATCATTTTAATTGATAGAGGTTGGATTATGGTCAGACCTCAAGTTTACCTCCAGTTTTAGGTAGTGCTGTTCTGATGTATGTTTGTTTTAATACTTCTTTTTAAGTAGTCTAATCTAGAAGAGCCAATGAAAATAAGTCACGTATTTGATTTTTCAAAATTTCAGCGCCCTTAATTAATAGATGTGGTGTTATTTTTAAATAAGCCTCCAAACTCTCCAATGAATGCATCTTTCATCTTTTTTTTGTCCAATAGTTTTAACAATAGGTGTAGGTAGAGGAACTCCTCAGTCTGTTTTTGTAATCTACTTACTTAAACACACTTTTCTTCTGGTGTGTGAATCCAGGTTACCCTGGGCAAAATTACCTAGTTGGTAATGTTTGCCTTAAGATGCCTGCTTTTTCTTACCTGAAGACATCTTTGCCCTTAGGGTCCCATCTTGAGTACTCTATCCTTCTAAATTCTTTTTTTTTTTGTTTGTTTTTTTGTTTTTTTTCAGTTCCCAGCACCATTTTCTGTAAGGTCATGGGCACCATAATTTTTCCCCAGTTTAAACTTACCTGTTCCATGTTTATTTTTCTTAGGATCCCAGGAAATTCTAGTTGGTGTAATTTAAAAAAAATTCAAGGCAGATGTACTCATAGGAGAAGGCTAGGACAATCATGGATCAGAGATCTACTAGAAATTATGCCCTTTCCTCACCTATATTGTCTTGACTGTTCATTCACTCGATACATATTTATTGAGCACTTATTATATTCCAGAAACTGTTCTAGGCATTTGAAATATATCAAGTCCCAAAAGATAAAATTCCCTGTGCTTGTGGTGCTCACGTTTGTACAATTTTACTCTCTTAAGAGTATGAATCATTCTTTTTTCATATTGTGTCATTACATCAGTGCATGCAATTTGAATTTTTTTGAGAACTTTTTTTCCTCTGATAAGGCTTTATGTCATGTCTGTATTACTTGATGAAACACAATCTTATGTCTTAGTTGTGGTTATTTAAATGACTAGTCAGTGACTTGCTTACCATATTGAAAAAAAAAGTGAGAGGCTGACAGGCTAAAGTTCAGCATTTTCACGGAGATGAGGATGTAAGTGGGGATCTAAGGAGGTGTAATTGACATACACATTGGGCACCAGCAGTATCATAAACAAATCCTTGACGTTAAAATTTATCCAGGATTCCTGAAGGTTTGCATCAAGATGCTTATTTAGGTCCTTTCTTCAAAACTGCATGGAGACATCCTCCTAAAGACATTCCATAATGGGACTGAATTTTTTTATTCAAGTATTTACTTTCTTCCTAATTGACTGTTGCCTAGAGAAACAAAATGAAATGGGAACATAAAAATTTAGACTAAGGAGTTTGTGGCAAACACATATGTCTTATCTAAAGCTAGGTCAATATAATTATTATTTTTTAAAAGATTTTATTTATTTATTTGATGAGAGAGAATGAGCACAAGTAGGCAGAATGGCAGGCAGAGGGAGAAGGAGAGGGTGAAGCAGGCTCCCCACTGAGCAAAGAGCCCAACATGGGGTTCAGGCCCAGGATTCTGGGATCATGACCTGAGCCAAAGGCAGACTTTAACCCAGGTACCCCATAGGTCAATATAATTAATTTTGTTTTCAAAACATGAGGCTGTGTTACTGATGTGTACTCTGTTTTTACTAATAAAAATGTTTATGTTGGTTAAAGATATTCCAGAGGTGCCTGGGTGGCTCAGTTGGTTAAGTGTCCAACTCTTGATTTCAGCTCAAGTCATGATCTCAGGGTCATGATACAGAGCCTGGCATCTGGCTTAAAATCCTCTCTCTTCCTCTGCACCTCACCACCCACCCTCCAACCCCCCGACTCCCCTCTGCACATGCCCATGCATTATCCCTCTCAAAAAAATGTGTATATTGGTACCATATCTTGATGTATTCTTTTTTAAAAAAGTCTTTGTCTTGCTACACAATCATACAGAAACTTAGTATAAACAATTCAAGTTTCTCCAGATGGCCTAAATCAAAACTTGCAAGGTTCAAATTAGGGACAGGAAATGAATCTAAGATTCTAGTAGTTCCTTTGCTTTTGCTTCAGTTAGGTGGAAGAGTATATGCATTTGCCAGATGCCTAATTTTAAGCAAAAAAAAAAAAAAAAAAGGACAGGGATCCCTGGGTGGCGCAGCGGTTTAGCGCTTGCCTTTGGCCCAGGGCGCGATCCTGGAGACCCGGGATCGAATCCCACGTCAGGCTCCGGGTGCATGGAGCCTGCTTTTCCCTCTGCCTATGTCTCTGCCTCTCTCTCTCTCTCACTGTGTGCCTATCATAAAAAAAAAAAAAAAAAGGACAATAGAGGAATATGATAAACCTTTCCTAAAACATAGCACTCTAGGAAAGTAAATTATTTGCAGGAAAGATGCATTAAGAACTTTATAAATATTAAAATAGAATAATAAATGTATATAATGTAATATTTATAGATTCTTAATTTATAAGTGCCAATTTAGTATTCTTTCAAAATACCTACTAAAAAATGACATTCCACTCTTCTTCAATAATGAATGAGCTCAGCTCCCTACACCAGAGAGAGGGAGAAGCAATGAGTGTGAACTCATGCTAAGTAGTCAGCTTAGGTGTGCACAAAAGAAGCAGAGGGGGGAGAAGGGAGGAAGGAAGAAACAATTCCTCCAATATGAAAAAGAACCTGGAAAGGAAAAAGGAAATATTTTCTCCTCTATGCCTAAGGAACACATTTTCACTAGTGTTGACTAGGAAGAATGAGAATATATTTAAATATTCTTTTCACAAATGAGGAAAAAAACCAATTCAATGAAGTTGAAGAGCAAATCTCGTGGCAAATAGATTTTTTTAAAGAAATATTCTTTTCTTTTTTATTTTTAAAGATTTTATTTATTTATTAATGAGAGACACACAGAGAAAGAGAGGTCTGCCTCACAGAGGCAGAAGCAGGCTTCATGCAGGAAGCCCGATGTGGTACTCGATCCCAGGACTCCAGGATCATGCCCTGAGCCAAAGCAGGATGCTCAACAGCTGAGCCACGCAGGCGTCCCTAAGAAATATTCTTAAATGCTTGAAAGAGATAGTTTTATTAATTTAACAATAATTACCACTTATTGAACCCTAATAACCTAAGCACAGCCAGATTCTTTATATACATTGTCTCATTTAATCTTTACAAGTTTGAGAGGCAGCATAATTATGTTCATAGTGTATATGAAGAAACTGAGGCTCTCAGAGACTAAGAAATCCACTCCAAACATCAAGATTCATGGAAATTTGCCTATTTTAAAGTCTGTGTCTGAATACAACATTGGTTCCTTGTACAATTTCAACACTGAGATTTGAATGTAAGTACTATAATACAGTTGCATATATGGTCTATGATTTTCAGTATGTAAGAATGCAGTAATCTTAAAATGTTTCAGTTTGCTAACATTTGTTTTGGGTAATTGGGCCTAAATTTTGAGTTAATCGTTACTTCACTGTCTTTTCTTATCGCAGCAAGATCTTTGCCAGGGCTTCCCTCTAGAAGCTTCATTTTTTTTTTTTTAAATGGAGTTGTTCTTTTTCTTTTTCTTTCAGAAGTTCAGAATTTTAAAAAAATCATCTTTGAAGAGTCATCTTTCATCTACTTGTCACTTACGTTTTTTAATCTATACGACTCTTATTATAGAAAGGATCAGAACTTTTTTGAACCCATATTTTCTTATGCCCAGATTCTGTTATCAAATGCAGGCACATTTCATTATTTTCAGAAGAAATTCCCTCTGCCAGCCAATCTAAGACAAGTCTTGGGCCAAAGTTTGTCGTTGGGATTTCTATGTCTTCTTTTGAGTGCCCCTTTTAGCTGCCTCAGAGGTGTTTTCTGGGACCTTCTTGCTGATCCCTGGGTACTTAGGTGACAACCCACTCTGCTTTGATTCTTCCTCACTTCTGTTCATTCACTCAACAAATATTTATTGACCATACATTTTGTCTCCAGTTCAGTGTCAGATGCTGGGTGTACAATGCTGAGGAAAAAGACATAGATAGTCATGTCCCCCGTGGAGACAGAGAAGAAGGGAGTTAGGTGCTAATCCAACAAACAGAAGCTGTGCAAATAAAAGCAGCACTGCAAATGTAAAATGGTGCTGGGGATTTGGTGCTAGGATTTGGCCTAGTCAGGGAAGTCAGGCCAGATTTTGTGTAAGGGAAAACGACACTTGGCTATAGTTTGAAGGATGAATTTACATGAGGAAGAGGTGAAGGAAGAGCTTTCCAGGCTAACCATCCAATTCTCTCTGCATTTCCCAGTGATTCTTTTTACATGTACACACACACACACACACACACACACACACACACAGACTTCGTGCCTGTGGATTTATTGCTTTGGGGTAGGTGGTAAAAGGGACCAAAGCATGCTGCCCTCAAATAGGCTACTTTTGTATAAAGACTCTTTTAAGCTGAGGACATATGAGATTCAACAGGTGTAGAAAAAAAGCCTCAGAATTTCCCTTATCTGACTACAAACAGCAATTTCTGGGAAAGAAAGCTTGCTACAAATTCTTCTTCAGGGTGGATCCAGCCTCAGCAGAAAGAATGTGAATAAAACCTACCTCACATCTTTTCTGCAATGAAGTTTTATGGCCCTATAGAAGCTAGGAAGACCACTCATGCCTATAATGACAAACATTATCACAAGCTCTTTATCTCTTGTTTTATTTTCTCATGAGAACTCATGTGTCTTTCAAAAAGGGTCATTTGCTTTCCCCTACCTGTCTCTCTCCCCATCATCTTCACATATTGAGATGGTATATAAGCCCCAAATTTTATCCTCCCCCTTCAGTTACTCATCACAGTGTTTTCCTATCTGTAGGAGCATTGCACACATAAATAAACTCCTTTTTCTTCCCATTAATCTGTCTGTTGTCACTTTAAATTGCAGACCCACAGCCAACGAACATGAGAAGGTAGAGAAAGAGTTTTTTCTTCTCCTGTGGTGGCCAGAGAGCACTTGTCAGAGTCAGAATCCTGGGGCCTACCCGAAGTAACCTCAACAGGATGTGGGCAAGTGGCAATTTCACTCACTGCCACTATGGTTCCAGTAATAATGAACTAATGACTCACGCGAGGGACATGTCACTGCCTCCAGGAAGCTTACCTAGTTCCCACAAGCAGAGGGATTGCTCCCACCTCTATTCCCCTCTTCTATCTTGTAACTGCTCCTACTACTACACTCACCCCACAGATCATTTTGTTTCTGTTGTTGACATGTCTGTCTGTCTCCCAAGAAGGCTATGTTTCTTGAAGACAGAGACTATGTCTGTTTTCCTAGACTCTACAGTGTCTAGAGCAAGCACTCAATATTGCTAAAGGAATGAGTGAAATGACAAACTGCCTCTGGACGACCTCTCAACAGTGAATGACATAAAGAATAAGAATTACATAAAAGAATAAGTTTTTACTGCTACCAGGCAGAGTTAAATGTCCCCTCTCCTTGGACCTTGGGCTTACCTTCTCCCTACCTTTCACCCCTTGGGTGTGCCTGGGATAAATTGGCATGTTTATACCTGGGGCATGATGCCATCAGTAGGAACATATCCTTTACTGAATGGAAAATCTTGGGTTGGGTAAGAAGGGAGAGGAGATAGGCAAGCTTTAAGCTTTGGCTAATGTACACAAAGTATCTTGTAGAGTGCCTGGCATATTACAGGCACTTCAGTGTAATTCCCTATCCCTTCCTTCTCTTTCTTCTCCCAAGTCACCCCACATCTATCCCATCCCAACATTTCTGGGTACACATATTTGATATATGCGATGTCTGCTGCACGGACAGGTGTGTGTGGTGCTGAATATGTGCTGATCATGGAATGCCTATGCTCAGCAAATATCTGCATGGCACTTCAGGGCCAGTTGAAGTCTTGGCATTTAGATTGGGATTAAATATGGAAATGCTACAGGAAAGAAACAGAGGGATAGTGTGATGCTCCTCAGGGATGTAGCTCTGAAATAATAATACAGAGGGAAATAGCACTGATTAAACAGAATGGCTCACAGCAAACAATCCACTTTTCTTAAATTAATTCTGTAACAGACCTGATTCTCCAGTTTTCAATGGTGGCTCAACTCCAACTGTGTGTAGCGCGCCTATCTCTTTTTGAAATGATTTTCTTTGTGAAGAGAGGAATGTAAGATGACAACTTGGCCTGGATTTCAGGTCCCACATGTTGTTTGGTTTTTGTTGTGTTTTATTTGGCTCTTTTTTTTTTTAGAGCCTAAAAAGGCTCCATTACACCTACCTAGCTATTTATTTTCTTTATCACTTGCATTCCTCCTGAAGTTAGTTAGCATAATAAATGTTGTTTTACAAGCTGTGCATACATTATCCATCAGTGCTAGGAAACAAAGAAAGATGTGTTGTCCTGAGAAGGCTGTTATTGGTAAACGAAACAGCAGGTGTCTTGAATTAGACTTTGTGGGCTGATTCAACCACTGTGATTCTCCTCCTGAAGCTGCCTTTGATTTGTTATACTTCAGCCCCTACTTCTGATTAGGCCAAGTATATCCTTGGGAGTTCTGTGCTTGGAAGGAAAAACGTGTAACAGGAAAATATTTTCTTCTTTATAATTGAGGATAATAATGTTCAGCCTGGCTCACCAGCAGGGTATCCTTCTGTTAAAGGGCAGAATAATCCTTCTATCTCTTCTTTCCAGATTGTACTCTGGCATCCATAGTTTCCCATGACCCACAAGAGAACCCTTTCCTCTAGCTTTTTTATGGCATTTGGACGTTTCTCTCTGGGTAAAATAAGAGATGCAGGGATCCCTGGGTGGCGCAGCAGTTTGGCGCCTGCCTTTGGCCCAGGGCGCGATCCTGGAGACCCAGGATCGAATCCCACGTCGGGCTCCCGTGCATGGAGCCTGCTTCTCCCTCTGCCTGTGTCTCTGCCTTTCTCTCTCTCTCTGTATGTATCATAAATAAATAAAAATAAATTAAAAAAAAAGAGATGCAGCATTCATTTACTAAACAGAAGTGTGTTGGGCCAGGCCTCCTATCGGAAAGGTCATTGACTGCCAGTCACTCTGACACATTTGAGGCTTCTGCAAGACAGAAGCAAACAGCTCTGCATAGCTGAAAAGCTGAGTGCATGGGCACAGAGCTGGAAATAAGAATACAAAACTCCTAGACTGTTTGGCGTCTAGAACACAGCTGTTGTAGGTAGTTGAGGGAAAGAGTGTGAACAACTCAAGGGCAGCTACTCTGTGTTATTTATCTTTATAAACCTAGAACTCGACTTAAGAAACTATGTCAAAGACTAGGTAGGACAATATCTTGATTCTAAGAACTAGTTCTTGGAGTATTTCGGAAAAAGTTAACGAAAGGATAATTCAGACATACAGATTTTGTTTATCATGAAGCTGGATTAAGCTTTAAAGGCCCATACTCACACATGGATTAGAAGTTGAAGCTAAAAACATTTTTTTTTCCAGCAGTGTTTTCTGTCTATCTGAGAAAGTGATTTGAAAGACTTTGGTGAGGTTGCCTCCCATTTTTGCACTCAAAAATGGAAAGCATTTACCATTAATTCCTCACAAGGTACTTAATCAACATCAAGCCCCAAGGAAATACACACTTACAAGATTGATTATGGTTTATCCTCAGGTGAGAGGTCTACCGCAACAGCAGCATACTGTCTCTGAGGCTCCTGCAAAATCAGAATATGCCAGGACAAACATATGCCTTATTTCTCAGAAATTTTATTTTGCCTCATTCCCTATTTAAAGAATATAATTACGTAAGCACACTTAAATCCTATCTTTCATTGTGGGAATGTAAATAAACATCTATTCTGACACCTATTATTCCCTAAGTTTTCCTCCAAAACATAAGTTTGTTTGTTTTCAAAAGTATAAATGTTTTATGGTTGGATGCAATAACAATTCATCCTACCATAAAGTAGACATTTATACAATGGGCTACACACTTTGGAAAACAGATCTAGTATTTTCACAGTTTCTATAGGTCTTTCAAATAATTGGGAAGATGCCTGCCTGAGCCTGTTGATTTATGTAAATGTATTTTGTCACTCAGTCCTGAACCTGCTTATGAATTTTACTGTTAGCTATCTTAATAATCTTTCTACCCCTCAAAAGATAGATTCAATATCTATCTATATATATAGTATCTGTCTATATGTATAGTTTATAGTATCTATATATGTACTATATTTACTGTATGTTTTTAAAAATAGTTTTATTGAGGTATAATTGCACATACTTAGAATGTATAATTTGATAAATTCTGACAAATGTGTACATCCATGAAATCATCATCACAGTCAAGAAAATGACCATCTCTATCACCCCAGAAGTTTCCTCAGCAATTCTTCCCTTTCCCTCTTTTTTATTCCCTCATTTCTAGTCTTCCCCTGACCTGTTTTCTATTACTATAGATTAGTTTGTGTTCATTAAAGTTTTATATAAATGGAATAATTTATATACACATTCTTTTTTGTCTGGCTTCCTTCATTCAGCATGATTATTTTCAGAATCACTTATGTTGTATGTATCAGTTGTGTATTTCTTTTATTGCAGAGTGATATTCCAATATGGATTAACATAATTTGTTCATTCATTCACCTGTTGATTGACATTTGGGTTATTTCCAATTTGAGATTTTACAAATAAAATGCTATGTACATTCAACTATAACTCTTTATATGGATATATGCTTTCAATACAGTAGATGGATGTTTAATTTTTTAAATTAAATTGCCAAACTGTTTTCCAAAATGTCTATAACATTTACATATTCCCACCAGTAGTGTATGAGAGTTCTAGTTGTTCCACACCCTCACTAATACTTGGTATGATCAGTTTTTAAATCTTAAATATTCTAATAGATATGGTTTTTAACTTGCATTGTAGTTGTAATAGCATTTCCCTAATGACTTACGGTGTTGAATATCTTTTTATGTGCTTATTTACTATCTGTATATCCTCTTTGGTGAAATGGTTATTCAAATCTTATGTTCACATTACATTTGTGTTGGGTTACTTATATTCTTAAGTTCTGAGAGTTCTTTATGTATTCTTAATACTAGTCTCTTATCTGATGTGTGATCTGCAAATATTTTCTGTCTGTGACCTATCTTTTCATTCTCTTATCAGTATCTTTGCAAAAGTTCTTAATTTGATGAAGTCCAATTGATCAGTTATTTCTTTTATTGAGCAACCTATATGGTTCTGTGTTTATTTTTAAATATTAATTCCTAGGCCTCTTCCCTCAAGATCCTCATTCAGTAAGTCTGGAAAGGAGCTTTAGGCATGAAATATTTATAAAACTTCAAAGGTAGTTTTGGTGTGCAGCTATGACAATACTGCATAAAACAAGAGAGGTAGTGGGATGTGTTTATTTATTTATTTATTTATTTATTTATTTATTTATTTAAATGCTTATGTATTTGTTTAGTTATTTCTTCTATTTCCCTCTTGTTGCAGAAAGACTTTAAGATCGTTTACCATGATCCAAGATAATATACCTTGAAAGTAGGTAGAAGAAAAAAAAGTAAGATGGGACATAAACTCGAGCCACTGATGATAGTGAAAATGCATGCTATAATGATCTATACAATGCCTCTAACTTTTCCAGCAATTCAGTGTGTTTAAGATCAAACAAACCAATTGTTTAAGAGGCATATTAATACACAGAATAGACATGAATTTCTCCCATGGGACCTTATAAAGAGGGAGAAACAATTTCCTGGACAAGAACAGCAAGTTTCAAGAGGCAATTTGTCATAGTAGTTCGGTATGGGCTGATCACATTACGATTAGGTGCTATTCAGGGAAGCTTAACTTTCAGGGGACAATTTCAACAAAGAATAGGTATCTAGCTCTCTGATGATCTTAATCCGTGCAAGAGTATGCTTTAGACTATCTGGACTATAAGGAAGGATTAATGACCTTTATTTCTTTCAAGCACTAATTCATGGTTTCTCTTAGAAAAGTTTTTGATAAATATTGCTTCAGGGCTCAGAAGATGACCCCAAGATTGTGCTCCCTGATTCTCTATGTTGCTTGCTCATAGGTATGTATCTGTACGTTAAGGGAGATAGTTGAGTGGGGGTTAGCATGTCTTTGCAAAGGCTGTTACCTAACAGAGCCATCTACATCTGTCAGATTAAGAGATTTATAAGCAGGGCCTAGAAACCATTGGAGGTTTTAAAGCATGGGGCTAATGTGATTTGTATTTTAGATAGATTTAGATAGATTATATATATATTTATAAATATATATATTGTATATATATATAAATATAAGATGATATCAGTAGCAGTGTGGAAAATAGACTTTGTAATAGAGAACCTAGGGAGATAGGAAATTACTGGAATAATCTATGGAAATAATAAAAAGGGACCTGCTTTGAGACAGTTGTAGGAGAAGCTGAGAGGTGGGGATCCAGGAGTGATTTCGGAGGTAGAAACAACAGATGGAGGGATGGTTTGTGGTGGGGGTTAAGGGAGAAGAAGGAGGTGAAGATGACTAAGATTATTCCAGACTGACCAACTAGGAGAATAGTACCACTAACTACAATTTAGAACAAAGGAAGATCAGATTTGCCTGAAAAGGTCATAAACTTGGCTTTTGACATTTGGGGGCTGTGTGTGAATTATCTGAGGCAGTAGAATGTTAAAGATCTGGAACTCAGAATAGGGGTGGCTGGAGATAAAGATTGGAAGATATCAAACAGCTAGGTGGTGGTCGAAATTTTGGGAAAAGAAATCATGGGAATAGTCTGATTTCCTCAGGAGATTTGATAGTGGGGGGAGAGAAGAGTTTGAAATACTGAGAATAGTGGAGTTCAGAAGTAAGACATTTTCTAAAATATTCTTAATAAAGATGAAAGAAAAAAATGCTTTCTGTAGCTATTCCTTCATTTTACACTTGCTCCATTGATGATGGCCTGATTCCATTGATTCTCAGATTGATTTTGGACAATTTTATTATAAATTGTCATAAAAAATGTTTTCTATTCAATTTTGTGGCCCTTCAAAGTTATTTTTATAATATTTTTTGCTCTATGTAACTTCTGACCTACCATCTCCTGGACTTCACTGATCTCTTCTAAAATTATGTCTAGTTTATTTTATATTTAGCCATAGCATACTTTTATTAGAGTGGGAGGTCTTCTTAATTTGAGGTTCAACTTTTCCCAGGCTTCTACTGTGATGTTTTATATAGTTCCTAGAATAAATAGTGACTCATTACATTTATAATTCTCTATACTATTATCTTCTAAATATGCTCATACTTTTATCTAAATTTCCAATGCTAAAACAAAATAAGTATTTTTTCTTCCATAATAACATTGAGCTAAATTGGGATCCCTGGGTGGTGCAGCGGTTTGGCGCCTGCCTTTGGCCCAGGGCGCGATCCTGGAGACCCAGGATCGAATCCCACGTCGGGCTCCCGGTGCATGGAGCCTGCTTCTCCCTCTGCCTGTGTCTCTGCCTCTCTCTCTCTCTGTGTGTGACTATCATAAATAAATAAAAATTAAAAAAAAAAAAAAAAACATTGAGCTAAATTATATAATTTATTATGATTCCTCCTTTGGTACAGTTTGATTTATCTCAAAAATATTTTTGCGTTGGCCTTGGAATTTTTCAAAGCTTTCTTATTCACACTCATTCATTTGCATTAACAGGTAAAAAAATATCTCTTCTTCAATGTCTTGTACAAACATCTTTATTAATTATTTTGCTGAAACATAATACATATACATAATATAATATATATTCAAAAAAGTACAACATTCATAGGTATTCAGCTTGATGAATTTTTATGCAGTAAACATATCTAAGTCATTTCCACTTGGATCAAGAAATAAAGTAAAGCACTACTTACGCCTCAGAAATCCCCCCCATACCATAGTCACGTTTTCTGATTTCTGAATTATAATTATTCTTCTGACTTCTAACACAATAAATTCGTTTCACCTGTTTCTGAGTGTCATATAGACATTATCACACAATACACACTTCTTATGTCTAACTTCTTTCATTCAACACAATGCTTTTGAGATTGGCCATGTTGTTGGCATCTATCATTGGTCTGTTTCTCTGTTGCTGGATAGTATCCATTGTATTAATATATCTCAACTTATTTTTCCATTGTACTGTTGATGGGCATTTTGGGTTGTTTCCAGTTTCTGACTTGTAAATAATACTGCTATAAACATTTGTATCTTTTACACATATTTACACTTTTTATTGGATATATATACAAGAGTGAAATTACATGAATACAATGCTAATGATTTCTTTGAAAATTCTGTTGGATCTCTGTGTATACAGTTGTTATTGCCTGTGAATAATGATAGTTTTATCATTTTTCTCTCATCCCAATACTTATACCTATCATATATTTTTCTTGACATTGTACTGGTGAAGCTTTTTGGGAAAATAGTGAATAACAGTGGTGATGGTGGGCATCTTTGCCTCTTTCCTAATCTCAGGAGAAAAGCTTTCAAGATCTCAAATTAAGTGTGATGTTTTCTATAGGTACTTTGTAACTATTTTTTGTCAGATTAATGAAGTTCCTTTGTATACCTAATTTGTTAAGAGGCTTTATTTTTGTATCATGAATAATTGTTGGATTTTTTTAATGGCAATGCTTTTTCTGTATCATCAAATTGAGCATTTAAGTGATATCCTTAATTCTATCTTAATTCTGTTATGAATTATATTGATTGATTTTCAAATATTAGGCCAACATTGCACCCCTGGAATAAACTTAGCTTTTGGTGATATATTACCCTATTATCTATGACCAGATTAAATCTGCTAATATTTGATTGAGGACTTTTGCATCTGTCATGAAAGAGATTCGCCTGTGATGTTTCTTTCTTGTATTGTCCCTTTGAGGTTTTGGTAACAGGTTATGTTGGTCTCATTAAGTAAGTTGGCACATTTCCCCTTTTAATCTATTCTCTCGAAGAGTTCATTAAGATTGGTATTATTTCTTCTTTAGTTATTTGGTAAAATTCACTGGCAAAGTCATCTGGATCTAGAAGTTTTGAGTATATCAGAGAAGAGTTTTATTTTATTTCTTTTTAAAGATTTTATTTATTTATTCATGAGAGACACAGAGAGAGAGAGAGAGAGAGAGGCAGAGACACAGGCAGAGGGAGAAGCCAACTCCATGCAGGGAGCCTCATGTGGGACTTGATCCAGGATCAGGCCCTGGGCTGAAGGCAGTGCTAAACCGCTGAGCCTCCAGAGCTGCCTGTGAGAAGAGTTTTTAATTAGAGGTTAAATGTTTAAGTTGATATGGAATTTTTTATATTTTTACTTCCTTTTGTTAGTTTTAGTTGATTTTTCTAAGAATTTGTCAATTCATTAAAATTTCAAATGAATTTGCATAAAGATTTTTATAATATCTTACTACTTCTTAATGTCTATATCTCCTTTTTATTTCTGATATTAGAATTCATGCCTTATTTTTTATTTTTTCCTTGATCAACACCCCAGTGATAAATCAATTTTTAGTTCGGTGATTTGCAGGATCCTTTACACTTTTAAAAATTGTTGAGGACCATAGGGCACCTGGGTGGCTCAGTCGGTTAACTGTCTGACTCTTGGTTTCAGCTCAGGTCATGATCTCTGGGTTAGGAGATTGAGCCCTGAAACAGGCTGTATACTCAATGTGGAGTCTGCTTGGGATTCTTTCCCTCTCCCTCCCCATCTGTCTCTGCCCTCACTTGTGCACATGCATACAGGTGCGTGCACACACACTCTCTCTCTCTCAAATAAATAAATAAATAAATAAATAAATAAATAAATAAAATCTTAAAAAGATCATTCAGGATCTTACAGAACTTTTGTTTATATTGGCTATATGTACCAACATTACCATATTAGAAATTTAAATTATGAACATTTAAAAATATTTATTTAAAAGTTATTACATTTTGGGGATCCCTGGGTGGCGCAGCGGTTTGGCACCTGCCTTTGGCCCAGGGCGTGATCCTGGAGACCCGGGATCGAATCCCACATCGGGCTCCCTGCATGGAGCCTGCTTCTCCCTCTGACTATGTCTCTGCCTCTCTCTCTCTCTCTGTGACTATCATGAATAAATAAATAAAATCTTTAAAAAAATAAATAAAAAGATAAAAGTTATTACATTTTAACAAAATAACACAGTTTTATAAAAATATCTCTATTTTAATGAAAATTGCAATATTTTTCAAAACAAAAAATTGAATGATAAGAATGATGTTTTACATTTCAAATCCTCTATAAATATCATACGTAATAAAAAACAACTGGATTCTCTTATCTACTTTTGCTTTCAACCTGTTGTAATATGTTGTCATGTTGCCACTGGAAAACTTCATACCTGTGAGAGAATGAGGATAAAAAAGGAAAATAGCATATTATTACTATTGTTATTGAAATAATTGGGTAGCCCCAGTGGCACAGTGGTTTAGCGCCAACTTCGGCCCAGGGCATGATTCTGGAGACGCAGGATCGAGTCTCGTGTCGGGCTCCCTGCATGGAGCCTGCTTCTCCCTCTGCCTGTGTTTCTGCCTCTCTCTCTCTTGTCTCTCATGAATAAATAAATAAAATCTTAAAAAAAAAAAAAAAAGAATTTTGACCTCATGGACCCCTTGAACTCAGGGACATCTAAGTATCCCCAGACTATATTTTAAGAATTTCTGTACTAGTCTTATAAGGAACTAACTTTGGTTTTGATTCTCACCATTGTAATTTTGTTTCTATTTTATTGTAACTTGTTAAGTTTTGCTTTTTATTATTTCCTTCATTCTATTAGGCTGACCAAAATGAAATTGCTATTTTTATCGGTAAAAAGTAGTTGGATACAAATAATTTCAAAATGATTCACTCTAACATTTCCTTTGGGTTTAAGTTGGTATTTGCTTACGTGGTAAAATGATTTTTAGCCTTCTTTTCTCTGAGTACCATGAAACTAGAATCTCAGTTTCAATATACTGCATTTCCATAATACAAAACAAAATATTCAGGCAGCCCGGGTGGCTCAGCTGTTTAGCGCTGCCTTCAGCTCAGGGCGTGATCCTGCAGACCTGGGATCAAGTCCCACATCAGGCTCCCTGCACAGAGCCTGCTTCTCCCTCTGCCTGTGTCTCTGCCTCTCTCTCTCTGTGTGTGTGTGTGTCTCTAATGAATAAATAAATAAAATCTTAAAAAAAATTTGTTTTAAATATTCATTTCAGTTCAAAATAGTTTCCTTTTTTTGTGTGTGTGTATGTGGTTACTTCTTAGGCCCATTGGTTATTTAGAAAAGTACTACTTAATTTCTACTTAGCAACTTTCTAGTTATCTTTTTATTATTGATCTCTAGCTTAATTCCATTATAATCAGAGACTATGCTCTAGATGGTTTTAATCATTTGAAAATTTTTTAAACTATGGCTCAGAATATGGTCAGTCATGGTTAACATTCCATGTGCCCTTAAAAAAACTAATTGCATTTATTTTTAAACCTGTCAAACACTTTACTACTACTTTACCTGCATATAAACTTCATATACAATATCATTGTGCTGCTCATGTGATCAACACAGTAGACTCATTCTATGGAAGTTTCATGGTTCTAAGCTTCCGTGTCCCAGTGAGATTGCTCCTGTTATAACCATTTCTACTGTCCCTCCCACATAATGCTATATGCTCCTGTGTTCATATCCCTCACACAGAACTAGTTACCTATCTACACAATTTATTTCATTTTTTCCCAACTCTGAATATGAATTATAACAAAGTCTATATCTGTGGCCCAACCATGTAATGCTGCCATTTCATGAAAATTCCATTGAAATTAAAGAAGTTTTGTAGAATCAGAAACTCAGAGTTAGCTAAGCCATTTTTTCAAGAATTCTGCTGATGCTGAAAAGCTTCCACAACTTTTCTATTAGTACATAATAGATGCCTGATGGATGTTGAATGAATGAATCCCACCAAGGAGTTATTTGGTCTACAGGACTACAATTACCGCCTCTCCCAGGAAGTCCCAACCTCAGGATCAAGAATTACCTGCTCTTCTGACTGAGCCAACCAGGCGCCCCAAAGGTTTTCTTTAAGTTGAGTGTCACTGGTTCCCTCAGTCATTCCTTGTGTTATACAACATGGCTCATTCTGTTTGGAGTACTAAGCAGGCATAATTCCACTAAGAGATGTGTCAGGTCTTAGTGTTCAGCACCCTGGCCACACATAAAATCACCCAGGGAATTTCTTAGAAAGAAGCAATACCCATCTCCCATCCCCAAAGATTCTAATTAAGTTGGTCAGGAGTAGCCAGGCATAAGCATTTTTTAAAAACACCCAAGTGATTGAAGACTTGATATTTTTAAGATGTCTCTTGCCAAATTGATCTATAAATTCAATGCAACCTCCATGAAAATCTCAGCAAGCTGTAGAAATTGACAAGTCAATTCCAGAATTCATGTGGAATTGCAAAGAATCAAGAACAGCCAAAGAAATTATGAAAAAACACCACAAAGTTGAAAGAGTATGCTACATGACTTCAAGATTTAAAGATACTGGTGTCAAGATAATAAAGTAGTTCAAAGGAATAGAATAGAGAATCCAGGAATAGATCTATACATATATATGGTTCATTGATTTTTCAACAAAAGTACAAGGTACTTTATTGAAGAAAATGTGGTGGTTTTTGTTTTTCAACAAATGGTGCTGGAACAATGTGACATTTATGTACAAAACAAAGAACTTTGTGTCTCTCATCATATTAAACAAATTAACTCAAAAAGGATCATAGATGGGCACCTGGGTGGCAGTCATTTGAGTGTCTGACCCTTGATTTTGACTCAGGCCACGATCTCAGGGTCCTGGGATCAAGCCCACATCAGGCTCCGCACTCAGTGAGGAGTCTGCTTAAAGATTCTCTCTCTCTCTTTCCCTCTATCCCTCCCCACAACACACTCTCACTCTCTCTTTCTCAAATAAATGAATAAATCTTTAAAAAGTGGATCATAGACCTAAATATAAAACTATAAAACTTCTGTAAGAAAAAAATCATGGTGTCTATGGGGCAGGCAAGGATTCTTAGATGCTACACCAAAAGGATTATCCACTAAGAAAAATTGGTAAATAGGACTTCCTTCCTATTTACCAATTTTCCTTCCTTAATTCCAAAAATTAAGAACTTTTGCTCTCTGAAAGACACTATGAAGAGAATGATAAAGCAAGCCAGAGACTGAAGGAAAATATTTGCAAATCACATATCAGATTAGGACTTGTAACCAGATTAATAAAGAACTCTTGAAACTCAATAATAAGAACACACATTTATATGCACAAACACACAAATAAAAATATGGACGAAAGATATGAAAAGACATTTTTACCAAAGAAGATATTCAGTTGGCAAATGAGCACATGGAAACACGCTCAGCATTGTTAATCATAAAGGAAATGCTAATTAAAATCATAGTGATGTACCTGTACACCCACTAGAATATTTAAAATACAAAAGACTAACCATACCAAATGTTGGAGAGGATATGGAACAACTGGAACTTTCATGTATTGCTAATGAGAATGTAAAATGTTACAGCCATTTTGGAAAACAGGCAGCTTCTTAAAACGTTAAGCCATATACCTACCTGGGTATTTATACTCTCGTGTCCTAGGTATTAACCCAAGATAAATGAAAATATACATCCCCACAAAGACTTGAACATAAATGTTCATGGTAGCGTTGTTTGTAATAACTAAAAATCGGAAACAACCCAAATGTCCATCAATAGGTGAATGGATATATATATATATATATATATCCATTCAATATTGCAATGATATATATATATATATATCATTGCAATATTACCCACCAGTAAAAAGAAATGAACTACTGATACAGCATGAATGAATTTTGAAATAATTAAATCGGATGAAAAAAGCCAGAGAGAATATGTATTTTATAATTCCATTTATATAAAATCCTAGAGAACACCAGCTAATCTATAGTAATAGCTATCAGATCAGTGCTTGCCTGGAGATGGGGTAGGGGTAGGACAAAGGGACAGAAGAAAACTTTCAGGGGTGATTCATATGTTCATTATCTTGTTTGTGGTGATGATTTCACAGGTGTATTTGTATGTTAAAACTTTATCATATTGATACCTTAAATGTATGCAGTTTATTGTATACCAATTATACCTCAGTAAAGCTTTTTTTTTTTTTTTTTTTAGTAACATTCCTACCTTGGAATACAGAAGTGAAATGCAAAGAGTAAAATAAAATCTTAATGTCTAAAAGTTAATATTTGGGCATATTTACTTCCAGCCTAATTTCTTTATAAATGCAGTTTTAAAAACATATCTGAAATAAAACTGCCTGTGGTCTTTTTTTTTTTTTAATCCCCATGATGTGCAGGGATGAGAATCACAGCTTTTACTGCTGGTTTTCACGTCTCTGTGAATAGAAGATGCTAATCTTTTGGGTTGGCTGGGGTCTACTCTGGTATAAGTGCCTGCCCTGTGCTCAGCCTCCACTCATATATTACAAAGATATTTACTGATTCCCTACCACATAGGATGTACTGTACCAGCTGCCAGGAACTTACTGCCCTAAGCAAGGACAACTTTCTGGCGTCCTGGAGCAGAGAATGGCTGGAGGTGCCCTCCCCACCCATAGTAATTCTACCCAAATGTCTGTTAGGAGATCTGGCCCTGATTTTACTAAGGGATTCATGACTCTTCAGGTTGCTCATTCCTAGTGAAGCTTTTCTTTTAGGGAAAGCACAAACATGACCACATCCTTCCTACCACTGAGGAATTACTGTTGTGAGGGGTGTGTGTGTGTGTGTGTGTGTGTGTGTGTGTGTGTGTGTTTAAAATGCAAATCTATAAACACATGTGCTCCTGAATTGAGCTGAAAGTGTTAACCAGGTAGTACACTGGTCCTGCCAGCATCACATGCCTTAGTTTTTGGCTCCCAGTAGGAGACTTGATCTAGCTTCTAGAATAATCCTGGGATTTCCTAAGGAGCTTGAAGTTACATCTTTGGGACAGTGTTACATGGGAACCTGAGTCATGTGATGTGGCCAAATCAATGGCCTAATGCATTTAGCAGGAGGAGAAACAGGAAACCTGCCTAATCCTTTCACCAAGCCCCTCAAGGCCCTGGCTCAGTTCACATCCCTTAGCTTTACAACTAGGGGAGACTCTGTCCCATCTGGGGCTGACTGTGCTTGCTTCAGAACACCCACTAGGCAAGTGTGGGGAAGTAGCCAGCTCCTTCAGAAGCTGTGTCCTGCTGCTTCTTTCTCCAGCCCCTGTACTTGCACCCACTGAAGCTCCTCCTACATCAAATAAAACAAAACAAAACAAAACAAAACAAAACAAAACATGTTTACACATCTTTCCCAACTCTAGGTTTCAGCTAAAATGTTTCCTCAGGGAAGCCTTCTCCGCCCTTCTAGACCAGGTTAGATTCCCCCATTAAGTACTGCCATTGCCTACTGAACTATTCCTTTTTAGCCTTTATAATAATCAATATTTCTGTAGTCCTACTTTAAATATCTAGCTCTAGACTATGAACTTCTTGAGGACAGGGACTACATCTATATATCTATCTTGGTTACTGTTATGCTCTCCTTGTCTAACAAATGCCCAACACTTAGTTCTTCCCACACATATTTGTTGAATGAATGAGCTGCCCTAGTCTAATCCAGGACTCCTCCTTTTCAGCTAAGCAGCTCTTTCCATTTTCAACTTCTTACTCACCATGTCCCACACCCGACCCCACCCCAAGATGAGCCCCAAGAGAATCTGTGCTAGAAGAGGAATCTGAATTACACATATAAGACTGGAATCAGAAAAACCATGCCCTTTTAGTGACTCAAACTTTGTTTCTGGTCCAAAGCCCTTCCTCTAGACTCTTTCCCCTAAATACATGTGTCCCTTCCCAGCACCCATTCTCCATCAGTAGAGTCAGGGTTGTGAAGAGGCAATTCCTGGAGGCTGTCAGTGTAGTGTTTGTGGCTTTTTTGTTTTTTTTTTTTTTCAGCTTCCAGCCGTTTTAAAAACTTTGAATCCACACTTGGACTTTTTCAACCACTTACCACATTTCCTGATTGCCTGGTTATTGATAATTTAAAATCACTAAAATCTGAAAACCTTAAATATTCTTCAAGTTTCAGTTGACATTTTGGTCTTCTAGGGTCAGCTTTCTCAGAGGCCATGAGGTCTGTGTGGAGATACAATTGCTGCCCCTCTGGAGGGCAGACCATACCACATGCTCCAAATCAGAGGTCAGGAGGGCATTACTCTTGGGATCACATACCATCCCTGCCTGGCAAGGAAACCCTATTATCAAATTACTATTTTTATACTTTTTAAAGGAAAATAATTGTCATATTAACATGTCATGTTATCTACTCTCCATTACAGAGTAGATAGGATTAATACTTATTACATGGAGCCAAAGATTAAATAATTCTCAGATTCACTGCCTAATGGGTATGGGATTTCCTTTTGGAATGATGGGATGTTTTGGAACTGGATACAGGTGATGGTTGCACAGCATTGTGAGTATATAAATGTCATTGGATTGTATACTTTAAAATGGTTAATTTTATGTTATGTGAATTTTACTTCAATTGAAAAAATAACAGTAATTCTCAGGGAGCATAGAATTTCTCTCACAAGAGTCTAGGAATTTCAGTCGGTCATCATTGAAGTCATAAAATTCCTCAGAGATGTGGCCATATGCCCTCCTTCCCCCAAACCCATATCATTTGAAGCCAGCTGGATTTAACCTACTACTTAAAGATTCCATTTTAGAAAACAACTTCTAGCAGCAAATTGTTGGCACAGAGGAATAGCCATAATGGAGGACAACAAAAATAACTTCTGACTAATTTCTGAATATGTCCTTTATAAGGATATTTTATTATATAACTTCATTAGTTAAAGTACTTTCTTGTTGTTGCATTTTAGAATATATGAGGTAGATTTTGGTTTCATGAAGTTTTAGTCGTATTAAATTAACAATCAATATATTTTAGTTGAATTCACAAGCTTTGCTATTCTCACTGCAAATGAATTCATTTATTCAGTCAACAAATATTTTTTGAGTACCTTTATGTGTCAGGTTACTAGGTCCTAGGAATACCAAGATGAATAAGGTGTACTCCCTACTCAAAAATTTGTGATCTAATAATCACATTAGTTATATAGATGACCGTGTTTCAAATACAGAAATCTAGGGGCATCTGGGTGGCTCTGTCAGTTAAGCATCTGCCTTCAGCTCAGGTCATAATCTCAGGGTCGTGGGATCAAGCCCGGCATCTGGAGCCTGCTCAGTGGAGAATCTGTTTCTCCTCTCCCTCTGCCTGCCACTCTCCCAGCTCTTGCTCTCCTGTCTCTCTCTTTCTCAAAGAAATAAAATCTTTAAAAAAAAAATTAGAAATCTAGATCAGAAGATGAAGGTGAACTTCAAGGTATCACAAGCCTGTTTGTCAAAGTCACCACTATATCCCCCATATATAATAGGTCTGGCACATTGAAGAAACCCAACAAGTATTTTTTTGATAAATGGATTAAGTTTTCCACAATTGTATGCTATTTTCACTGTTTTATGTAGTTCTTATGCAGACCAGCTTTGAGTTAAACCAGAAATGCCCAATATATTGGCTTTAATCTAAAAAGGGTAATGAATGCATTCTTTCTTACCCTCCTCAGTGTGCAAATATCATTTTCATATCAATCTTCAAATTGTCTGCTGTTAATTCATTTATTCTGCCCACAGTAGTGGGCCAAGGACCACAGAAAACATTGTGGAAAACTCATCCATTCTCCTCTACAACTTCCTTGTTCCCCTCAGTTACCACTCCCGTGTTCTCTCCAAAGATTCTGATTTCTACACCAGCCTTTACTCTCTTCCCAGACACTTGGATTTAGTGGCCTGGTTTGAGGCTGATTACCTTGATTTGGTCTGTGATGCCCCTACTCAAGGCAACTTCCAGTATCTTAATTCTGTACCAAACTTTGGCCACAAAGAAATGGCAGTCTTGCAATGGTCCTGAAGAACCAGGCTAAGACTTCTAATAACCCTATTTGTTAGATGCACATATTTTTTAAAAAGTTAGTATTATTGCTCAGGAATAATTAGCAATGATGGCCCAGCATAAAACAAGATGGATTAATATCATACATTATAAGACAGCTAGCAACAACACACTTTTTCCGAGACTCCTGAAACAAAGCCAAACCAACTGATTTATCCCTGATCATTACCTCACCTGCCCAACCTGCCCTTTGGATATATTAGGAAGATACTACAATGAAAATAGCAAGCTTGTAGTTCATCCTCTTTTGGTTAGAAGGGGAAGTGTTGCACCCCCAACTCCAAGTCCAGTGGGCAGAAGAGGAATAAGAAAGCCCACTAGGAAGCCCAGTAATGTACCACTGAGGGGCTAGGCAGTGGCTGTCTGTGCAAGAGGCATGCTATCTCTGTCAGGCATTCCTGCAGTGGGCAAGTTTTGCCTCAGGAGGACTCACACATGTACCCCACAAGGAAGGCAGAATTTGGGTGACTGGCAAATATCTTCAGAACTACAGTGTTATTCAGAAAGAAGCAATAATCTACCAAGAGAGAAAGAGATGTTTGTTTCTGGTCACTTGCCTGTCCTGCCCAACACTGCAAAGTCTAGCTTTGGAGGTGGGAAGGGAGAGACATTTCAGAACCAGACTCTCTAATAATCAGGGCCCCAGGTCAGTTCTGCCCTGAAAAGAGGGGAAAATGAAATTTCAATTGAGAATGAGGTTGAAGTCTTTAAAAAGACAGAATTTTAATAACCAAAATGAATAGTCATGAAATCTGAAAGTCCTAGAAGTTCTAGAAGGCAAGATGAGGAGATTCCACAGAGCTCTATAGAAAGCAAAGATTGGAGAAAAATAAATCTTTTTCATGTCTAAATCCTCTGAGTTGAGTCATAATCACGCTCTCCTGGAACAGAGTTCTATCAGTTGATACGTCAGAGTAGATATCAGCTTCAAATCTGCCTAGCATGTTAAGTTCTCAAGTAGGACCACCCTCATGGTTGCAGCTTCACAGGGGCTCCATGCTTATGGTTTAATGTTCTGTGGTCATCATCTTGAAGTTCTTAATATTTTCATATTCAAGTCTGCATTTTATAAATGAAGTCTGTTGGGGCAGTGCAGCATGTGCCTGGGGTCTGGAGCCTTGGTTCATGCATAGTCCTACCTCCCACCACATTCCCAAACGCGTTCTCCACTACTGACCATCCTATTCTCTGATTTCCAGAGTCCCATCCAGCCTCCCCTTCACTGCCCCCACCCAGTAGTTGCTGCTGCAAGGCCCTGTGGGGACCGGGATGCAGGTATAAGAAGGTTGGGGTCATATGGAAATTGACAGTGCCATCCCCATCCTGGACTGAAAGTGCCAGTGTGTTGGATGGGGAGCCTCTGGCCTGTCCCCAACCCAGGAATCTAGTGTATCTGGGAGTCTCTTGTCCACTGTGGGTGGGAAGAAGGTCTCCTCATCCCTGACCAGAGAGCAGCAGTGCATTAGTCTAGTGGCTAGTGACTGGGTGGATGCATGGGTGGGGTAACTCAGCAGTTCGTGGGCCACAGGGCATTAGTTTCTTTCTCCCCCTGCTCCCCACTCTGTCTCTATGTGTATATATATGTATATATGTATGTGTTAGGACAAACTAAACTTTTCCTCTGTGGGCTGAACTAGGCACAAAACAGTCCACACTATATCACCCCCAACTCCTACTGCACATATCACCAGTTATATTTTATGCCTGTACTGTTGCAACTAAATGGTGTATAGGCTCCCTGTGAGAGACTTTGGGGTTTGGGGTGAGCACAGCAGAGTAGTAAGTACACTAGAAAATGTTCTTGGATATATATGGTCAGGGACACAATTGTTAAATTCTCTAGAAGACATATAATGTGTATTTGTATTATTTTTATCATAAACCAAGATGTCACAAAGTAATGGTAATCAGTGACAAACATTTTGCTATCTGATTTGTGTAATTATCCATTATTAAAGGATGACAGACCCTAAAGTGGGGCTATATCCTCCTTAAATTGTTATAGTAACAAGACAGCATACAAAAATTCAGAGATATAGCATTTTTACACAGTCTCCTTTATCATTCTAACCAGTATAGTCAAGCAAGCTTACTTAAAAAAGATATATATATATATATAATATATATACATATTATTATCTTGTCTGTGACCCAAATCAGTGCATAGAAAACCCTTCTATATATATATATATATATATATATATATATGTATATATATTCCTCTGTGGAAATATGGGCAGAATTAGTTCTAAGTTGTTAAATGTTTAGGACAAATCATTAACATTCTGAATTCCAGTTCATTGATGCAAGATGTGACTCAAAGCCAAAATAGAATGTTTGGTACAAAGCAGGAAGAAAAATTTCCCCCATTTGCAGTTCATGTTACAAACAGATTCTTTCTTCCTCATTAAGCAAAGCTAGTTGAAATCACCTTTTGATTGAACACTTAATCTTCTATCTGAGGTTTTACTGTTTTTACAGGGAATGCAATGAGAATTATCTGGTCTGTGACCTAAATCAGTGCATAGAAAACCCTTCTCCAAGGGAGATTCTCAAAGAAGAAGTAGGATATTTTGCTCTACTAGTTCTCTAGGTAGTGGGTATGCAGACAGATTCTATTTTCCTTATTGTGTATGTGTCTTGGGTTTCACTAATGGACATTAGTAATTTTTTGCACAGTCTTAAAACTGTCATTTACTTAAAATAAATTGAAAACATTTGTTAAAGCCAAGATTAGGATGTTGGCTTTTCAGACAACCTATTGGAATTTCAGAGGTTTTGCCTGTGAGATATTGTTGGCAAGAACAATTTCATGAAATCAGGAAAAAAAATTTAAACATTATGTTGGCATGGATACACATAGTTGGAAACTTGCTAAGATCAGCTTTTGTTGCTTTTATTTTAGTTACTTATCTCTTGAATATTTTCTCTTCCTGATTCATTTTCCCAGTTGTAGCAGAAACTGCCAGATGTGCATCTAAATACTGCCCCACCCACTTCTTCCACTATAAAAAAAGATACATGTCTGGCCGGCTATACAACATGTTCTTGCTCCTTCTGCTATTAGATACAGTCATGTGAGTAAGTTCACTTGAATGAAATTTGAGTAGTCTTGGCCTGTAAAAACCTCCCACACATGCTTCTCTAGGATGGTAGCCTGCCTGCAAGATGGTACCCAGTGATTCCTGACTCCTGGTATTTATGTCTCTATGTAGTCCCCTCCTTCACTGAATATAACTGACCTATATAACTCAGAATATTGCAGAAATGATAGAATGTGATTTCCATGTCTAAGTCATAAAAGATATTGCAACTTTCGTCTTGCTTTCCTTTTTAAAAGTGTTCTTTACACCCAATGTTGGATTTGAACTCACAACCCTGAGACCAAGAGCTACAGCTCAATTGACTGAGTCAACTGGGCACTCCTCATCTTGCCCTTTATATCACTTTCTCTGAGTGAAGCAAGCTGCCATGTCATGAGGACATTCAAACAACCCTATCGAGAGGTCTCTGTAGGAAGGAACTAAAGCCACCTGGCTACAACCGGCATTAATTGAGCCATATTGGAAGCAAATACTTCAGCCATAGTTAAGCCTCCATATGACTGTAACTACAACAGGCATTTAACTGCAAACTCTGGCTCAAAGACAATCCAGAACTATTAAGCTAAGCCACTTCCAAATTCCTGACCCACAGACTATGAGATAATAAATATTAAATTGTAGTTTTAAGCTGCTAAGTTTGTTTTGCAGCAATATATAACAGATGCATCCAGTCAGCTGAATGGCAATGCTCACAATCTTGGAAACCATATGTTGAAGAGTTCAGAGCTGTAATCATCTCAGGTTCCTGAATGACTATATAGAGGAGAGACTTCTTCTCTAGTTTCTCCACCCCAACATCAATCTGGACTACATAGAGAGAAATGAACTTATTTAGAGCCATTAAATTTGGAGTTCTAAATTTTACAATAGTTCAGCATGTCCCAACTAATACATCAACTTTGTATTCTATTTCTTTCTTTAAGTCTTACGTATATATGAGGATATTATTCTGCTGCACAAGGATCACTATGGAATAGTTCTTTAAACACTATCAAAAACATTTCATTGGTTTAAAATTATATGATTAGATATTGAAAGTACTTTTCCTGCCTGCAAATCCTATTTTATTTGCCTAACTCTGGCATAGATGCACTTAATACAATATATTAAGTATTAGCACTAATAACCTCACCCAGATTGACTTGCTTGAAGTCCTGTGACTTCAGTTCCTGTGAGTGTGGCTGGTAATGGCTTACAACTAACCCTTTTAGGGAATTGCCATCAACCAACAAGAGCCAACTTAGGAAATTATGCTCCCTCCATAGATAACCTATAATCAATGGCCAAATAAAATGATGGCATGAAAGTCCAGCCCTGTTGCCACAAGGAATGACAGGTCTATGGTGCTGTTTATATCCAGAACTCTCCCCTCTGTAGATTGGGCTAAGGCTAGACCTTATGTAATACCAGATCCTTACTTGGCAGCTCTTTTTGCTTCCCTATCACGTTCCTCTCTCTCCCTTACAGATTTTTTTTTTTTTCTGAAGAATACTCTCTCAATAAACCACATACACCCAAATCCTATCTCAGATTCTGCTTTTAGGAAATCTAATCTAAGACTACCTACTTTCATGAAACTAGACAGGAGAGGTGAGATCTTCTCAGTTATTTATAAGACTGATATATTTGATTCATGAGTGAAGAAATGTATTCTCAGTGCAAAACCTTGAAAAGACCTAAAAAAAGAAAAACAATAGAGAAAAGTAAGAAAGCCAAAATCTGATAATTTGAAGATATCAACATAATTGAAAATTTTTTAAATCAAGGAAAAATATACAACATAAATCACCAATATCAGAATAATAGGGAGATTATCACTACAAGTCTTTCATTGAAAAGATAACAAGGTATTATTATGAAAAATGTGTATCAAAATTCTGACAACTTAAATAAAACGGGTAAATTTCTTGAAAAATGCAATTTATCAAAGTCAACACAGATTAAACAGAAATACTGATAGTCTTATACCTGTTAAAGAAATTAAATATATTGTCAAAAACTTTCGAAAACAGAAAACTCTCAATCCAGGTGGTTTCATTGGTGACTTCTACCAAACAATTATGGGAGAAATAACATTAATCTAATACAAACTCTTTCTTACAACAAATAGAGAAGAGGAAAGACTTTCCTACTTGTTTATGAGACCATCCTAATCCTAAAACTTCATAAAGACATGACAAGAAAAGAAAATTATCTACCAATATCTCTCATGAATACAGACCTAAAAAATTCTTGAAAAATTTATTAATTGAATCCAGCAATATATAACAGGAATAACATACCATGACCAAAAAAGATACAGTCCAAGAACGTAAGGTTGGTTTAACACTCAAAAATCAATCAGTATAACCACATTAACAAAAGGAGAAAAAACCCCTTAGATCATCTTAATTTTTTTTAAAGATTTTATTTATTTATTCATGAGAGACACAGAGAGAAAGAGAGATGCAGAGACACACACACAGGCCGAGGGAGAAGCAGACTACATGCAGGGATCCCGACCTGGGACTCGATCCCAGGTCTCCAGGATCACACCTTGGGCTGCAGGCGGCACTAAACCGCTGCGCCACCAGGGCTGCCCAGATCATCTTAATTAATGCAGAAAAAGCATGGGTCAAAATTTATTAGCCATTTATAAAAACACTTATCACAAACTAGGAATAAGAAGGAACTTTCTCAATTTCATAAAAGCCAGCTAAAAAACCCGCAGCTAATATTACACTTAACAAATCACACATTGGATGTTTTCCCCTTAAAATTGGGAACAAGGAGTAGAAGCTCATCTTCCTAACTCCTATTCAACATTATAATAAAGGTACTAGCTACTGCAATCAGGTAAGAAAAAAAAAAAAAAGAAGAAGAAAGAAAGAATAAGAACTGTATCTTTCATCCATTCTGTGTGTCTTAACCATCTAGTGCCCAGAGGCAATGTACCCTCACAGCCTGTTTTACCAAAGTTACTTCTCTTTTCTTACCCCTTATGTCTTAAAAATATGTACTTCTCCCATTGTTTCAGAATTGTCACAGAGAAAAACATCTGAAAAACTATTTCACATGATAAGCTCACAATTAAAAGTACTATCTCTCCAAAAGATATCTGCATTGAAAAAGCATGTTTATAAACAATAATCACAAAGGTAAGATAACAGAAACTATAGGATGGGAATATATTAAACATTTAACATAGTTATTTCATGTAATATGGCAAGCTAGGCACCTGGTTTGTCCTTCTTTAAGAAAACAAAAAAAGTTTCTAGATTATATATTTTTAAATATTTAAAATATCAATTAATTATAAGAAAGTAAGGAATTCTAAGATTAGGGACAAAAAGGAGGAAACCCAGAGAAGCAAGTGTAGCATTTTAGTCCGTTTTCTCTTTCAAGGCATTGACTAAATTGCATGAATTTGAACTTTGGTGATCATGGACTCAAAAGACCCACAGAGCAAGAGACAAAAACCAGGGCTCTCCAAAGGTAGTAGTTTGATAGAAGCTCCTCCCTAACTCAGTAAAGCTGAGACATCAAAGTTCTAAACATTCAGTTTAAGCATGACCTAGAAATAAACTTACTCCTTTCCTGTCCTTGGGGTCTACAAAGAGAATAGTCTTCACTCTTAGCATTGAGCAGAGGGAAAAAAGTGTCACCAAGGATTTGGAATCACAAGATGACTCTCACACAGGTTTGTAGCACAAATTCATAGGAACTGTATGTTACCAAAACCTTACGCTAAGAATCTAAATTAGTGTCCCAGATTTGTAGTGCCCCTATATGGCTGGTCAGCATCAAATGTAAATTCAATCTGGCAAATCTTACCATAGTCTCAGATTTCAAAGAGTTCCAAGAAGTAAAACTTCAAATAAAACAAATAGCTAAACAGAAAAAAGTGGCAAAACACACAAGTAAAAAGAATACTATGAGTGATAAACAATAGAAACAAATATTGCCAGAAATATGTTCACATATATTTCAGACACAAACTATAAAATTAAAATGCTTACCATGTCTAAAGAAACAGATAAGCTTCAGAGTGTGTCCAGGAATAAACTATTTCTAAAACATATCCAGCAATGGGTAGAAAAGATAATATATTATGACCAACTGAGATTTATCCTGATAATTGAAGATTGGTTTAATACCAGTAAGTTCATTGGTATAATGCACCACATTAACAAATTAAAGAAGAGAATTTGTATGATCATCAATGGTTGCAAAAAAGTATTTGATAAAATTTGACATTCATTTATGACAGAAACTCCTAGCTAATTAGGCATAGGAGAGGCTTTTCCAGCCTTATTTAAAAGTAAATAAAAACTCAAAATGTAAAAAAATTTACATTTAATGGTTAGTTATTAAAATAATTTTCTCTAAGATTGGGAACAAGACATGAATGCCCACTTCTGTTTAACATCATACTAGTAACTGAAGAAAAAAAAAAGAACAAAATATAAGCAGAATAAGAATTGGAAAGGGAGGGACATCTGGATGGCTCAGTTTTTGAGCATCTGCCTTCAACTCAGGGCGTGATCCTGGAGTCCTGGGGTCGAGTCCTTCATCAGGCTCCCTGAGGGGAGCCTGCTTCTCCTTCTGCCTATGTCTCTGCCTCTCTTTGTGTCTCTCATGAATAAATAAATAATATAAATAAAATCTAAAAAAAAATAAGAATTAGAAAGGGAGAGAATACTATCACTCTTCTCAAATGATGTTGTAGGTAAAAAATTCAAAATGAGCCACCAATAAAATGTTTCCAGTTTTACTGACATATAACAGACAACCAATACAGTTTTAATGACTATGAATTTAACAAAAGTTTCCAGATACCAACTCAATACACAAAAATTATATTTCTGTATAGTAGCACCATTTACTAAATGTTATCTCTGTGTATATACATGTATGTATACCACATACATATTTTTAAAACCAGGAATTACCTAGGTATTAATCTAACACCAAAACTTTTAAGAAAAAACAGACTAGGGGATCCCTAGATGGCTCAGCGGTTTAGTGCCTGCCTTTGGCCCAGGCCGTGATCCTGGAGCACCGGGATCAAGCCCTACATCAGGCTCCCTGCATGGAGCCTGCTTCTCCCTCTGCCTGTGTCTCTGCCTCTCTCTCTCTCTCTCTCTCATATGAATAAATATATATGAATATATATATATAAATATATATATAAATATATAATATGAATAAATATATAAAATCTTAAAAAAAAAAAACAGACTAGAAGATTTTATATTGTAAAGATATCTATTGTCCCCAATATGATCTATAAGATCAAAGCAATCTCATTCAAATCTCCAATAGATTTTTTAAGAGAGGGAGAGAGTGGGGGGGAGTGGCAGAGGGAGAGGAAGAGAGAGAATCTTAAGCCGGCTCCATGCCCAGGACACAGCCTGACACAGGACATGATCACACAACCCTGAGATCACGATCTGAGCCAAAATCAAGACTCAGATACTTAACTGACTGAGCCACCCAGGTGCCCCTCCAATAGACTTTTTAAAAGTGGAGCTTTAAAGTCATATTCTAAAAATTAATATGAAGAGACAAAGGACCCAAAATAGCCAAGCCACTCTTAAAGAAGATGAATAGGTTTAGGGGACTTGCCCTACAGTTTTCAAGACATAAAGCATTAGTTCTTAAGATAGTATTGTTTTGATGCTGGATAGAGAAATAGGTCAATAAAGTAGAATTAAAGCTCAGAAGTAGATCCTGGCATGTATAGATAGTAGATATGTGACAGAAGAGGTATTGCAAATGTCAGGAAAGGATGGATTTTTCAATAAATAATATTGGATAAAGATACCCATATGGGAAAATATTACATTGACTCTGTATCCCACACAATAATAAAAATACATTTCTGAAAGAAACAAAGACCAAAAAATCAGAAACAAAGTTAAAGCCTTTGAAAGATAATATAGGAAAATATCTTCATGGTGACAGGATACAGAGGATTTCTTAAACACAGAACAAAAAATGAAACAGAGAGGAAAAGGTTGAAATGTAAACTATATTAAAATTAAGAACTTAGAAGATTCATCTATATTGATACATATAGCTTAGTTTATTAATTTTTATTTCTGTATAGTTGCAGTAGTTTTATATACTGTTAACAATTTACCACAAATATAACGACTTAAAACACTGGGTGTTTTAACCCATTGGGTGGCTCAGTGGGTTAAGCGTGCAACTCTTGATTTCAACTCAGGTCATGATCTCAGGATTGTGGAACTGAGCCCCACGTGGGGCTCTGTGCTGGGAGTGGAGCTTGCTTAGGATTCTCTCTCCTTCTCTTCTCTGCCCTCCCCCTTGCCTCTCTAAAAAAAAAAAAAATAAGAACTTCTGATCATCAAAACACATCATAAAGAAAATACAAAGTCAAATCACAAACTACAAGATATTTAAGATCTGTGTCTAGAATATATAAGAGCTGTTACAAATCAGTAAGAAAAATAACAAAATATTCAGCAGATAAATGGGCAAGAGCCTTGACCAAACATTTCACCAAAGAAGAAACTTAAATGCCCTATAAACTCATGAAAGCATGTTCAACCTAATCAGTTAGCAAGAAAATGCAATGAGATGCCAATTCATGCCCATCAGGCTGACAGAAATTTAAAAATAGACAATACCATATGTTGATGAGCATTTGCATTAATGGGAACTCAGCTGTGCTGGTGGGAGTATTAATGAGCACAAAGACTTTGAAAAATAGTTTGGCACTATCTCATAAAGATGAGTAGAGGCATACTTCACAACCCAGGCATTCCACTCCTAGATATATGCTGCAGTAACTGCTCCTCATGTTCATCAGGATATACACAGAAGAACATTTGCGGAAGCATTGTTAATAATAGCACTTATATTAGCAAAGGTTCTCCAGAGAAACAAAACCAACAAAACATTGAGAGAGAGAGTGAGAGAGAGAGAGAGAGAAGAAAGAGATTTATTTAAGAAATTGGCTCAGGCCACTTTGGAGGCTTGGTAAATCCAAAATCTGATGGGGAAGGCCAGCAGGCTAGAGACTAAGGAAGGAATTAAGAGTTCAAGTCCAAAGGCAGTCTGCTGGCAAACCAGAAAGAGTACATGTTGCAGATGCAGTGGGAAGACAGTCTGCTCAGAGAGTTCCCTCTGGTTCAGGGGAGGTCAGCCTTTTGTTTTATTCAGGTTTTCAGCTGATTAAATCTGATCTGGAAGGTACTCTGCTTTATTCGAAGTCCACCAATGTAAATTTAAATCTCATCTGAAAACACCCCACAGAAACATCCAAATATCTAGGCACCATGGCTCAGCCAAGTTAAAATTAACTATTACAGCCCAAAATTAGAAAAAAAATCTAAACATCCATCAAGGGTAGATTGGATAAAGAAACTGTGGCTTATACATATAATAAATACTAAATTACTATTGTGGTAAGCACAATTCTAAATTGCCCCCCTTCCACCCCATGATTTCCTTAAACGCAGGTAGAACCTATGACTTGTTTCTAACAAATAGAATTGACAAAAGTCATGGGCTTTTATTCTTTTTATTAGGTTACATTATATAGGCAAAGGTAGTGGGATATTACTCCCATGGTTTTGTATGTGTGTGTGTGTCTCCATATATGTATGTATGTATATATGTATGGTGTATGTATATACACACACGCACTCCTATGTCTATGTCTATATATTTCAGCAGACTCTTCTCCCCTGCTGGCATTGAAGAAGCAAGCTGCCATGAGTTTTAAAACTTCAAGAAAATGGATTCTGCCAATAACCCCAATACACTTGGAAGCAGATCCTTCCCCCAGTTAAGCCTCCAGAGGAGAATGCAGCCTGGCTGACATCTGGGCAACAGCCATATGAGACCCTGAGCAGAGCACTTAACTTAGGTCACAAGTGGAATGTTTACCCTGTGGAAACTGAGATAATAAATGTGTGGTGTTTTAAACCACTCTATTTGTGGTGATCTGTTAACAGCATATAAAACTACTGCAACTAGACAGAAATAAAAATCAATAAACTAAGCCATATGTATCAATATAGATGAATCTTCTAAGGTTGACCAAAAAAACAAAAGTCATAAAGAATACAGGCAGTAGGTTCCGTTTGCATTATGTTTGAAAGCAGATAAAACCCAACCGATATATAATTTAGGGAAGCATACATAAAAAGTGAAGTTATAAAGAGAAGCAAAGGAAGAAAATCACAAAAGCTGGGACAGTAGGTTACTGTAGAACTCACACGGAGCTCTAAGATATTAACAATGTTCTACTTCATAACCAGAGCTCATAATATTAAAAATAATTTAATTTATAGAATGTACACAGTGCATTCCTATACTTATGGTTAGCCACTCCCTACCCCCCAACCCTCCAGCTCAATCCATCCTTCTATGGTGGAGTTATTTGAGGTCAGATACACCTGAATTCAAATCTTAATTCTGTTACTTCTTTGCTGTATGATCTTAATTAGAGCTATAAAATCAATATCCAGTCTCCAGACTTTCCAGATGAAAGGACTATAATAAAATATCAGTTGAAAAATCATTACCTATTAAAGAAAAATACATACAAAATCAACAATTTTGAGTTCTAACATACACATAAATACGATGGATATATTTTTAATTAAAAAATGATACTAATCAACTAACATTGGAGAGAGACTGGTACTCATATCCTGTTAGCATTGTAAATATATACAGTCTTCCAGGGGAGTAGGTTTAATCATATTTGAAATGTGAAATGAGATATTAAAGTATTGCCATTCTTTTACTTAGGATTTTTACTTTGAGAAATTTAAAGTTATTTAAGAGGGATTCCTGGGTGGCTCAGCGGTTTAGCGCCGCCTTCAGCCCAGGGCCTGATCCTGGAGACCCCGGATCGAGTCCCACGTTGGGCTCCCTGCATGGAGCCTGCTTCTCCCTCTGCCTTTGTCTCTGCCTCTCTCTTTCTCTGTGTGTATCTATCATGAATAAATAATAAAATCTTTAAAAAAAAATAAAAAAATAAAGTTATTTAAGAAAATAATGTTAAAAAGTCAGAATCAAGCCAATGTGTACAATAGTGTTTAAGGCAGAAAAAGTTACGAAAGCAGAACTTGAAATAATTCATTTTCCTTGGTTTTTGTAAATTACCAAAGTAGAGCACATTGACATTAAAAATAATGTGATAAGTATATTCCTTGTATTGGTATATGGATATATTAAACAATACTAAATGAACAATCAGAACCAAACATGCATTCACATACTGTCTATATGATTTAAAATATCTGCAGAAGCATTGAAAATATTAAAGATAGTTAAAACAATAGAAATAATTGTGTTAGGTTTATGGGAAGGTTCAATGAAGCGATTATGATCTTTAAAATAAGCAGCTACATATTTAACTGGAGGCATATATTTAATGATGGAATTTCAGGAAGTGTTATAGACAGATGGTGAAACTATTTGTGCAGGATGTGGGGGTGGGTAGGGGAAAGGGGGACCTAAAATCTCACCACATGGGAAGTTTCTATAATCAGAGGGTTTTCTCTGGATTGTTTAGGCTGTGGAGCCAAAGGGGAGAATCATACAGAAGATTTCTCAAGAGGAAAAAAACTGGAAGAACTATACTTAGAAAAAAATGAGGTGGTAAATTAATTTATCTTTAGGACATAAGCTGCTTTCTTTTAGTTTCTGTCTCTCTCTCTCTCTCTTTTTCTTAAAGCAATTACAACTTAATGATTTACTTCAGTATGTGAGAGAGACTTCTAGGGTGAGTATGGATCCTGTGTGCTTTGGTCTGACTAATTTCTTTCAACATTAAGTGAAGTCTGAAAAGTCTAACAATGAAAGAATATAGTCATTCACAGGATGGTATCCGATCACTTTGATGGCAGCAATTTTAAGATAGTTTTGTTCTAAGTCTTAGTAATTTTAGTAAATTGAGTATTTTAGCAAATTAAAGCCAAAAAAAGAATGAAGTGCTATTTCCAACCACAGTCCAGCATAAAAGAAGGCCCAGGAGCAGGAAGGGAGGTTCTATGTGGCTATTACAGCTTTCAGGTTAGAGCACAGATTGGAAACTAGGAAGAAGACTCCTTTATCCTTTTTTTTTTTTTCAAGTAGGCTCCATGTGGAGCCCAACACAGGGCTTGATCTCACAACTTGAGGTCATGATCTGAGCCGAAATCAGGAGTTGGATACCTAACTGACTGAGCCACCCAGGCGCCCCAGAAGCCTCCTTAATCTTAATAAAGTGTAGGTGTTCTGTCTAGAGAGAAAGTGAATGCAGATAAAAGTGTTATGCATCCAAGAGCACTATAACTTCAACAGATCACTTCTATGTCTCCATTTCTCCAGTTATAGAATAAAATGAGAAATAACTTTCTCTCTCTATTATCTCTCTGTATCCCTGTCATTCATCTGTCTGGAACATATTGTGCCCATAGAATAGAGAAATCAATGATTTTTTTTTCAGAACATGATCTACAGTTGTCCCTGCCATCAAGTGGCTTATTACACTTAATCAAGACTACTTCTGTTTTTTGCATTGAGTTATCTGATTTCTACCCAAGCATTTTTTTTCGAAAGAGATTTTTGACTCACAAAGAATGATAAGCAGTGATGAATTTTTAACTTAATTTTCCATGATATTAAAATTGTAAGAAAAATAAAAAATTCACATAGACAGTGTTTACCTTTAAGCAGCTCATGATTTAAAAAAAAAAAAAAGCTTTTAGTATCACAAGGGCTACGATGTAATTTCCCTAATAAGATCACTTGATAACAAGTTGCTCAACTGAGTACATGACCTTTCAAATACCACTCCCTCTTAATGCCGTGAACTGTCATGCAAGTCTTCATAACCTGGGATTATATTTCATATACATTATTTGAGAAGTCTACATAGTACCACCAACATAATTTCCCAAAACTCCTTTTCTCTTGTTTCCAGGTATATCTTGATATATTAAGGGAAAAAGCAACTGCATTATCAACAAACTGCTCTAGAATTTAAAGTTTAGATAATGTCACAAACTATTCAAAGAAATTAAGTAAGTCTTTCCAGCAGCTGTTCTTGCACTTTCCCTGGCAGTATCTGGTGGCAAGGACAAGCAGTAACCGAATCCATTCAGCGTTAGGTGTGACTCTGAAAGAACATTGACGATCTTACTAACGTAGTTGGGTCTGGTGTTCCGAGGAATGATCAAATTGGGCAGTCAGGTAACGGGCTGCACATACCATCCTCCCACCAAACTCCATTTAGTGTACAGCTCGAAACAACAACTTCCAACAACTTGCAGGAAGTGAGAACAACATAGGAGAAAACCTACCGGAGTTGGACAGATGGAGATGGAAATTCTAGGTCCTCTCAATAGCAACCTCTCTGAGTACTCATCTGTAACAGGCGACAAACAATACCAATTCCATGGGGTTATTTGAAGATTCAAAGAATGTAAACAACCTATTTAGCATAAAAATAAAAGCTCAGGAAATGTTAGTTCCCTTTTCTCATTCACCGGGTCACCCTGGCCTTTCTTATTAAATTTTCAGTTTGTTTTCAATTATAGCATTCTTAAATTCTTTAGAGTCCAGTTAATGAGATGCAATTGATAACACTGTGTTCTGTGCAGTTAATGCAAAGACTGAGTATAGCTTCCCTGATGCTGCTTGGTAATTATCCAGACATTCATTCCACAAGGTCATGGTCCGTGGCATTGTGTAGAGCATACAATAAATGATACGACAATGTTTTTATGTCATCTTGTATGGGCCTTTTTTGTTAGCTACCACTGCTCTGGAATTTTGTGTTGATAATCTAAAGATAATCTCATTAGAATTTTGTAGATAAAAGCCTCATCACAATAGGGCTGCATAAAATAAATTGAACAAAACCAGGTTTTTGGTGCAAACTACGTCAATAGTGAAAGGATTTGGATCAGACAGGTCACCATAAACTCTGATGTGACCCTACGGGTCCTTTGGAGCTATTGCATCATGACACAGGAAGGCTGGACCTGTTTAACAAAACACTTGGTCCTCCCTATAATTCTTAGTGTGCATCATCTACAAGTTACACGCACTTTGAGGACTACTGAAATGACAAAATAGGATAAAGACATTGAAGTAGAACTTTTCCTCCCTCCTTCCTTCTCTCCCTTCCCTTCTTTCCTTTCTTTCCCTTTCTCTTCCCATCTTATCTTTTCACAGGCTACTGACAAAAACACACATTACACATATGTTACACACGTTATACATATGTTATTAGATGAACTATTAGGGATTGAGGAGACTGATATTGCTGCATGTGCAATCAAGACATTTTTCTGGGCCAAGAGTTAGAGATCGGGACAGAGACATTCTCGAGCACACGTTATCACAAATCTCTAAAATATGCCTGAAATGTGATGAAGTATTTATCTATAGTTATTCTATATTATTTGGCTTGCTTTTCTTTTGTTTAAAGTAACTCTAGGGCAGCCCAGGTGGCTCAGCAGTTTAGCGCCGCCTTCAACCCAGGGCCTGATCCTGGAGACCAGGATCGAGTCCCACATCGGGCTCCCTGCGTGGAGCCTGCTTCTCCCTCTACCTGTGTCTCTGCCTCTCCCTCTCTCTCTCTCTCTCTCTCTCTCCCTCTCTCTCTCTCCCTCTCTCTCTGTCTCTCATGAATAAATTAACTAACTAACTAACTAAATAAATAAAAATAAAGTAACTCTAATATTTTTTTTTATTAACTGCTAGATTGTAAGTTCCGGTGCTTTGGTTTTTTAAAGATTTTATTTATTTGACAGAAGGAAAGAGAGCACCAGCAGGGAGAGTGCTAGGCAGAGGGAGAGGGAGAAGCAGATTCCCCACTGAGCAGAAAGCCTGATGTGGGGCAGGATCCTGGAATCATGATCTGAACTGAAGGCAGCCCGCTTTACCAACTGAGCTACACAAGCACCTCATAAGATCCAGTTTTAATAGCATCATTTTTTTATCTTTCTGTTTGTCTAAACGTTCATCTGTATATAGGCATAGAGAGATGTCTGGAATATTATTAGGTTAGTAATGGCTTTTTTCTGAGTGGTAAGAAGTATTTATCGCTTTTTGTTGTGCTTTTCTTAATTGCTTGAATTTTTAAAATGAGTATGTATCTTTTTTAAAAAAATGAAGTTGTTACTTTTTTTTAAAAAGGTTTTTTTTTTTTTTAATTTATTCAACAGACAGAAAGAGAGAGCAGAAGCAGGGGAAGCAGCAGAGGGAGAGGGAGAAGCAGGCTCCTTGCTCAAGAGGGCTCCATCCCAGGACCCTGGGACTACGACCTGAACCAAAGGCAGATGTTTAACCAACTGAGCCACCCAGGTGCCCTGGAAGTTGTTATTCTTTAATAAGATTATCCAAAAACAATGATTTTCTGCTTACCTAGTTTCTGGTTAAAAATGACAAATATGCAATGAAAAGTTACACTATTGGCATGCCTGGGCACTCAATGGTTGAGCATCTGCCTTCAGCTCAGGGTGTGATCCTGGAGTCCCGGGATCGAGTCCCATATCAGGCTCCCTGCACAGAGCCTGCTTCTCCCTCTGCCTATGTCTCTGCCTCTTTCTCTGTGTCTCTCATGAATAAATAAATAAAATCTTTAACAAAAAAGAAAAGTTATACTATTAAGCCCTTAAAGATTAAGAAAAAAATGTAAATATTATAATTACCCAGGTGAGCTAACAAAATTTAAGATGCAATGTATCAAAGCCAGAAATCACTCAAAGCAGGCAAACAGAGAAAAGAAATAAACATTAAGTATAGTGAAATACAAAAAACCTTGATTCTGTTAAGGCCATTTCCTGCCCAGTTGAAGAATTCAATAAAATGTATTTATAACACTTGGTTATCAGAGATTCTGGGGAGAAAACCAACCTGTGGGGGTGGTAGGGAGAAAGAGGGGGTCCTAGGGGACTGAGACTAGTTCTCTAGTCCTTGATGGCACCACCAAAGATATCCCTATTAGTGCTTTGTCTCAGTGTTTTTGAAGAATCAGCTTACGGCAAAGTAAGAGGGGTTGCATGGTATGAGAAAATTTTTACTGATCTTTAGAGTTAACCTTTGGCCAGAAAATACCAACTTTCTTCCCTGTGGACAGACAGTATCCAGAAATCTCTTACTTCCTAGATCGAGGTCTTGAACTTATAGAAATTGTGGTTCAAGAAAGAGCATCACCTTCTGGAAAAATCCTTACAAAGAGCTGCCAGTACATGGGAAATACTGTTTGTTATACCTCACATTTACATTTACATTACAGCTGCAAAAGAGAATAATAATCCTATCTTCCCATACAGAATATACTTTGTGGCTTAAAAACAAACAGTAGATAATACATGACAGGAGGGAAATTCACTTAGATAGCAAATTCACTAACTTAAGTTACCTATTTACAAATTGGTTGTGAAGCCCCATCATTTATTAAAGAAAGATTTATGCCTTGATTCCTCGAAAGTGATAGAAGTTGTACAGTGAACTCGAGATTCATGCAAACCAAATGAAGAACACCAATGACTTAAATCTAGGCAGGTCTATGGTTCTTTTAAATGACAAGTGAAATTCAGAGTGTTGGTGGGAATGTGGAGAAATTCAAATTTTCATACATATTTCTAATGGAAATATGAATTGCTAAAAACTACTTTGGAAGTCTGTTTGGTAGCATCTCCTAAAGTTAAACATACACGTACCCTACAACCCAGCCATTTTACTCCTAGGTATACATTTGGCAGAAATGCATATATACGTGCAGCAAAAGACAGATACGAGAATGTTGTAGCAAGCACTTTTTTTTAATAGCCTCAAAATGTAAATGACCCAAATGCTAATGAATAGTGGAATGGAAACATTGTAGTATTGTATAATGGAACACTGTACAGAAATGAGAATGAACAAACGGCAACTGTATACAACAATATGAATGAATCTCGTGAACATAACAGCCACACACAACATAGGCCATTTGATAAATTATAAAAATAGGAAAAATTAAACTATGATGTTAGAAGTCAGAAGAGTGGTTCCCCTTGGGGTTAAAATTATGAAAGGAGCATGAGGGGGTTTCTGGAGCGTGATGACGCTTTATTTCTTGCTCTGGGTGCTGGTTAGATGCATGAGTTCAGTTTGTGAAGATTCACTGAGCTGCACAGTTAGCAATGTATGTACCTTTCTGTTTATATGTTATATTTCAATAAGTTAAAAAATTAAAATGTATAAAAAATAAAAAATTAAAATATATAAATGTTTATTCTCTAAAACAAGTTTAAATTGCCCTCACTTATTACTGTGCTTATAGCAATGATCATGATCAGTATTTGATATTTGGGCATCATTTGATATTTAACAAAGATTCAGATTAAAAAATGCAAATGCATATATGCTTGGAAAATAGTCATTTATTTCTAAAAGTGACACAATAAAAACAAATGGACAAAACTAAATTGCCTTTTCATTTGTCATAAGCATTCTAGCCTTTCTCATCTCCCACTTCTGAATTAAGTTGATCTCAAGCAAATCGATGTGCATGGGGAAGGAGGTGGTGGCAATTTCAAGAAGGATCAAGTGTCAGTAGTAGCCATGATAATAATAATAACAAATTAATAATAATAGAACCTGACTAATAGAAACACCATTTACGAAACATTTTGTTGTAGGATCATAGAGACACCAAGTACTACAAGTGAAACAATGTGAGTAATACAATCATCTCTGTGAGTCAGGCTGAAAAGAGGTTTCAACTGAAATATTAAGGTTCACAGAGCTTTCAAACTCAAAGACCAGGCAGGTAATGTGAATGAATAAGGTGGACCAGATGAAATACAGTGGGGCCTGGTGGTGGAGTCTGGAAAAATTATAGAGTCCCTAACCCCTAACTGAGAACCACAGTAAGTTCAGACCAGACAGATCAAGAAATAGGTAGACATTCAAACTATCAGGCTCCACTCCAGATCTACTGAGTCAGAAACTCTGGAGGTGGAGCCCAGTAACCTGAATTTTAACAACCTTGGTTCTGATCCATGTTCCTGTATGAGAACCACTGGTCTAAATGTATTCTAATTCTTTTTTTTTTAACATGTGGATTAAAAAAAAAAAAAAAAAAAGAGCTTCTGGCAAGATTTAGCCATAGGCTACCAATTTATATTTTATTCTTGATGCGAATCAAATGAATTTGTACAACTATGTCAATTCTGTGTTTCCTTTTTCTAAGATAAAGGATAGTATGTTGAACCTAAATTTTATCCTCCTCAGGATTCAGACCTATCTGGGCATGCCTGGAGTCCGACTGGGATAGGCCTTCTGGAATTCCATTTATAAGGCAAGTCAGGTTGCCACCAGGAACTAATCCCAGTGGGAGAAAGAACCAAGGTACAGAAATTGCATTAAGGGCAACAGACAGGGTTGAACGTGTCTGAGTACATCATGGTGTCTGCCACTCAGATTGCAGCCCAGCCTGGCAAACTCATTCATTCTTTCAACAAATAGCTATTGAGCATCTCCCTAATCTGTCCCTGAGCCCTGTGACTCCAGGGTGGCTGTAATATAAGATCTAGTAAAGGCCAAAGGAGTTGTTTTTTTGCTCATCTCCTTAGGACACGAGGAGTGCAACCTGTCTGTGGCACGAATAATTTGGCACCTCCAGCATTCTCTGCTGCCTTGGAAGTTGGACTTTGGGCCTCAGAGGCCTCGTTGCACATGTCAGCAGCCGCAACGGGGTGGCAGTACCTGGGGTGGGCAGTGATGACATGGCTTGAAGGATTGGTGGCAGCTAGCTGCTTATGTCAGGCAAGGAGTTGTGAACACCATTTGGCAGCTGAGAGAACTGTTCTTGGAGCACACATTCGACATCCCTGGGCACCCTGAGCTAGTGGATGTAGAAGATGAAACCCCAGCAGAGGTAGGGAAATGTGATTTTGTAGTTATGGTTGTTGCTATGTGTGGCATAAGTTACACATAGGAAAACATTGAGTCCTTAAGGGAATCTATGATGTTTTTTTGTTTTTCTGTCTTGGCAACATTTAAAGAAACTACATGTTGCTTCTTGTGATAAAGTTAAGGTAACATGCCTGCAGTGAACACTGTAGACACAAATATCAAATTTCGAACATTTGGTTTCCTTTTTCAAAATAAAAAGCAGGAAGATTATTATAGGCTTTGGGACATGAGGTTTAAAAAATTACATCACACATTCCTAATTTTTCCCCCCTCTCTCAAAACATCCCTATAAAATGAAACAGCATTGCTGATGAGCTGTTCTCTGGCACCAGTGGACAGCTTATTGCAAAGGAAAGAGGATATTGGAAACAGCCACTCCTTTCCTGCCAGAATTTTGAGAGATTGATGCCCTTTTCTTTCATTTCTGTAATGACTACAGGCCGCAGATTTTCAGTTACTTTCTGAAATTCCAAATTAAAGTCTATTAAAAACATATTTGTTATTCTACACACACACACACACACACACACACACACACACCACAAATGTTTGGGAGTCTGGAGACCACAAGTGTCTGTAAGACCTAAGGAATTTCCCCTGAGTAACCAGAATTTTCCAAAAAAAAAAAAAAAAAGTCAAGTCGTTGCTATACTGCATTTAACTCGGTGTCTTATGATGTAGACAACAAGCAAGGCGTGTGGTATGTCAGCAATTCCAACTAGATAGCAACACTCTACAGATGTTTAATTTTCTAGTAGAGCTATACTTTTTTTCTGATTGTTATTTATTGGAAACCAACTTATTAAGCCCAAGCAAACTAAAAGAGTCACCTTATTTTTGATACTTCAGTTTTAGCCAACCCAGAGCATCCACAGTAGAATTGTAGGAAGTGGGAGCAGAGATCAGTGATGCAAGCCCTAATCAGGCATATTGCCCTGGATGAGTCAGTTCCCATGATGGGGCTCAGTTTAACTACTGGTCAAATTAGAGATAGGCAAATTGGACAGAGTCCTTTGACTAGCACAGTTTTATGAGTAGAACTCCTTATTCCTTAACCTCGATTAAGAGAACTATCCCTCCAGAATCCTAATGATGGATCAAGTATTTGAAAGATAATTTTGCCTTGAGAAGACTCTCAGAGGTTATTGACATTATAGATTTCTTCTTTATAGAGAGCTGGGGTAATTGTCTGTGTACCTTTGAGTATAAGTGACTAGTATTGTTACCAGTCAATCAAAGGTTTGTTTCTATATTCACTTTACAGAATTTAGTTTCCTGGAATACAAGTTGCTAACAGGAAGATGAAGCATTTATTCAATTCTATTTCCATAATGTTTCTTTCCTTTATGCTTTCTTCCAACTCATACCTGGCCTCTTCCCTCCCCTATTTAATGATTTTATACATGGGTTATCAGATTAACCCCAAGTACCGCTCTTCTCCCATTAATTTCCTGCTCAAAAACCTTAATAGCCCTCTGTTTATCACCATATAAAATATGAACTCCTTCTGGCATACAAAGTCCTCTCTGTAACGTTTGACTCAACCTAGCTTCCCTCCTTGTGGCTCATTACTCCCTTTACTACAGACTTTGAAGGTTCCTGCTCTTTATTCACATGTCCATAGATGTTCTGGCCCTATTCCTTTGTCCTACTGGTCCTGGCTTTCTGCTTCCATCTGCTCAGATTCTACCTACATTTAACGTTTATGGCCAAGATTCTGCTCCCAACTTTTCTTGTTCTCTCTCAACTGCAGGCAACCTCTTTTATTTCTAAACTCCTGTGGCAACTTATCTGCATCTCTTTCATAACAGTTATCACTTTGTACTCTATATTGTGGATATTTATGTTCATATCTTATCTTCCTCACTAGATAATCAGTTTTATGAAGTCAGAGAATATCTGTTCCATATTTATACCCCTCACGTACCTGGTACACAGTAGTTTTTCCACAAAGGTTTGTTCAATGAATAAATAATATCAGAGTTATGGAAATTCAAACTTACCAGACTCCTTCAACCCAATCAGAACCACTCATGGGGCATTTTTTTAAAATTGTGATATTTCTTCACTTATTTATTATCTAAGTATCTATCTCTAGCTCTGTATCATAATTTCTTAGCTTCTCTGGTTTTAGTGAGAAAAATTAGGAAAAAAAAGAAAAACGAGAATGGTACAATAACTTAAACTATGGGTGTACCAAGTAATTAATATCCAGCTTCCTTGCTTCAAGCATTGTGCTGTAGTCAGCTTTCAGAGGTGGTTTAGATCCACATGAATTTGTGTACTGTGATGTTCAAATGTTTGATAAAGCTGATGCAATTCTATGAGAAAGATCAACACTAACTCTGCAGATGGTACATAAAAGCTTTAGTCTGGTGAGGTGAAAAATTCACTTGAAGCCCTGCTACATGTGGGCCACTGAGAAAAATCATGACCTTGGTTTTGGAGCAGGAGGGAACAAAGAGTAGCCACTCAATGAAAATCTGCACCTAAGTGGGGGCAGTCAGATGACTGGTCACAAACAGTGCTCATTATATATATAAATTATATATATATATCTTATATATATATTATATATAATTAAAGTGATTACATATTTATATAAATGACATATCTATAAAATATATAATGTAACATATATTAAGTAATTATATAATTATATATAATGTATATCATATATGTATATATATAAATCACCTTATTTATTTCTATACTTTGGGTGATTGTCAATTTGTAGACAAATTCTGTATTTTGAAATTCATCTTAAGAATTCCACATTGCATACTTGAAATATATCTATTGGAATGTAAAAATAATTACCAAATATCAACAAACTTGAAGAACTTAGAGGAAATAAAAATAATAATTGCAAATGTCTATCCATTAATGAATAGTTAAAATGTGGTATACCAAAAAAATTTTTTTCAAATGTGGTATACCTATACAAGGAATACTATTCAGTCATTAAAAGGACTCATACTGGGACACTTGGGTGGCTCAGTGACTGAGCACCTGCCTTCAGCCCAGGGCGTGATTCTGGAGTCCTGGGATTGAGTCCCACATCAGGCTCCCTGCATGGAGTCTCTGCCTGTGTCTCTGCATCTGTCTCTCCATATCTCTCATGAATAAATAAATTCTAAAAAAAGAAAAAGGGCTGATACATATGCTACAACATGAAGGAACCTTAAAAACTTTATGTTTAGTAAAAGAAGCCAGACACCAAAGCCACCTATTGTGGTTCCATCTGTATGACATTTCCAGAACAGGCAAATCTTTGGAGGCAGAAGGTAGATTATTGTCTGCCAGCAGCTGAAGGAAGGGAAAAGAAGAGGACTGCTGATGGATATGGGGTTTCTTTAGGAGGTGATGAAAATGTTTGGAAGTAGAGAGTGGTGATGATCTCCCAACTTTGTGAGTATACTAAGAACCACTGAATTGAAGTCCCTTTTAAAAAAGGGTTGAATGTTAATGGTATGTGAATTATATCTCAATTTTTAAAAATACCAGTTGAAGATTGTATAACAAGGGGGCTTTCCAGGTCTTACCTATCCAGCACTGAAGAGTAGAGAGACAGTAGTCATTGAGAGGCACAGTCTTTAGCACACTTGCTCTCAGTGGTCATTGGGGTTTATGGTAACTGAGCAAGAGATCTGCTAAATGTTTCTTCCCTCCTTTCTGGGCTGAATATGAAAGCCCACAACTGCTACCTTACAATGAAACAAAACCTTTTACTTGTATTTTGGCTTGTAATTGTTCAAGCACATTTATCCTTATTAACTCATTTAATTCTCATATTTTATTTCTAAACATACTTATGTTTTATACCTATTTATAATTGTTCATCCATGATGAAAACAGGAACATTCCCTGTCTTATAAATACTATGGATTTCTCTGTTGGGTCTATTTGCTTCACTCTCCTCTTTCTAATATATTTTACCCATATGTGTCCAATTCTTCTGACTTTTTATATATCCATAGTTCCTCATGTTTCTCCTTTCTGAGTGTTTTCAAGATGGTGATTTGTCCTTCATTTTTCTCCTTCTTCTGAATAAGACCCATACGTTTTTTCTTTAAAGCTATATTTTACCTCTTCCTTTCCCCTTATCTTCGCTAAGTGACTCCAAAAATATTCAGCTATACTCCATGCAAGGGTACCCTACCCTGATCATTTTTATTATAGAACCACTGTTTGTTAAAACATTTTGCAAATTATTTCTGTTTTATATTATATTTAATAAAAACTGTATTTATTATATTTACTCTTTTATTTCCTGTCAGCTCTAAAAGATTATTTCAATACTCAGATTTTATTATTTATTCCTTTATAAATGTATATCTCCTTTAACAGGTGTTTGATAATTTCCTATTATATTATACTCTTTGGATCCTCAACCCTTACATTTCACTGATGAGCCTTCATCATATCTTGTGAAAAGATATCCCACTTCCATGTTTACAAATCACCTTTCTCTGGCAGGATTTGCTGTTTCCTCTCAGAGGGGTGGAATATGAAACTCGATCTCCAATTGTTGCCTTTTCTTCCCTTTCAACCTGTGAGCTCATTCTATAATTTACATTTTCAGTGCTATTGCAATCCTCTTTATGTCCCACTTTTATTTTGTTAGCATCCCTACCTGTTTATCTTGCTTATTTTTTATATATTTTAAATGCTCTTTTTTTCTTTTTTTTCTTTTTTCCCTAAATGATGCTATTATAACTGTAAATTCAGTAACAACTTCTTTTTGTATCTCCCTCCTAAGTTTCTGGATTTGGCCTGCACTTTCTTGTGACAGGATCTATATACCCTAAACACAAAAATGTGAAGTCTTAATTAGCTCCTTTCTTTCCTCTTTTATCTGGAGAGGCCTGTGTAATATCCTCACCTAATTCTGCAGTTTACCTGGCACTTTTCTGCGCTTTGTAGCCTTAAAGAAAAAAATCATCACCAGTCCATGTACAAGACTCTGCTTTAAACAGAACAAGGAGTCTTCCTATGACCTTTCTTTGGCATTGTAACTCTTCTCTCTCTACTCCCTTTTTTTTCACTTATCTATGCCATTTGATTACACATCTAAATTTGTCATTAAACTACAAGCTTGTTTGAAGACGAAAGCTAGATTATTTTCATTTTTGCTACCTCCCACATCCAAATGCAGCAGCAGTAACAGCACAACAAAAAGGTTGTAGTGTAGCCTCCACACTCTGGTCCTGTGATCTAAAGAAGTGGACTTGGACCTTCAAACCCCGGAAGGAGGGAAAGCAGGACTCTGAGCTGTTGTTTAGTATGATCTGCTTTGGGGAGAGAGTCAAAGAGGAAATGAACCTCATTGGAATTCTGCCCCCATCAAGCCCAGAGGACAAGAAGATCAAGCCCATCACCATGGCCCCACTTCAAGCCTCCATCGCTACCCATGGTCATCACGATGGCATTTGAGCTTTCTCTTCTAGTCACTTTTCAGCTCCAGACTGACTCTGGACCTGTGTTCCTGAGTGGCCAGAAATATTACATTTCGGGAGGAGAAGGAGGAGAAAGATGATGTCATTGTAGATGTGTTCCTGGAGGAGGTGGCCCCTGTCCAGCAAGTCAAGAGGTGCCCCAGAAGTAGATAAGCATTGCTAAGAAAAAAAAATGGAAAAAAAAAAAAGCAGAGAAGCACTGAGATTCAGTCATAAAGACAACAGCCCTATGAAAAATGTCAAACCCACACTCAGACCTAAAAAGCCAGGATCCAAGAAATGAGGAGCCAGGAAGGACTGGCCACAGTGCAGAGAGAGAGTCTGTGAATGGACCTTCCTCAGGGTGTGCTTCAGACCTACAATGTCCCCCCACCTGGGCTGCTCTCCATCTGGATCTGAATGTGACGGAGGTGTTGGGGGGACAATACAAGAGCCTTTTAGCAGGACCTGGAGAGAAGAGCCCTGGCCTCAGGGCCACAATAAAGTTCACTTTGCCAGGAATTCTTTTCAAAACTATCCATCCCTTAGCACAATATATTAAACATTATAAGGTCTTAGCAAAACATTTTTTAAATAAGATTTTTAAAAAAATACTTTGCTTCTCTTAAGTTCATTAAGTAGCTACTTCTCACTTCTTGCCATACCACTGAAACATTTGTTTTACTTTTTTTTCTCTTTTGCTGGTTTTTCTCACAGTATTTCTGCAAAACTGCATCACTGTGGTATAACACTGACTTTCGGGATAAGAAAAATGTCTTGGGGGTTAGCCCGGGTGGCTCAGCAGTTTAGCGCCGCCTTCAGCCCAGAGTGTGATCTTGGAGACCCAGGATTGAGTCCCACGTCAGGCTCCCTGCATGGAGCCTGTTTCTCTCTGCCTGTCTCTGCCTCTTTCTCTCTGTCTCTCATGAATAAATAAATAAAATCTTAAAAATAATGTCTTGGATCCAGTTAAAGGTAATGGTTGCTCAACAAAGTCAATATACTCAATGCAATGAATTGTTTGTTTTTAAAAGTTAATGGTTAGTTTATGTTACGTGGATTTTACCTCAATTAAAAAAACAACCGTATTTCTTTCTTTCTTTTTAAAAAATATTATTTATTTATTCATGAGAGACACACAGAGAGAGGCAAAGACACAGGCAGAGGGAGAAGCAGGTTTCTCAAAGGGAGCTCGATGCGGGATCGATCCCAAGACCCCAGGATCACTCCCTGAGCCGAAGGCAGACACTCAACCACTGGGCCACCCAGGCGTCCCAACAACTGTATTTCTTGTGTCTGAGATGCAAAGATGTAAAGTCTCCTTCTTGTCTTTTAAAATGCTGCTAATATTTTTCTTCCATTGACTTGACTTAGGTCACCTTTCTCCCACATACCATTGAAAACTGCAATATAAGGTTGATCCAGGCAACTGTCTGAAGGTCTTGTGGAATGTAGCAGTGAAATCATCAACAATTGGTCACAATTTATTTTTTAACTATAATAAGTACTAGTAAGTCATTCTGGTTTTGCTCTTTTAATAATACTCTCTTGTTACTGCCCATTCTTTCTCTTTCCCTTGATCAGTGCCTTTTCTTGCACTTAAATCAGTTCCATAAAGAATGTGGCTTACCATGGTGGTCACCTGTCTCCTGGAGACTTAATATAAAGAAGACAGACAGTACTTCTAAAGGACTTTAGTCATTTTAGATTGCTTATTCCTGATGTAGATAGACCATTTCTCTTCCTTTTTACCTTATTTGTCCAGAAACAGAAGAGAGAAAATTTTCTTCCTGTGGGCTTTTGCAGTCTGACAGCCTGCAGGTTATATCCTGTTTCTGTCATGTACTAGTCATATGATCTTGGGTCAGCATTTAAACGAGTTAGTTTCCTCTTGTGAAACCTGAGGATAACAATAGTATCTATCTCCTAAGTCCTTGTAAAGACTGAATAAGGTAATGCATATAAGTGTCCCTCAGGGGTACAAACATGCATATGTCTGTGTGTACACATTGCTTTTCTACTTCTCTTCTAGCATCAAACACTATTCCCCCATCTTTACTACAAACACTGAGCTACAATTGCTTCTTCTGCTCCCTGCCTGGGGGATTGGCTCTTTCTCTCATCTGCTCTGTGCACAAACAAATGCCAGTCAAGGAAACACTCCCAGTTGGACAAGTAAGCATGGACTATATATTTGATGAGTTTCCGGATTATAAGAAAGTTATACTTTCAGAGTAGGTATCAGGCATAGGACAAAAAGAAAAAGCAAATTCTCTGTGACAAAATTTATAATTCCTCTCTGTGATCTTTATTTTTTGATAGTTTGATAGCAATCTTTCTCGATGCACAAAATGGAAGAGGGAACCTAAATATTGTGCAGAAATTTGTTATAAACCTCATATCTCTTTAATCTGGTGGGGGTGGAGGGAGCTTTCAACAGTAGACAGAAGTTATTACTACATCTTTAGGAAAATAGGAATTTGAGTTGCACAATATTTCTAATTTGTTTTCTTCACAAAAGTGAAATCGCCTGCTGTGTTATCAGGTGGCAGCAAGGTTCAAGGATAACAGTCTGGCCCTGCTACTGAGTGACCTTAAACAGGCCACTTCTCTTAGCTGAGTCTATTTATTCACCTGGAAAATACAAGCATTGAATCTACTTTTTTTTTTTTTAATTCAAGAACTGCTTTTCACAGAACAACTCCACTTCCTAGGAATTGTAAAAAAATATCTCATCATTTTGTGTAGTATGTTATGAGATGGTTTTAGGTTAAAAAATTTTTTAGATTAGTATTTTAATAAAATTATATCAAGATAATTTAAATAAAACCACCAACATATAGCCAGAATCCAATATTTCCTTTTGTGACAGTGTTGGGTTAGACAACAGTGAGCTAGTATCATATTCATGTCAGTGTTTTATTTAGAAGGTTGTTCATTTGTTTATGTATATTGTAGGAGAATATCATGAGTTTGGATAATATACAGTGGAATTTTTGAGGCCATAATTGAGTCTTGTTCAAAAACCATACAACGTATGTTTATATATTACAGAATGTAGATTAAGGATTTTTTTGTTATAAATATATAATTATTGATGCTGGTTCTAAATAGAGTTTAGATGACTAGATAGGAAGTTTGTTGTGACTTCAAAGTATTTTCAGTTCATGTTCATGAAACTGTGTATTGAAAATTTCCTTGATGGTGTTGGAAGGCATGCCCTTGGAATTCAGAGATAAACTTTCCCAAGTGGCACGAGTAGAGCAGTGAGTAGAAGACTGCCAAGGCTGAAGTCAGAAGGCTTCCATGTAAGTCTTGACACCTTACTTACTGGTGGAGTAACTGGATAAACCATTGAACCCTGAGCTTCAATTTCCTCATCTGCAAAATGTGCATGATCATATAGCCAATTCCTAGGGTGGCTATAAGACTTCAGTGAAATAAAGTATAAGGCATTACTTTGAAAAAAGTATCACACGGAGCATATGGCAGCACCTGAACTAGGGTGAGGTGAGTGAGGTGCTCAGGGCTCAACATCTAAGGAGGCACACACTCTCAGGGATGAGCCTGTACTTACCCAATCCTGAGAATGTGGAGGGGCCCATCCCTCAGTTTGCTATAGTCCAGGTGCTGGTGTTTGGCCAAGCACAGTTCCTGTGAATAGGAGCCCTATGGCTCCACATGCGGGTCTGGTTTCTGAAAGACTCTTTTGTTGTTGTTTACATCTCTTAAGGTAGGTTAGGAGCAGCTTTTCCTTATTCCCAAAAGCCATAGTACTGCTGCTTGGATAAAGCAATCCTTTAACTTCTTCCTTTTTTCTATTCCCTTTCTATGCTACTTATATATCTGTGCATAGTTAGATGTTACAAGATTCACTCACTTTATCTTCAGCTCTTCTTCTAGAGGTACTGTTTCATTATGATGGATTGCTAAATAATACTGAATCTACATTATTGTTTTCTGAAATTTGTACTCCTGGGGTGGGGGGAGGGTCTTTTAACTTCAGCTTCTTTAAAGTGCTTGCTTTCAAGATAGAAGCAATTTACTTGTCAAGTAAAAAGATGTTACAAGGTTATCATGAAAAATTCCAGAGGTGAATGGGTATGAAAACAGTTCTTCTAGACTCAGAGCCAGAGTCCTAGATACAAAAACAAATTGCTCTATGCACAGATTTTTCAAGACCAATTCACATGCCCACATGTGTCTGTCTGGCTGAGGTAGACTTTTCAGGGTAACTGTTGAGTAACAAACTTCTCATTGAGTTTCTTAAACAAGAGAGGTTAGTGTTATTGGTTAGCATTAAAGCTTTCTCATATTGCTCCCAACGAGAAAACTCGTTGCCCACTTTTCCACTGGAGTTTCCTCAAGCAACTCTTAAGTTTTGTCCCATAATGTCCTATACTTGTCTTCTAAATCTTTGCAGATACCCAAATATCACTAATGATATTTTGAAACTAAATCTGTCACAGAAGAATTATGATTTTTTTTTAATGTATGAAAACATAGTCAGGATCAATGATTAGTAAAGATCTGTAGAGGCAGGAGAACTGGAAATAGAGAGATTCCCCCAGAAAAAGTGACCTACAGTGAAAGTATTGATGGGTTTTTTTTCAAAAAGTGCATTTTTGCCCTTTAGTAGTTAAGAAGCAGGAGGAGATGAAAAAAAGGATTAAGACCACTTTTAAAGCCTATTAGTTTAAGGAAAGTTGGAACATAGATGAAATACAGTACTTGTAGCCCATTGTTTTTCTTATTATGAAAGGTAAATATATTAATGGAGAAGAATTTCAGTTTAGCAGTGAACAATGACATCAAACTAAATGCATTATTCAAGTGTTTTTCCTTTGTTACTCAGCAGGCAGGACTTTGGGGTTTATTATTTATCCCTCACAGAATTTTCTCAAACTGGGCAGAGCATAACAAACCATGTGGTAGGTGTGTGGGTTGTTAGTCAGAGATAAAGGAATTTCAAGTTGAAATATAGGTAGTGAATCTGCTGAAATGCCACACAAATTTACCAGACATTTAAAACAGACAGTGTCCTGGATGTTGAGATTACGGGAGATTTTTTTTTTCTCCTTCTTTGTTTTTGAACTTTGCCAGGTTTTCTCAGTGAGCACATTACTTTCATAATAATAGGAATAATAAAAGAGTAGGGGAGGGACACCCGGGTGGCTCAGCAGTTGAGCATCTGCCTTGAGCTCAGGGCCTGATCCTGGGGTTCAGGATCCAGTCCTGCATTGGGCTTCCCTCAGAGAGCCTGCTTCTCCCTCTGCCTGTGTCTCTGCCTCTCAATCTCTCTGTGTCTCTCATGAATAAATAAATAAATCGTAAAAAAAAAAAAAAAAAAAAAAAATTAGGGGAAAAGTAGGAATGTTTTCTATAAGGATTTATAATCCATGTTTCCTCAGCTTTGGCGGAGGTGTGAGAGATCTCAGTGGTGAGTCATCCCAAATGGGTGGGCCCAGAGGGCATGAATTGGCCCAGGGTGTGGCTCACCAACAGTTCCAACTGGGGTGGGGGAGGGTATGGTAAACCTGGGTACAGTCCAGACCAGCATTAATATGAATTCACTCATCCATAATTTAACAGCTATTTAAAGAATGATAGCTACCTGGCAAATACTGTGTGAGGGGCTGGACAACCAGTGATGAACTCCAGCATGGAGCTTCTGTTTTAGAATTCTTCGATTAGTGTTATAAGGGTTGCAAAGAAATAACAAGATACTAAGAGAGTATATGATAGCAGAACCTGACCAGGTCCAGGGTAGAGTGGAAAGTGCTATGAGGAAGTGATACAGGGTAGGGTAAGCAGCAATCAGCCAGATATGAAGGGTGGGAGAAAGGAAGCATTCTAGGTAGAGGCAATGGTTTGTAGGAAGGCCCAGAAATATAAAAAAGCATGTCAACATCAAGAAACTAAGAAGCCATCGTGGCTGGAGTCAAAGGAGCAGGGAGTTACTAGATGTGAAAGTTTGTTTTCTCTTTAGATTTACATTTTTAGAAGAACAGTTTGGCTGGTCTGTGGAGTCTGGAGTAGAAAGGACAAGAGGGGACACAGAGAGCCCTGGAGGAGGCTCTTAAAATGGTCCTGCCGAGAAATAATGCTGGCCTGGATGATGGTTGTGGCATCAGGTTTAGGGCACAATAGACAAATTCCAGAGATAGTCCAGGAGGCAAAACTGACAAGAATAGCTGCTTGTTGGTTATAGGAAACGGAGGGTTTTCAAGAATGACTCCCAAATAGCTAACTTTAAAAACTAGATAGATGGTGATGTCACTGAACTAGAGAGCATGTAAAGTCGAGGAGGGAAGAACATGAGTTGTGTTTGGGCCTGAGTGGATTTTAGGGTACCTCCAAGACATTTCAGTGGAGATAAATAAAAAGATCTGGAAATCATAGGAGAGATTTCTGTGGAACACAGCAGCAGGAGCTTCAGGGAACACTCATTGTCAGACAGGTAAAATCATCTTAATTTCAGGGAGGTCCAGCCTGTTAGGTACTGTGTGTAGCTACCAGGAAGTCCTTAGCTCCTTAGAGAGTAGATGTGAGTAGAAGTACATTTAACAAAGTGCTACATTCATTGCCTCATAGTTTATGAGGACACTGAAGCTAAGAGGAGTTCAATGATCTGCCCAAGTCTGTGCAGCTGATAAGTAGTGAAGTAAGTCATATTGGTCTGGCTTTCAACCAGAAACAGCTGGCAAACTTGAAGGATGATAATTCAAGGAGGGATGGTCTGTTTCACAAAGTGCAATGAAATGAGGATACAGAGTGGGGGACCATGAAGAATAGTACAGTAAATGGAGCTAGTACTTGATCAAAATATCAAGAAGAGAGTAGCTCCCAGAGAGTAGCAGGGAGAAAGCCATGTGTGTAGAAGCTGCTTTGAGAGGAACAGTGATCATCTGTGGAGGGATACAGCTGTGGACAATCTCACTCCACTCTCTCTCCCCGACCAGTCTCCTATCAAGGCTCCCACTGGCCAAACCCAATAGGAAGCTAGAGGACAGGAAGCTGAGTGGACGAGGGTAAAAGATGAGAGTGTGATCAAGAGGGAGCAAGTTAGAGTAGCAAGCACAGTGGGTCTTCCATCTGGGTCTTTCTTGACTCCAAAACCCATACTATTAACCGCTGGAACTCCCAAGTTTTGATTAGAAAGGGTTGCTCAGAGTAAGGTCTTCATGTGGTAGGGTATGAAGAAAATCTGAGCAGAAACCTAGCCAAGCTCACAAGTCCTGCACACCAGGTAAGAGTGGAGAGCTGAAGTTTGCTGCTGGGTTCTGCCCCGGGTCTGTCAGATATGTGTGAGCTGACCACCTCTGACCCCACCTGCTTAGTGCAGAGCTGACTCCCTTATGACAGCCTCTGAAGTGGGCCAAAGTGCACATTCATTGTCATTTTATAGATTTGCAAACAAATAAATCAAGGAATTGAGCGGCAGCTCTATGTATGCATTCATGCCAAGTCTCTTAGACTCATGGATCTGAATCCGTATATGGATTATAAAAGCAGTGATCATCGATGAAGAGTCTTCCCTATATAAAGAAGTCTGTTGGGGATCCCTGGGTGGCGCAGCGGTTTGGCGCCTGCCTTTGGCCCAGGGCGCGGTCCTGGAGACCCGGGATCGAATCCCACTTCGGGCTCCCGGTGCATGGAGCCTGCTTCTCCCTCTGCCTGTGTCTCTGCCTCTCTCTCTCTCTCTCTCTCTCTCTCTCTCTCACTGTGTGCCTAAATAAAAGTTTAAAAAAAAAAATTAAAAAAAAAAAAAGAAGTCTGTTAAAGAACTGCTTCAGGGCTTTCTGCTCAATTCCCCTATTATCACTTGGAATGTCAAATAAAATGTTACTTAGCTATTGATACTTCAGGCCCTGCATTAATGATCGTCAGGTATGCCAGGATGTCAGTCAACTATTTCAAAACAGGGGGAATTTGTCTTAAAAACATATACAATAATTTAGGTGTCCCATTCTTGACATTCATTTTAGTAGGTTGTGTAAATATTTAAGTTCTTGTTATGATTATTTTAATTGTCCTCTGTATTGTTTCTGTTTAACTGCCCTATAAATTATTACCATTCCTAATAGGAATTCTCAAAGAACAGTACAGCATGTACATTTAGAGGTCACAGGAATGTTGTTTATGTTCAAGAGCTCAGCTTTTATTTTTTCAGAAGTCACCTCAACTTAGGGGTCAATGGAAAGAGACACATTGGAATTATGTTTTCTATGTAGGAAAAAATAAATGAAGGAGGTTAAATGGAAATTTGGCATAGCATAGGGTAAGCCATGGTAGCTATTTCATTTGTGTTAAAATCCTACATGTGCAAAATTAGCTAGGGAATCTACCTTGAGAATGGACTAAAAAGAAATTGAATATAACATGATCCATTCAGCATTTTTTAACTAGATTTTTTTGAGGAAAGTATTTTATTTTATTTTTATTGGAGTTTGATTTGCATATAGCATAATGGTACACATAAGTATAAAAGATTTAGAATACCAAAAGAAAAAAGTAAATTACCTTCCCATCCCATAGGCAACCACTATTAATAGTTTCTTAGGTATCTAGACATTTTCTTTGTATATATAAGTAGAAACAGATGATTTTATGCAAATATTAGTATAATATAGATACTGCTTTACATTTGTTCCTTTCACTTGGAAATATATCTTGAGGATCATTTTGTATCAGCACATATAAATCTATCTTTTAAGGCTGATTTCTAATTGAATTGCTTTGTGTTCCATGTAATATAAATTATTTAGCATTTGATCATCTTATGATACAGTATGGTAAACTTTTGTAAATATTGCATTGCAAATATGCTCAGAAATAATGTATACTCACTACTGCTTGGGAGCAGGTGTTTTTCTCTCTCTCTCTCTCTCTCCACACACACACACCACCTCTGTCAAATGAAGCTTGCCAATTGTATCGCACAAATCTTCTACATCTGACTGTTCTTGGTCACTTGGTCTATCAGTTTCCTTTTTTTTTTTTTTTTTAAGATTTATTTATTTATTTGAAAGAGAGAATGCGTGTGTCTCAGGGGGAGAGGCAGAAGGATAAGGAGACTCTGTGCTGAGTGCAGAGCCCAAGGCAGGGCTTAATCTCACAACCCCGAGATCGCAACCTGAGCTAAAATCAAGGGTCAGACACTCAACTGACTGAGCCACCCAGGTACCCCAGTCTACCAGTTTCTGATAAGGTTATGTGAACATTTCTCACAATGATTGTTGTGCTGATTAGTCTCCATTTGCCCTATGGTTATAGGTGCTCATAAAGAAAGATCTGATAGTATAGATGATAAATTTCAAAAACAAAAAATCCATTCTTAGTCCTCTGCCCCACTCTCTTGCCCTCTAATTTCTGATTAGGTTTGGTCAGTGGGTTTGGCTCACCTCCTTGCCACATCAGGGGTCTGCCATCCTCAAAGATAGGAACTCATTCTGGGCAGCCCCGCCCTCCCCAGCTCCAGCTCTTATAAAGCCCCAGCAATACTATTCCCTCAGATTCTTGGGGATTCATGGCTTCCCACTGTTGTTGGCTCTTTGATCCTTACCATTCCCTCTTGTTCCTTCAACCCTGTATACATCTCTGTAAATGGTCCATTCATTCAATTATCTCATGATAAAAGATGAGATAATTGATAATCTCATGATTATCTCAGATATACCGACCTGAGCATGACAGTTTTTCCCTGTCAAGACTCTGAATTTTCCATTCTTCTTATAATTCAATTTTTATTGTTATCAATTTCAAATTATATTGTTATGTGCACAGAAGCTTGTGATTGATGTATCTCCATGATGGATTGTTCCCTTTACATATTAATGGGTTTTATCAAATATTTTGTCTGCTAATAATTGATAAACTAGTTTTCTTTTAGTTTATATTTACCTGGGATAATTTTTTCTTTCTATCTTGTTTTTCAACCTTTCTCTGTTTTGTTTTCAAGTGAATGTCCTTAAGAAAGTTTATAATCTGATTTTTTAAACCAATCTGATGAAATAATAGGTGAATTTTATCCATTCACATTTATTTTGAATACTGATATATTTGAACATATTTCTGCCATCTTATTTGCATTTTCTGTTCACTCCCTCTTCTAGTTTGGACATAGATTGTATTCTTACTTTTTAATTATAATATGCTTAACTATGATTTTTGCCTAAAGCATGAAATTGATTAATATCTCTATCCTCTTCCCTGACAAGAAATGGATCTTAGCACATTTTAACTCTTGTTGAACACCTATCCCCATCTTCCTTATCATTATAGAGAATTTTAATTCCACCTATTTTTGGCACAAAGATAGATTTCTTCTTTATAGTCAATAGTTAAAATGCATTTGCCAACATGTTTTATCAGTTCTATGGTAGCAGCTCAGTGTCCAAGTCCTATAGTGATCTGGAGATACCATAGATCTAGCTCCTGAGCCAGCTGGTCATTGGCCAGGTCCTTGCTGTGAGACCATATCTGTTTCCTATTGCCTTCTTAGAAAAGCAGCATCATATAGGCCTAGACCCCAGACAGCAACTGGGATGGTAACTTCACAGGGAGGAGAGGCTCATTCCTATCTTCATTCCTTGCCCTTGTCTCTGCCCTGAGTCCTGAACAGTTCTGCCCACTTTGGACCTGAAATAACAACTTTGTGTTGCTAATCCATGTCTGGAACATGAAAATGTTTACTGTATTTTGAAATACCAGTGTATATTCAAAGTGTTCTCTTTTTATATTTTAGCTATTATTGTCATGTATTATTCAAGTATACCTCAAATTGTAAATTTATGATGCTATCTTGACTGGAAGTTGAATCCCAAAGTATGTTTTGAGCACCTACAATAGACCTCACCCTAAGCAGCAGAGAACACCTACGAAAACATGTCTCTGTCTTCAAGAAGCCTATAATTTCATAAGTGGTATAAAATTGACATACTTACATGAAATAATTAAAAAGCATAAGATAGAATAATATTCAAGTGTTAAAAGTTTCTGAAGGAGTGAAAAGAAAGGCAAGCTCCACAAAGCTGGAGTGACTGCAATGACTGTTTTATTGTCCCTAGATAAGTTCATCTGGAGAGGAAGAGGAGCAGGGAGATGCTCATATGTGTGTTAAATAGCACCCAGGCTGATGCATTCATCCATACACAGGAAAGAACATTTTATTAAGTATTGTAGGCTGTAACTGGTCCTCTACAGGGAGCTCAAGAAAGTACCTAAGTGTAAACCTTAAAACACACATACACACACACACACACACAATTCGTTTACTTTTAACTTTCTCTGATATATCTAATTCATTGCTAGATTCTTCTCACCTATTGGGAATGTGATGCGTAGGCGCCACCTACCCTGTTCATATAATTTAAGTATTTAAAAAACCGACAAATGATATCTTTAGTTATGAACAATTGATTCCAACTGATACTTTCTCTTTTTCAGACGGTTAGCATTCAGTTCTAATAAGGTTAGAGGAAAACCAATCATATTTGGTTCCATCAAATTATGTAACGGGCTCTTTGCAAAAGGTTTCATACTTCCTATATCTGGGGTAGCAGTGAAGTCCCCACACCTGGCCTCCTCCATGACCAAATCTGCATCCTCCGTGTTGTTGACTCTGGTAGAGTGAACTTCCCTTAATTTGGGGAGTAGTGGACTGTGATATGAGTGAATTCGTCTGATTTGAGAGATTGTAAATTCAGGTGTGGGGATGGGATTGCCACTGGGTCAAGCTGAATCTGGACCTCAACCAGCTAGAAGTAATCATACTTTTCCAGAACTCACAATTTATCTCTACCTTTCTGGTGGCATTTTTTAAAGATGAATAGCTTGAATTATAACTTTGCCCTAGCCTATACATTTCTTGAGGGAAAAAGCCATGCATGATTGATTTGTGAAACCCCCAATAATTTTAGCCTAGGGGTGCCTGGGTGGCTCAATTGGTTAAGTTTCTGACTCTTGATTTTTGGCTCAGGTCATGATCTCGGGGATCTCATCTGCTCCAAGTCTGCTTGTCCCTTCCCCTCTATTCTTCCCCTAGCTTGCACATGTGTGCACTCTTTCTCTCTAAAATAAATAAACAAATAAATAAAATCTTTTTTTTTAACTTTAGCAAAATATTTAAGTGGCACAAGCCATTTAATAACTGTGTGGCTATGTAAGGGCCAGAATAAGTAGGTGTATGTGAACTGACCCTGCCAAACCTATAACATTACTTGTTTTTCTTCAGTCTAATCTTGTTCTATCCATGTCACATCATTTCTGCTTCTCATTGTAATAATAATAATATTATTATTAGGTGTATAATATATTTATTATTATTATTATTATTATTATTATTATTATTATTATTATAAGTGGCACAAAGAGGTTAACTAACACACCTAAGAACACATAGCTAATAAGACACAGAACCAGGGTTTGAACTCTGGCAATTTCACCCTAGACTTCATGCTCTTAGCAACTTTTGATATAGTATCAGACACATGAGGGACTCAGGAAACACTTACATTCTTGCTGTTGTTCTGCAGCCCCATTCTTTTGTGAGAGAAACTCCAACACCAGATCCACTGCTGTATTACTTTAGGATAAGGCTTGTTCCTATTCTGCTTTCTGGAGGCCAACCCAGCAGTCCTATAGAGAGTGTGGTTATGCTCCATCACCAATGGAGAGATAATCAGTACAGTCACAAAACCAATTAGCTAAAATTAGAATGAGCATCGAAAGGGAGACCCATCAGAGAGTAACTGTTTTAATTCTGTCACTTTTGAGAAAAGGGGGAAGTGACTTATTATTTTCCTGGATAACATTTTATCTAAACATTTTTTAGTTGTGCGAAAATACCAGACCCTGTTCCTGACTTTACCTCTAACCCCAATACTTTCAGCAAAGAGAATTACTAGTGCTAACAGAAAAGAGAAGAGGTGGCAATCATCTCAAGTGACAAATTATCCAGATATAATTTCTTTTGACTTTGGAATGCAATCAGAGTCCACACATACTTGTTGCCTGCTGTCTTGGCCCAACTGATGATAGTCTGTAGCTTCAGCAGAACCAAACAGGCCTTCGGTAATCAGCTTGATAACTGAGAATTGAAAATGTATTTAGGGGTGCCTGGGTGGCTCAGTGGTTGAGCGTCTGCTTCAGCCCAGGGTGTGATCCCAGGATCCTGGGATAGAGTCCCACATCAGGCTCTCCATGCTCAAGCTCCTGCTTCTCGCTCTGCCTCTCGCTTTGTGTCTCTCAGGAATAAATACAATCTTTTAAAAAATGTATTTATATTATAGAAACATATGTGCTTAATTCTAATTATACTAATACCTTTTTTTTTATTTTTATTTATTTATGATAGTCACAGAGAGAGAGAGAGAGGCAGAGACACAGGCAGAGGAAGAAGCAGGCTCCATGCACCGGGAGCCCGATGTGGGATTCGATCCTGGGTCTCCAGGATCGCGCCCTGGGCCAAAGGCAGGCGCCAAACCGCTGCGCCACCCAGGGATCCCTACTAATACCTTTAATCTATGACTCTTACAGCATGTTTGGTTGTATAGTATATATTTTTATTTTCTTTAAATGGAGCTTTGAGTATACTTGAATTCATTCAATAAACATTGAGTGTCTCCTTTGTGCCAGGCACTGTTCTTGGTGCTTAGACTGTATCAGTGAACAAAACAAAGATCCCAGCCTGCAGGAACTTTATGTTTTAGCTTTCGAGTTACTAAGCCATGGTTTTGGTATCGGAATTCACATTGTAAATTTATCAGTTGAAGGCTAAGTGTTTGATATACAAGAGAAACTCATAGATTTTTAGTAAGTTCCAGATTACCAGGCACTTTTCATTCTCAAGAGTTCACTTAAGAAATACATGCAACAGGGACGCCTGGGTGGCTCGGTGGTTGAGTGTCTGTTTTGGCTCGGTTCATGATCCCGGGGTCCTGGGATCAAGTCCCTCATCAGGCTCCCTCTAGGGAGTCTGCTTCTCCCTCTGCCTGTCTCTGCCTCTCTCTGTGTGTGTCTTTCATGAATAAATAAATAAAATCTTAAAAAAAGAAATACATTTAACAGTAAAAAAATACATGGAGCAGTTCCAGTATAGAATGGCTCTGTCTTGGGACAATTTAAACCTGGTTTTAGGAGATCCTGTCATCACCCCCAGAGATCTTCAAAAAAACCAAATTAGAACTATGCTCTAAATCTCTTCGGCTGAGGAACTTTTAAATTTTATACCCCATGTTTTGAAAAATGTAATACTTTAAATAAATCCCAATTATTAAGTAATGATTTGTTTTCCTATATATATATATATATATATATATATATATATATACACACACACACCATTTCTGCTACTTTTTAAAACATTTTTAAGGATTGTATTTATTTATTCATGAGAGACACAGAAAGAGAGAGGCAGAGACATAGGCAAAGGGAGAAGCAGGCTCCATGCAGGGAACCAGATGAGGGACTCAATCCTAGTACTCCAGGAGCACACCCTGAGCCAAAGGCAGATGTGCTTAACTGCTGAGCCACCCAGGTGTCCCCATTTCTGCTACTTCTATAGGTACTGGAAAAACCTTAGCAGCCAGGAGTCTGGGAAGGCAGATTGAGAGAGCATATTCCTGCTCAGTACCCTGATGCTTATGGCCCATCTGCCACCTCAGGAACTCTTCTTTGAGGCTGTTGAAGTGTGTGTGTGTGTGTGCACACGCACACGCGCGTGCACACATGCTCATGTGCGTGCACCCACCTGCAGAGGTAGATGGTAGTGTTAGAAGTCATATAAGGCTTTTAAGATACCCCTTCATGAGAAGCTCAGTATGATTGGCGTACTAGTTCTTAGGGCTGCCATTAACAAATGACCACAAACTTAGTGACTTTAAAACTAACAGAAATGTTTTCTCTCACCATTGTAGAGGCTGGAAGTGGAAGCCCCTCCAGTGGCTCTGGGGAAGAATCCTTGCCTCTTCCAACATCTGGTGGCCCCAGGCATTCCTTGGCTTGTGCTACATAACTCCATTCTCTACCTCTTCGGACACTTCTGGTTGAGCATCTGCCTTGGCTCAGGGTGTGATTCTGGGGTGTGATTCTGGAAGCCTTTACATGGTTTCTCCTCTTCTCTCTCTCTCTCTTTTTTTTTTTTTTTTTGTCCTCTGTTGTTGTCTCTCTCTCTCTCTCTCAAAGATTTTATTTATTCATGAGAGACATGGAGAGAGATTTTATTCATTTATTCACAAGAGACACACAGAGAGAGGCGGAAACATAGGCAGAGGGAGGAGAAGCAGGCTCCATGCAGGGAGCCCGACGTGTGACTTGATCCCAGGATCCTGGGATCATTACCTAAGCTGAAGGCAGATGCTGAACCACTGAGCCACCCAGGCGCCCCTCTTCTGTTGTCTCTTATATAGACACTTGTCATTGGATTTAGGGCTCACCCTGCTAACCCAATATGATATCACCTTAATATCCTTAATTACATCTACAAAGACCCTTTTTCTCTTCTTTTTTTAAAAATTTATTTATTTATTTGAGAGAGAAAGAAAGTCCACACATATGCATGGAGGAAGGGGCAGAGGAAGAGAATCTTTAAGCCGACTCCCCAAGGAGCACAGGGTCTAACATGGGGCTAGATCTCACCATCCATGAGATCATGACTTGAGCTGAAACCAACAGTTGGATGCTTAACTGACTGAGTCACCCAGGTGCCCCAAGACCCCTTTTCCAGATAAGGTCACATTCACAGTTCCAGGGGTTACTACATGAACATATCTTTTAGGGGCTACCATTCAACCCACTACGATTGGGTAGGCCAAAAAAGCATTGAAGCTAGAAATCAAAGTATTAGGTGAAGGTTTTTTAATTCTCCCTGCTTCTCCAACACTCCGTACTTTGCTCTTGTCTGAAATATCTGGCTACTGCCTAGGATCCCAATTGAATGTTGCCAGTGGACTTAAGCTCTGCTGTTAGCTCTGAGATCTGTTCCTCATCTTGGTTTTCATCTTGGCTTAATCCCTGGAATAGATCTTGATATCTATTTGAATGAATGACTTAATAACTCTGTAGCCCATCTGGGTTGTTCCCTTCCATGTACAACATGGCTTTTGCTCCCGTTCCCCAGTCTTGTTACCAATAGGACCCACCCGAAGTGTTTCAATCAGCCAAGTAACTGTTGCATAGGGGTATGACCCAGTGACCAAAGGGTCTTCCAAAAGGCCTAGGTAGAGCTAGAGACCACTGCCTCTCCAGGATTAACGTGGAGCTATAGTCCCTCATGGTGATGGAAAGCAAGTATTTGCCAGAGCCTTCAAATTCCATGGCTTTCCTTTATCCTGAAGCTCTTTTTACCCAAAATAATTTGTTCTGAATATTTGGGATTTATATTATCCTGTGAAAATTTTGGATTTGAGATAAAGCCATTTTGTTTGTTTCTTGTCCAAGTTCTGCACTTCATTTTTCTTGTTTATCTTTTGCTCTCCCAACAATGATGTTCTTCTTTCTCCCTTCAAAATGAACCAATTACAATTTTCTACTTGAAAATAAATTTCATCATACTTTATTCCCTGTTTCCCAGGTCATTTGTTTTTCTTAGTGACTCAGATTTAGCCAAGAACTTTGTTAGCTGCTCCCAAGTATGATTCTCCTTTAAGGTGAAAAGTGAAAAGTGTAGGAGCAAGTTTAGCCTTTGGCCTGAGGTTTTACCTAGAATCCTAAAAACTGAGCATATCATGTAATTTTGACTGATCCACATCCTGACCTTTTCCTCCACCAAAAAGTTATCCAAAAACTTCATACTGCAGCTACTACTGTAAACTCTGGGCCATAAAAACTCGTAAAAGCAATAAATGCAAATGAAAGTTACTTGTTATTTAAATATTTCAGTTGGCAGTCTTGCTTTGCATTGTTGCTTTATAAATCAATAATAAATCTTTAAAAGACATCTCCTAACTAAGGATGTGTGGAGATGTCAGTTTGATCAAAACATTAAATTACTACCAGGATGAGATTATAAGATATTTTGGTAGAGTGCTTCTGTGAATATTTACAGAATTATATTTATTATATTAACTGGGCCTTCAAATTTGGGCAGTCTTCCTAATTCAATAGACTGAGCACCAGATTGGCAGCAAGGTACTTAAATTCTAACTCTAGTTCTGTTACTGATTGGCTGTGTGGGATAAGTAAGCCATTTGTTGTTTCTTTGTATTTAGCCTTGTAAAATATAAAAGCAGAAAAAGAGTAAGACATAGCCAGTTGAGTCTTTAATATTTAATTTGAGGAATTCTTGGCTCCAGGGCCAATTTTTATTTTCAAGTTCTCATAGGGCAGTGGAAGGGAGCTTCTCTCCTTACTCCCTCGCCTTTCCTCAGCCCCACACTGCACACCCCAGCCTCTCCCAAAAAGGGCTTTGGTGGCCCCATAAAACAATTGTGACTATTCTTGGAAGCAAGTATATGAATAACTCAAATACATTTTGTTATTTTCGTACATTTATTCAGATAGCATTTATGCTTCTTTTCTAAAGTTAGGCTACCCAGTCATATAGATGATTTCGGAGGATAGTAAAGAGCTTTAAAATAATGATAAGAATGCCACAAAAATGATCAAGTTAAGAACTAAGATTCTTTGACCTAGAGAATGGGAAAATTTACTTGGGACAGGTATGAACTTATTGCTGTCAGCTTCAACTGTTTGAAAGTTATTTCATAGAGTATAATGGCTTTGTTCCTTATCCTAAGATTAAGGCAACAAGAAAGTGTTACCCAGCCATAAAAAAGAATGAGACCTTGCCATGTCCAACAACATGGGTGGACCTAAAGAGCATTATACTAAGTGAAAGAAGTCAGAGAAAAACAAATGCCATATGATTTCATTTACATGTGAAATCTAAAAAACAAAACAAATGAACAACAAAAAAAAAGAAGAAACAGACCCCTAAATAAAGAGAGCAGACAGGTGGTGGCCAGGCAGGGTGGCAGGCGGCAGAGGGGATAGGTACGGGAAGATGAGCAAAATGGGTGAGTGAGAGGAATAGGCTTCTACTTACAGAATGAGTAAGTCACAAGGATGACAGGCACAGCATAGAGCACTGCAATGGTATTATAATAGCATTGTATGGTAATAGGTGGTAGCTACACTTGTGGTAAGCATAGGATAACTTAGAGACTTGTCAAATCACTATATTCCATGCCTGAAATTAATATAACATTGTGTGTCAACAATACTTCAATTTAAAGAAAAGGGGAAAAAAGACAAAGTAATCATGAAGGAATTAAATTAGATACAGATAGAGAGGTCTATTAAGGTACCAGACAAGTAGCTGCCTGCTATCCTAGAATCAGAAAAGTGAACTGTCTCTTCAGTGCTCATATTTATCAGCTTCCCAGAGTCTTAAAAGCCCCCTGAAGGAACTTTGTAGCTTCCCTTGGAGTCTTATTTTAGTCTCTTTTCATTCTTACAGCAAGGACTATCATTGCTGAATAGAAGCCCCCCTGTGGAGGTAGGCTTCCTCTTTCTTTCCTCTGGGAAGGGAGGACAGATGATCACCACACCGTGTGACATCCCCCAAATGTTCAATTCATATACCACTGTCTTATTTTTTCCTAGCTCTTACTGGGTTTATCTTCCAAAGACTTAATTATTGTTGTTACCTCTTTGATTTTATGATGAATGGCAATTCTGACACACTCTGACCCAGAGAAATAGAGAATTCTTGCCTTTATCTTTACACAGAGAATTTAAATGCAGTGAAATATATGGGCAGAAATAGGTCATTTTTCTCTTGTAGATCACCAGTTGCAAGATTTCTTTTCATAAAAACCAGTATATCAATTTTCTATTGAAATACCTTTTTGTAAAGCATGAAAAAATTTAATCTTATGCTCTGTAGCTGTCAGAGAAATGAATAGCTCTTCTATTGCAAAACAGCTGCCAACAAATATGAGGACCAGGTGTCATTTCTCTCCTTGGTGAACTGTCAAACCTCTCTTTATGAATCTGGCACGTTACAGGTAGCTGAAGTAGCTTCTCATTGTCAGGAACTGGTACAAACAGTTGTTACTCTACCTGAGGCACATAGTCCTAGGATTGAAGAGCATTTTGAGTTGCAATATACTTAATGCAGAGAACTAAGTACTAAGTGTGTTTTATATTTATTTTTAAATTATTTTTATTAAGATGAAGTTCACATAACATTAGCCATTTTAAAGTTAACAATTCATTGACATCTTGTACATTCGCAGTATTGTACAACTACCAGCTATATCAAGTTCCAAAATATTTTTGTTACTCCATAAAGAAATCCCATACCTAACTACCTGCAGATTTTGGCAACTATCAGTCTGCTTTCTGACTCTATAAATTCACCTATTCTAGATATGTCATATAAATGGACTTGTATAATATGTGACCTTCTGTATCTGACTTCTTTCATTTAACACAATGTTTTTAAGGTTCACCCACATTGTACCATGTAACAGTACTTCATTCCTTTTCTATGACTGAATAATGTATGTGTATACCACAATTCGTTTATCAATTCATCCCCTGATGGATTGTTTTTACCTTTTGGCTATTGTGAATATTGCTACTATGAATACTCATGTGCAAGAGTTTGCTTGAGGACCTGTTTTCAGTGCTTCTGCATCTATACCTTAGGAGTGAAATTGCTGGGTCATACAGTAATTCTGTGTTTAACCTTTTGAGGAACTGCCAAACTGTTTTCCTACTTTTGTTTCTGAAAGAGAAGACCCACAGCATTTGTGAAATGAACTTGTCTTACTAGGGAGAACACAGCCCTCTGAAGCTCTGAGAATCCTCTGAAGAATTGAAGGGCACATAGTCATTGGCAGTGAAGGTGTGTGAAGGTGTGTGACTGACCTCTGTGCCCAGACAGAGAGAACCAAAATACACTCTGAACAACAATAAGCATAATCTGCATAAAATATAAGAGAAAGTTATCCTAGATCAGCCCCCAAATCCAGTAAGTTTTTGCCAGTTGTTTCTTTGAGATGTTCCAATCATCACGGACTTGTTTCCCTTTGGCCATGCTGCCACTATAACAAACCTCAACTCCAATTAAGAGTATTGCTTTAAACAAGGAAGCCAATTCTGATGAGTTGTATTCTGATAAAAATCTGAAAAACAGTCTCTGGTTGCCAAAAGTCAGGCTTGTACCCCTTCCTTCCTGTCAGCATAAGGATTCACACTTTGAGTGTTTGACTAATGTTGACATATTAATTACTATTTAATTATTGCATAGGGAGACCTCTGTCTGTTTTTCCAAAAACTTACTCTGTTGTGGCCAAATTGGTATTAAAGACTAACCTAATTTGCCTATTTCAGAAATAGACTGGCCTTTTAAAAACCCATGCCTACGTTCAGTTTTCTGAATGTCCCATAGATGCTTCCCTTTGTGACACTGATATTGAAGACGCAGCAGAGCACCCAATAACATCCCACACTCATCCTGCAGTGCCAATTAAAAGCGATGCTAGGGTGTCTAACCTCAGGACATGGACACAGTTTACCATCCCTGCACCCCCATGCTTAATCAAGCTGTGCTGCTCATGGTGTGCAACAGAATTACAACTCTAACAGAATTAAGATGGAACAAATTAGAAACAAAACACTACTCTTTCTTGGAGGTTTTATTCAAGTTAGTATAGTTGAGATAACATGCACCCGGAAAATGAGCTCATCCATCGTGGATCTTGCCATGTTGTAATTTGGAATTTCTCCTTGGAAGCATGAAGCTATTACAGTCTGAGTAGCATGGTTGCCAGAGAATGAATCCTCAGAAAACCCTGGGCAGCCCGAGTCAGAGGAACTGCTCCATGGCTGCTAATCCACTGTGTCTATAATAGTTCAGTCCGATCCCTGACATTACACAGCCTGAGTCACATGCTCTTGGAGATTAATTCAACTCTAAGTGAGAAGGTCAGAAGGGGACAAGGAAGCAGGGCAGCGTGGCATCCTGCAGATGCACTCTGGTCAGACAGCAAAGGATCAGATTAAGGAGATAGGCTCTGTGGGGTCTCCTTCCGCTCATCCAGGAAAACCCCTCCTTGAGGAAGGCTTACAATTCCCCAAGAAGAGAGTAATGAGTATGCCTGTGAAGAAACAAAATGTCCCTGCGGTGGGATTTTTGAGTCATACATAATTGGTGGTCTCAGCCAGGAGAGAGCCTGACACTTCAGGCTTCAAAAATATACAGAATTTGGCTCACGGAAGAATTTATGTTAAAAATTTTAAGCTAGTTAGACCCCTAAAGTTTGATTAACATTTTCTAAGAACAGGAGAAATCCTTGTTTTTATGAGAGTCAATTTCTAAGCAATTTCTCACTCATTTCTCAGCAGTTTATCTTCTTGAACTATTACAAAATTCTTAATATATTAAGCCACTCTTGATATTTTTTTACAATTCTCAAGAAATACATTTGGGCCTAGGTAATAACTCAAAGGCAATATTTTTGGATGATGCCCCGAAATGCTGCTTAGTAAAGTGAGTCCAGGCTCCACATTATATTAGAGATCATCAGGTGATGTGCTTTCAGCTGGCACACAGGACCCTTCCTTCCTGCCAGGGCAAGTTCTTGGTAAACGTGCAAGTCTCATATGACAAACAAGAGTTGGTTTGGCCCCTCGTGAGATTTGAAGTCCATTAAACCAAAATAGGAATCAGGGTGTCACATGCAAAAGGCCCAAGAACTCTTCCTATCTCTGGTAAAGAGAAAATGAATTGATATGCTCCTAGCTTTCCAGTGTATGACCATGATGGAAAGTATCCTTCCATTTTATACCAAAATTATGACAGCACTCTATCCTACCAGTCCATTTGCTTTAAAGCTACCTCTCTCAAAGTGCTTTCAACTATATCTGAAACTTTCTGTACTCCTTGTATATAAAACCCTAAAATAGAG